>NW_024426008.1:11576874-11695464 GCF_017311325.1 Ursus maritimus
AAAAAAAAAAAAAAAAATCACTCTGACCCACAAAATTCCAAAGCCTTACAAACGTGACACACTCCTGGGTCAGGCTGTGAACTGAAAACCACCAGCCAACCATTTGAGTTGATTGTGCACAGGAGTTTCGCTGTTATCAGCAGAAACCAGGCCAGCAAACCGAATTCAGCTGGGGTGGCTGGAAAGGGGAGCCGAGAAGACACTACGGTTCAGCCACACGCCCGGGCTGGGGAAGAAGGCAAGGAAGAGGGCGTCTTCGATCACCGGCGCCTTGCCTTCACGTGCGAGGCAACGTGCGCCACTCCGTGGGCTCTCCCGAGCCTCCGTCATAACCCAAGGGGTACAACATGACAGGGACGGGACCAAGCCCGGGGGCATCTCGTGGCCTCCCCCACGCCCCGCACACCTGAAGCCGGACAGCACGGGGCGACGGGCAGAGAATCTGCCCTCCACGCCCTCGGAGTCCGCCGCGGGTCCCCTCAAGCCGCCCGGCTCGGAAAAGAGGGACTTTTCATTCCGCACCCCCGACACCAACCCCAACCCCCTGCTACCAGAATATAAACAACTCGCGGGCAGAGGCCCTGGAACCGCCGCCCGGCTTTACGTAATTTAACCCCGAGGCGAGCGGCGGCAGGTGGTGGCGCCCGGCGAGTGAGGGGCCCGAGGCCCCGAGAAAGCAAAGGCTGGCTCCGACAACCAGGGGCCGGGAGGAAAACGAGATTGAGGGGCGGCGGCGGTCTCGTTACCTCCCCAGATGCCCAGAGTGAGCTGAGACGTGTCCAAGTTCACCACATAGTCCCCCAAGAACCGGTTCAACACGTCCACGACCACCGACTCGAACACCATTTTCCTCAGCCGCGGTGGCCACGGCAGCCGCCCCCCCGCGGTCCTTCTTCCAGCGCCTGACCTCCCGCGGCCTCCCTCGAGACCGCTCGGTTCACCGGCTCCCGGGCGGCTCCCACTAGAAATGCCCCGGCGCGGGACACGCAAACCCTCCGCGAGCCCTGCGAGGGGCGGAGGTGGCCACTCGCTCCGCGCTTGCGCACGGTGGACTCCAGGGCGGGGGCGGAGCTCCGCGCCGCCCCGCGCGCGCCTGCGGGAAAGAAGCAAGGGCGGCTGCGCGACCGCTCCTCTGACGCGTGCCCTTTCCATGCAGAACCCGCCTTTACTTGTTGGCCCCGCCTCCCCTTCATCACCAGGCAACGGGAGGAGCGTAGGAGTGCCAGTTTTCCGACCCTGCCCTCACCGGCCGACCAGTGTCCTGACCCGCGACGGGGGGGCGGGGCCGGGCGGTTACACCTGCCAGGGAAAGCCCGTCGCCCTACATTGGAGGCGACCCCGCACGAGGACCAGTAGGACCTGCACCTAAGCCAGGCGTGGGCAAATTCCAGTCCTTTCGCGGTCAGGCCGTAGGCGTCTCAAGGGAGGGTCCTAGGGACCCCCCTCCCCCCAGGTTCCTGCGTCCGGCCGGCCTGTGTCTGGACGCCTGTAACTGCCCCGCCCGGTGCTCGGAGCGCGAGGCCAGGATGCGCGTCGGGTGACTTAATTTAACCAGCTGCAAATCGTCCCAGGAAGGCGGGGGGGAGGGCAGTGAAGAGTAATGCCACGCCCTCCTTCCGGGCATCTGAGATGGCACTCTTTTTTTGGTCAAATTATTCACAGGGAGCCTCCTTTCAACCCTTAGAAAGTTCTTTCAGATTCAGAGTTAGTCAACCAGTCCAGAAACTGCTGAACGCCCTTCAGGAAATACTGTGATACCTAGACTCAACCCTTGAGCCTTATGAAATGACTGACGTAAACTAAATAATAATTAGAGCTCTTTCAGCCCCTTCGCACCCCCATTTGACCTTATATAAGAAATAGGACCAAATGCCTGAGCTCACAGATGCTGGATGTTAAGTATGGAGAACTATAATTAATCACCGCCCTCTTAAGGATTTAAGATGTAGGAATGTACTTTGAACTTTTTCTCTGTGCATCCTTTACTTTAAAGGGAAACCTCAAGGGGACTGGCAAGGCTAGAAGGGGAAGCTAGGGAGTCTTAGTACTCAATGTCAATCACAGGAAGAATTGTCAATTATAGACCCTCAACAGAAGAATCTCCAGAGGAAAGAATCGTCAATTACAGGCCCCAACAGGGAAAGAGATACATTACATCTCCTGTAAGAAATCAACTACCCCTGAGACTCAGCTGATGAGAAACTTTCATCACCCTGAACTCTTGCTTCTCTCCAACTGACTTGTTCAAAACAACCCCTCCTGGGGCTCCTGGGCGGCTCAGTCGGTTAAGTACTTGCTTTCTGCTCAGATCATGATCTCAGAGTCCTGGGATCAAGCACTGGGGCAGGGTCCCCGCTCAGAGGAGAGTCTGCTTGTCCCTCTGCCCCTCCTGGTTCCCCCATTGTGTGCTCTTTCTCTCTCTCTCTCTCAAATAAATAGATAAAATCTTAAAAAAGAAAAAAATACAACGCCTCCCAAGTTTCGCCTCCATAAAATAATGTATCTCACTTTTGTTTTTTAGACTTGCCTATGGTTTTGAGATAGCTTGCTTGTCCTATGTTGTAATTCTCTGCTGTTCCCAAATAAACCCAACTTTTGCTGGTAAAATAACTGGCAATTTTATTTTTAAGGTTAACAGTATCACCAATAAATAATGCCTCTGATGACTTTCTGTTAATTCCTGTATCATTTTAGTACGTTTTGTATGCAGTGACCCAATTTTTTTTTAAGGCTTAAGGTTTGTCTTTGCAAGTAAGAATGCCTGGCAAAAAAAAAAAAAAACAACAGTATAAAATCTTGTTTTACATGAGTTCATAAATTATTTTCATACAATTTCATATTTGAAGGGTCTTTATTATATCACCAATTCAATCTCTTGATCTTGACAATCACGAAGCGTAGATGTTAGGGATCGATCTGAGGTGACATAACTAATGTTCTGTAGAAACAGAGCTGGAACCTGGCTCCTCTTACTGACTCTGCTCTACCACCCAACCAGACTACCATAGAAAACTGTACCTAGAAACTGATAGAGGCTGAAATGCCCAGAATAGGGAAAAGCCCATAATGAAGTATTTTGCTACTGTAGTATTATTTAGAAGAAGCCAGAAAGAAGCTACAAATTCCACTATTAAATCTAGCACCATAAATTTAAAGTGGAAGAACTCCAGAACTCAGTGCAAAAATACATTTTAAATAGCTTGCAAACACTTCATACTAGTTTTCTATAATCCTGAAAAATCCTCTGGAATCAGATGAAGGAGGAGTATAACTGCTGAAAATTTAGAACTATAAGCATTTCATTGATAAAGAGAGTAATGAAAGAAATTCTGCTGAGCAAGTGTTAGACATATACAAGAAGATGCATATTGTAACTGTATTCTTCTCTAGTGTTAGGTGCAATATCATGAACACACATTTCCTAATTAGTAAAAGGTACAATGTTACAGTCAATCCTCTTGTTGCTTAATCCATCTGAGGAAATTTGTAAGCAAAAATATAGTAATGTCATCATGTAAAAGATAATTTCACTAAACCATTAAACAAAATACTTGCGGAACCTTGAAAAATAAGTCCAAGGACTACCAAAAAAAAAAAGTGTTCTAAGTTTCAAATTAGGGAATATATCAGTGTAAGGTGTTTTTTGTCCTCCAGATCAAAATTTAAATGCTATACTTCATTGTTTGATCAGATTTTAAAAAAACTTTTTTTGAGTGTACCCTAACTGCAATATGATCCAACTTTCCAATAAATCCCTAACTTTGCAAGTAGGATTTGCTGTCTTCTGCTTACTTGACAAGCCACAGCTTTCCATCTTTGAAGTTTTGTCATGCTGGTAGTTATCGTGGACATTTTTTTCCCCTAATTAATTCCTCTGTCCACAAGTAAGTATCATTTGTCCTGACCTCATTCCCCATGTGAGGTCAGCACTGTGGGAGCAGGCTGGACGGCCAGATAGCAAAGCCACTGAAGCAGACCACATTCCCAAACACGTTCGGCTCCTGGAGGAAGAGTTCTAGAAGATGGCCATGCTACAGGAAAAGTTTTACTGACGTAGCTTCACAGAGCCCTGTGCTCCCATCTCAGTTAATGGTTTAGAAATTATAAACAATTAAAAGTTATTCGGATTTATGTGTTCCAAAACCTTAAAAAAAACACACACACACACAAATTTGTTGGAAAGAAGATATAAGTAAAAGGTTGAGAAATTTATAAGAACTTTACTCAGGCAGTGTTAGTAAAAATGTAAATCGATGCAATCTTTCTAAAAGGCAGTTTGTAAATATCTACAAACGGATATATACATATTTATGATACATAGGTATATTCATACATACATATACATATGTATGACTTTTTTTAAGATTTTATTTATTTATTTGACAGAGAGAGAGCCAACAAGAGAGGGAGCACAAGCAGGGGGAGTGGGAGAGGAAGAAGCAGGCTCTCAGAAGAGCAGGGAGCCCGATGCGGGGCTCGATCCCAGGACCCTGGGATCACGGCCTGGGCCAAAGGCAGACGCTTAATGACTGAGCCACCCAGGCGCCCCAACATACATATGACTTTTGACTCAACAATCCCACTTCTAATGATTTACTCTAAGAAAACACAAAAATTTAAAAAGCTGTCACCACAAGAACATTCATTAAAGCATTATTTATAACAGCAAAAAATTGGAAAAAGCTAAATATCCATAGGGAAGCTGGTTAAGTGTACAGGCACACACAATGGGTTATTATTCAGGCTTTAAAAATGATAATGCAGGGGCACCTGGGTGGCACAGCGGTTAAGTGTCTGCCTTCAGCTCAGGGCGTGATCCTGGCGTTCTGGGATCGAGCCCCACATCAGGCTCCTCTGCTATGAGCCTGCTTCTTCCTCTCCCACTCCCCCTGCTTGTGTTCCCTCTCTCGCTAGCTGTCTCTCTCTCTGTCAAATAAATAAAATCTTTAAAAAAAAAATGATAATGCTGATCTATACTAATATGGAAGGAAGTCAATAATATATGCTTGTGAGAAACAAGAGACAGAATAGCATCATACCAATATTATAAATTACAAACATGTTTTAAGTGTGCAGAGAATATATGTAAATATATATATGTATATACACAAGAAAGAAATGTAAAAGTATGACCACCAACTGTTAATAGCAATTATTTTTTTCTCATGTTTATACTTAAATTCTAGTTAGTTAACAAATATGGTAAAACTGGTTTCAGGTGTAGAATTTAGTGATTCATCACTTACAAATAACACTCAGTGCTCATCATAAGTGCCTTCTTTAATGCCGGTCGCCCATTTAGCCCATCCCCCACCCAGCTCCCTCCAACCCTCAGTTTGTTCTATATTGTTAAGAGTCTCTTATGGTTTGATAACCTCTCTCTCTCTTTTTTCCTTTCCTGTATGTTCGTTTGTTTTGTTTCTTAAATTCCCATATGAGTGAAATCATATGGTATTTGTCTTTCTCTGACTGACTTATTCTGCTTAGTGTAATACCCCTAGCTCCATGGCAAGATTTTGTTCTTTTTGATGGCTGAGTAATATTCCATTCTGTGTATGTATACCACATCTTTATCCATTTATTCATCCATTGGTCGATGGACATTTGGGCTCTTTCCATGGTTTGGCTATTGTTGCTAATGCTGCTATAAATAACAGGGGGGTCGTGCCCCTTTTAATCTGTATTTTTGTATCCTTTGGGTAAATACCCAGTAGTGCAATTGCTGGGTCATAGGGTAGTTCTATTTTTAACTTTTTGAGGACCCTCCATACTGTTTTCCAGAGTGGCCGCACCAGTTTGCATTCCCACCAACAGTGTAAGAGGGTTCCCCTTTCTCCACATCCTCACCAACACCTGTTGTTTCCTGTGTTGTTAATTTTAGCCATTTTGACAGATGCAAAGTAGTATCTCATCATGGTTTTGATTAGTATTTCCCTGATGATGAGTGATGTTGATCATCTTTTCATGTGTCTGTTAGCCATCGGTATAACAGCGGTTATCTTCAGATGGTGAGACTTTGGTCTTTTTTTTTTTTTTTTATAGTGCGCATGGATTTTTTTCCCCCAAAACCAAAAAAAGCTGTTTGATATTATAAGAGTACTACAAAGGAAGTATAATACGACTTCTCTTATCATACTCATTGAAATGTTTTTAGCCTAAAGCAAATCAGCTTTGGAGATTTTGAACGATGGAAATTGAGTTTCATTACATTCAACTATATATCATACACTTAGAACATTAAAAAAGGAAATATAAACTTAATTTGTTCCTCTAAACTGTTGAAGAGAGATCTATCAGAAATGTTATTATATGAATTATATTATATAATTCTTCAGGAAAATTGCTCTCCCAAAATTGGACCCAACAGAAGTTTGTGAGCAAGTTCTCAACCCTGGTGGTGAATTGATGAAAAGATTTGTGTGAACTCTTAAAAGCATATAAGCACAGGAAAATCTGTTCACTATTATTAGCTACTGGGGAAATGAAAATTAAAACTGTAAATAAGATATCACTATACATCAACCAGAATGGTCACAAAAAAAATGTTGTAACACCAAATGCTGGTGAGGATGCAGAGAAACTGGTTCATATGTGCATTCATTGTGGAAATGTGACATGATACAGCTACTCTGGAAAAGAGTCTGACAATTTCTAAAGCAAAATTGTAAAAAACCAAAAAAAAAAAAAAACAAACTAAATATGCACCTATCATACAAGCCAGCAATTGTACTTCCAGACATGTATCCTAGAGAAATGAAAACCACGTTCGCACAAAAACTTGTACAAGAAAGTTCATAGCAATTTCATTCATAACAGGCAAAACTGGAAATGACCCAAAAACTTTTCAACAGAGGAATAAAAACAAATTGTATGTAGTACAGCCACACCATGGAATACCATTCAGCAATAAAAAGGAATGAACTAGCCATGCTATACACAACCTGGATACATCTCAGGGCATTATGCTGATTCTATGTACAAAAATGTTCTTGAAATAGAATTAGAGATATAAAACAGATTAGCAGTTGCCAAAGGTTAGTATGGGGAGGAGGAACAGGTGTGGCTACAAATGGTTATAGCAGGAAGGAACCTGTGTTTATGGAGCACTTCTGTATCGTGATTGTGGTAGCGGCTAAATAAAATTACATAAAACTACACACACAAATAAGTGCATATAAAATGCATGAAAACTGAATAAGCTCTATGGATGGTACCAAAGTCCTTAATATCCTGGCTTTGACACCACACTACAGTTATGCAAGATGGGGAAACTGGTGAATATACTGGGACCTCCTGGTAATTTTTTTGCAACTTTCTATAAATGTATAATTATTTTGAAATAATTTTCTTAAAGGCTCTGATAATGTGGGGTCTGATTAGGTGTGTCCCTGAGAATGAGATGAGCCTGAGAAGTATGAGATTGTACACAATGCTTTATTATCCCTGTGCAGGGTGCTTGGTAAAATGTTCCCAAAGGAAAAGTATCTGACTATGACGCCTTATCAGAACATATCAAAATATCAATTACTCTGTGCTTGATACATATACATTTTTAATACCGTATCTATTGAAAGAAAGAACAAATGTTGGCTCTGAAGCCACAGCCAACTCTCACCACACTGAGCACACGGCCAGGGAAGTAGATTAATACTCCAAGAGCGACTCAACAGGTTTTGCACCTGGTTAGAGGGCGCAAAAACCCGAGGCTGTGATTGTGGAGTGAAGTTGCAGCCCCAAGAGAAGAGACATGGGAACCTCGGCTTGGACTCCCCACTGCTGGGCTCTGGGAGGCGGATGCAGAGAAAGAAAGAGGAAGCATGTGGAAAGCAAGACTCTAGACCCAGAATTAGGTTCCCAGTGGCAGGGCTGTGGTGAATCCAGGGAAGGCAATCTAATCTCAAGAGAGTATCCAGAAGGATCCTCTAAAAACTGTGTCACTTCTATACTCCAAAGCTGCTGTTGTACCGCTCACATCATCATGGGAATGGTCACAGCCCTCACAGTGGCAGATAAGGCCCTCCACAATTGGCCTTCCACTCCACCCTACCCTTATCTAGGAATGCTCTTTCCTCTGGTATTTGCAGACTCACTCTTGTTGCTCTCAGGTCATTTTCTCAGCCCTTTCTTGAATAGCTTGGTTAACATAGGTTGCCGGCTCCCCGCCCCTCAGAACTTCTCTGTTTACCTTCCCCGCTTTATAGCTTTCCTCAGAGCACTTACCACCTGATACGCTATGCTTTTTACTTAATTATTTTGTGTCCGTCTCTCTCTCTCCGCTGTAATGTGTACAATATAATGTAAGCTACTCAAGGACAATTATTCTTGTTTTGCTCATTGTTCCATCCTCTGTGCCTAGAACAAGGTAGGCACACATTCGTGGAAGGCAGGAGAGACAGGCATGCCTGCCGAGTGTTGAATTATTGCCTGTCAGCTCCAAACCCATCCTTCTATTTTTAGCTCTGGCCATGGGGCCCGCCCGGCAAACCACACTCAGCTTGGGCAGCCGGCTCCTGGTTGGGCTCTGCCAAGAGGGGGCGTTAGAGGAGTTAGAGGAGGAAGGAGAGACACGGTCCTTTCTGTTGGCTCCTTGCTGGGCCGCCTGTCTACTCCCTTTTCTTAGGAGCCTCCCCCACAACTCTTCTTAGCCGGGGCAGCAGCACTTCCTTAGCAGCCCCTGAATCCGACTTGCATTTTCCCTAACTTGCAGAATCATCATCATCTCAGCATCTCAGGGACTTCAGAACCAACCTCACCGTTCCGCCCTCTCTGTTTGCTCCTGCATCTGGGAGACACGCAGCGAGGCGAATCCCTCCTTGGAGGCCCGAGTTTGAGCTGGAGGGCTCCTCTTCCACGTGTACTGGTCTGTCCTTTTGCTCACTCATCCCTCGGGGTTCTATCCGCTTCCTGCAGTAGCTACTTTGGTGATAGGTTAAAGCTCTCTTTTCACTTTTTTACTGCTAACCAATTTTGGACCTTATTCGTTGTTCTGTATACATCTCTGTGCGGGGAGCAGAGTCAGGACCCGCGTTTAAGTCCCTGCGGGAGACATGTTCGGGTGAGAGAGGGAGGTGGTATCCCTAAAGGGAGTAAATGTAAACTGTGGGTGAGTAGGGAAGCCAGACTCAGGGCCAGAGAGAGTATTAAGTGTCAGGACTGGCAACAACCGCCAGACTATAATTAGTAATGAATCCAACGATCAAGGACTCTGATCATTTAGAACGGGTCAGGGAATGAGTGTGAGGTGGGTCAAGATGGCGGCTGCAGAAGGCAGGCTGCTCGTACGAGGTGGTGGGGGTCTGTTCTTCAGTCTTGTGGCACAGGGGCAGTGGGGTAAAGTGGTTCACTACAAGCTGAATCCACTATACCACTCCCCTCCGTGTTTATTCAGTCCAGCCTCCCCATTCCTGAGCCCAACTTGATTTAGACAGTATTTGAAAGATCCCCCCAGATACGTACTCTCTGCCCACCTGGACTTCTGAACATGGAGCACTATCTCCCACTTCTGTTCTCTTTCCTCCCTTTGTAAACCACTGAGTGCACCAGGGGCTGTGCGACTCTGTGTGTTGCTGCTTCTGTGAACCCTTCCCCAGAGCCTGGGCCACCTCAATGTGCAGTTCTAAGGCCAACCTCTGTCACTCTGCCTTGCCTACCCTACCCAGCCTGTTAATGTAAGTCAACCGAAATACCCCGATAGGAGCCAGGGACCAGGATGGAGTAGGAAAGTCCAGAGTTAGTGCCAGAAAGTCATTGTTGAGATTTAGGTGTAAGGCAGTTTAAATGAATAGAAAGGCGTAAGTCAGGGGCACCTGGGTGGCTCATTCAGTTAACCAGCGGACTCTTGATTTCAGCTCAGGTCAGTCTTGGGGTCCTGGGATGGAGCCCCATCTCAGGCTTCCTGCTCAGCTGGGAGTTTGCTTGAGGATTTCTCTCCCTCTCCCTCTGCCCTTCCCACTGCTTGCATGCCTGCACTCCCTCTTTCTCTCTCAAATAAATAAATAAATCTTAAAAAAAAAAAGAAAGAAAGAAAGAGAAAAAGAAAGAAAGAAAGAAAGAAAGAAAGAAAGAAAGAAAGAAAGAAAGGCATAAATGAAATGGAGGTTATAAAGGTAGAATTTATGAACTCTGAAAACTGATGAACTATAATCGATGAGGTAAATAAAATAATACCAAGATTGTGTCCTTCATAGTAACTGGAACATGAAAGCAAGGTATTGGTTTTACGGGTGATGATGAGAAATTCTGTTTTTGGTTGCTTCCATGAGAGCTGAAATCTAGGGGAAAATATCTAGGACACAGTGTAGTTTGTCTAGGGATAGTTAGAAATTAAAAAATGAGGTCCCAGTGAAAGTCCAGGACAATCACAGACACTTGAGACTGCCCTACAAAGAAGCAATTATCCATACGTCATGTGTGGATGCCACTTAGAAGTAAAGGAATGTAGAGAAAGAAAAGCAGACCAAGGATTGAACAGTGAAGAAACATTCTCATTTAGGGAAGAGCCAACTGAACATGAGAGGGGAAGCTTAGGAAAGAAGTCAGTGTACCTGGAGCGGGACGACACAGACGTCCAAGAAGGACGTACAGGAGGAAGGGTGGTCAACACGATCAAAACTGTACAGATGTTAAGAAAGACGAACACTGAAAAAACACAACCAAATTTAGCTATTTAATGAACACTTACAAAGTCTTTTGTTTCACTTCCCAAGAGATGTCTAACCAAAGTCATTTAAAAAGTAGATTTTGATAACAAAAGTGTTACTAGCAAATTTGAACCTTACGCTTACCAATAGTATGCTTAATTTAGAAAATTAAATTCATGTCAACACCTATCAAGTGCTTAAATGCATATAGCCCCTTCTATATTAAAATAGAGATTCATTTTCAGTGAGGGTTCATTAATTAACGCCATACATGTCCACATTATTTTTTGTATCTTTGCAGTATTTAAACCCTTCTTGTTCTAGTATATGCTTTTATTATCACAATATAACATCATTCCTGGTAAGAATCTAAACTGATCTATAAATAAACCAGTCACCTCCACATATCCTATTTTCTGGCTGCTTTAATCACAGTTTGTCTCTGCAATCTTTATTTAACAACCACTTGGGTGGAAATGTGCTAATCTATAAGTAGGTATTTAACAAACTCTTTATAAAACTGTTTTCTAAGTTTACGTACTTCTGTAAGTCTTGACAAGATATTCCATTACCAACACCATAGGCATATATGTGGGGCTATGAGAAAACAAATCCCTTGTTCCCCAGTCTACATACATAGCCACATAGACAGATGTGATGTAGAAGTTGTAGTATGCTCCAGAATTTTAGCAATAATATTGTCCATGTCATGTGGAGATGGCTTATGTAATTTATATATACACATACATAATTCACATTATATATACAATCCACAGTATATATAATTGACTATATATACATATATACATGGTTTACATGTAGCATCACAGATGGAGGATAGATTTTTAATAACAACAACAAAAAAGACTGTTGGTGCATTTGAGCCTCATGTATACCAAAAGTGTTTATATTTAAAATAGTTTTTTAATTCAACAATTGCTTATTACGTAAACCTGATAGTCTAAAGTCTGCTACTGTTCACATATTACAAGACCTTATTTTCTAAAGAGCACAACATAATATGCCCAGAATCTCTTCCTTGAGGGTAATCATGGTATTTTTCTACTACTAATAAAAGTAGTCTCCATCAATTAGTTATCACATTTACACTGTTCTTAGATTATACACTGTGCTTTTTCTGTCCAAGGAAAGTCTGAGTCAGATGCACTAATTTGGTTTTGTTAGTGTTAAATTAGCTGAGTCAAGCATCAGCTACTGAGTCAAATGCTCGGTTTTTTTTTCCTCAAAGCAAGTTAAAAGAGCACCATCTAGTGGAATTTCTGACATACTATCCTTTCAAATTGGTCTTCAAATTTAGTCAATTTTTTAATACAAATTTTCTTTTAACTAATAATGATTATAAATCAACTCTTCTATATTTTCTAAAATAAATCCTAAACATATTTCAACTAAACTGAAGATTAAATATCAAAATCAATAATTCATTTATGGCATTTAACCACATATTTTAACTACTGAATTGGTTTCTCCTTAAGTATTATCGCATACTAGGGAGTTGCTTACTTTTCATGCAGATTTATATCTTTTTATATTTTTTAATTTTTTTAGATTTATATCTTTTTAAAGAAGACTTAATTGACTGCATTTTTATGTTACTGAATTCAAATATGACTTTGTGTTTTCTGCAACATTGCGTGTTAGTGGGTCAGTTCCTAAACACAGAGAAAATGTCATTCTATTCACTAGCTATGTCAGGCATTTGAGCTGATCTTTGAGGAGGTTCTAACGATTTAGGGATAGAATTCCAACTTACTCTGTTAGTGGCTATGCCCCATACAAACGATTTGACTTTTTCCCCACCTGCATAAAATTCATCGATCCATTTGATCTAAAAAGATAAACATAGTGACTGCCTCAGCTTGAAATACTGATTTCATTATCAGACCAAAGGTCTTGTGAACAATGTGAGCGGTAAATGGTGTGTGTGTGTCTTTTTAATCCTGGAAACACACAAAACAAATGCATAAAAGTGGTTGCGCAAACATATGGGCTGATGGGAAGACAGGTTTATAGTGTCCACCTGAGTTCTCTTTTCACTTTTGTTTGCTTATTCCCTTACTCCCTTATTTTTCTGTTTTGTTCCTTTTAGTCTCTATTCCTCAAATTCCCTAAATGATTGCTCCTCACATTAAGGTCTCTCTACCAATGCCTCCTCATCAAAGAGGCTTTCCTTGACAGCCCTATCAAAAATAGCACCATGCCTCTGCCCCTACCTCCATTCTGGGACATGATTTCCATATCCTGTCTCCTTACAGTACTTACCATTACTAACTCTTACAATACGTAGTTGTTTATCTTCTGTCGCTCTCTGTAATAATTTCAACATTGGCTCCATTATTTTACCTATCTCTGTAGCTTGTCATTTAACTCTGTAACATTCTACCATTTGACTCCACATTCGGTTGTGTGACTTGTTTAGGCCAGTGAGATATGAACAGATGGGTCGTGCACAGAGTTGGAAGGATGCTTGCTCAGTTGAGCTTGCTCTCCCTCGTGGCAATAAGAGCATACCTGGACTGGGCTAACAGAGGATGGACAATACATGGGAAAATGCCATGTCACCAGGGTTGCCCCAGCTAGCCTAGTTAAGTTGTCTTTCAGGCTTGTGTTTTGGAAACTCTTAACAATAATGAATGTTCTTTAAGACACTTTTGGGGATGGTTGTTATATAGCAATCACTAACTCATACACCCTCCCTACAGTGTAAACTCCCTGGGTGCAAGGAACGTCTATGTTTTCTTCATTGTTACATCCCTAGCACCCAGCACTGTGCCTGGCAAGTCGCATAAATGAATGGGGTGGTCAGGCCATATGTTATACTAAACTTAAGTAATAGCTTTTCTGATGGTCTGTCTTTATATCAGGATAGATTCAATAACCTGGAAAGAAAGGGGTAGGCTACTTATCCAACAATCAATTCTCAAAAATTCTTTTTTCTCTCAATCAAACTTTTGACAAACAGTAAGTAGTGAGTTCAAGGTTATGTGTCTTACCAAGTATTTTCTTTTCTTAAGTAACCTCTCCCCCCAATGTAGGACTCAAACTTACAGCCCTGAGATCGGGAGTTGCATGCTTTACTGATAGAGCTAACCAGGCACCCCTCTTACCAAGTGGTTTCAGTGTAACTATTTTAAGTGCACAGTAAAATGCTATAATAATGAACTCAAAGGAACTGGAGTTGTGACTGGCTTTCTTCTATGATCATTGAGTAGCACAACAAAGAAATTTAAGAAAGCCATCCCATCTCCACATAGAACTGGGCACAGGGTATACCTTGTGATCAAAGGATCATTTTGAATGAGATTTACAATGAAAATGAATGAGTAAGCAAGATACAAAGTTCTGTGGTCTGACTACAATATTTTAGCCTGAACATTTTTTTAAAAAAGAGGTATTACCAATCTATCACCTAAGCTTTTCTTTGACAGTATAATAAAACACTCATTACATGTCTATTTTTAAGAATTTTTACCCCCAATCCAAATTAAATAAGATGTATTACCTTATGTTATAAAGTTATTACCTCCTTGGGGCACCTGGGTGGCTCAGGGAGTTAAGCGTCCCACTCTTGATTATGGCTCAGGTCATGATCTCAGGGTAGTGAGATCGAGCCCCTCATCAGGCTCTCACTACTCTTCATCTCTCTCTCTCTCTAAAAAAAGTAATAAATTAAAATTTAATTAATTAAAATAATTAGCTCCAAGCCAAGGTTTTATCAACTTAATATAACATTTATGTTAACATCTGGGCTGGATATATTAACATCCTGTGCATTGTAGGATGTTTAGCAGCATGCCTGGCCTCTATCCAATGTCTCAAGATATTGCTATATGTCCCATTAAAAGCAGAATCACCCCCAGTTGAAAACCACTTTTCTAAGTTAATAATTATTGGTGGAATAACTACTGTAAAGTATGTTTTGTTTTTAAATGATTTTTAAAACCCTTCTATTTTGATATAGTTGTAGTTCACATGCAGTCATAAGAAATACACAGAATCCCCCCAAATTCAAAGAATTCCGTCCAATGGCAGTGTCTTGCCAAACTATAGTACAAAATCACAATAAGATATTGTCATTCATACTGTTAAGATCCAGAGCACTTCCATCACCACAAGGATCATTCATGTCATGTCAAGGATCATTTATGGGCACACTCACTTTCCCTCCTACACATCTGTCTTAACCCACTAGTTTGTCTTTCATTTCTATAATCTTGTCATTTTAGGAATGTTCTGTAAATGGGGCAATACAGTATATAATCCTTTGGAGTTGGCTTTCTTCACTCAGCATAATTCTCTAGAGATTCATCCATGTCATTGCATGTATCAATACTTTGTTCTTTATTGTTAAGTAGAATTCCACGGTATGGATACACCACAGTTTGTTGACCATTCATACATTGAGGAATATGTGGATTATTTCCCATTTTTGGCTACTATGAATAAAGTTGCTATAAACATTCATGTACAGGTTTTTGTGTGAACATAAATTTTTCATTTGTCTGCGATAAATGCCCACAAGTGCAATTGCTGGGTTGTATGGTAGTCTCATCTTCAGTTTTTTAAGCCATTGCTGAACTGTTTTCCAGAGTGGCTATCCAGTTCCTTCAACCCCATTTGTTGAAAAATCCATCCTTCTTCCAGTTAATTGCTTTTGTGCTTTTGTCAAAAGCATTTGCACGTATTTGTGTGGGTCTGTTTCTGGGTTCTCTGTTCAATACACCTTAAAAGAACATAACAAAACCCAGATTGCACCAATATGACATTATAATGTCCAGCACCCAATAAAAAATTACCAAGCATGCAAAAAAAAAAAAATCAGTAAAATGTCAGTGTCAAAAAAGAAATTATCTAAAAAGTAGCCAGATATACAAGTTAGTTTCATAATGTACCTGGGTGTCTATGATTTGAATTACAACTCTTTATGCCTCTGTCTCCTCAAGTGTAAAATGGGCGTAATAATAGTACCTATCTCAGAGTTAAACTGAGGACTAAATAACTTAATATATAAAGCACTTGGCAGAGTGCCTAACACCTAGGAAACTTCATGAAAACATTAGTTGTTTTATTATTTTAATTACAATGAACTATTTACAATATTGCTTCTAAGAAAAAAAAATTAATTGTTTTACTGCTCTGATGCCAGAAATACCACAATGAATATGAAAGATATTTTTTGAATTTCTGTAGGAGTAATAGCTATGGGTTGTGAAGAAATACAGGGCCAAATACATTTCAAAAAAGCTTAAAGTATCCATTAATAGAATAAGTAGAAGTAAAAGTTATATCTGTCAATTACACCACAGGAAAATACAAGGGGAAAAAATCAAATGATCAATATATCAAAGAAAATTAATATCTTTTAAAGAATAAAACAATAAAGCATACTAAGCCGAAATATAAAGTAGGATAGGAAGACTAAAAATAAAATATCAGTCATTATACTAAATGTAATGGATTATTTCCTTTCTTGTTAGCCATAGACTGGGTTAAAGAACCAAATATAAATATAGATATATAGTATTGTAAGATATGCCTCTAAGTGAAAAAAAAAACACAGAAAGATTGCTATAAAAGGTAGAGTTAAAATAAGAAAATTCAGCAAGAGAAATTCAAGGTGCTAATATTAATGTAAAATAAACTAGGATTCAGATAAAAAAAGAATAGGACAAAGAGAAATGTTTATATTGATAAAAAGTACAATCTACAAAGAAGCTAGGACAATTATAGCACTTTATGCACCAAGCCACAGAGATTCATAATACATAAACTAATTGAGACAGAAGAGAAGTTGACAGTTCCTTAAATAGAGTGGGAATTTTTAACACACTGCTCTCAGGAAAAAAGATTCAGAAGATCTATATAATGACAGAAAATTGATTATCTATCTATGTCAGTATATAGACATATATGTAGGTGAATAATATAATCTTGGTATGTCGGAAGATTCTCTAAGCATGCCACTGAAGCCAAAGATTCCAAGAAAGTTTAAAGACAAATGATAAAGTGAGGAAAGGATTTTCAACATCACAATGTTAAAATTCAAGATAATCATATAAATTTAAAAGAACTCTCCAACAGAAAAGTACATACATGATTTAAATAGCCAATATATGAAAGGAGCGATATAAATGCTTAATAAATATATGAGAAGATGTTCAAGTTTTCAGGTAATAAAATAAATACAAATTAAAAATACAAGAAAACACTTCTCATCTATAAAATTGACAAAGATTAAAAAAATATTGATAGTAGCCTCATTCTGAAGGAAATGGTGAAGGAGAGCCTCGACGTTAGGGATAGCAGTAGAAATTGGTATAATCTTACTGGACAGCCATTTGACAATATATATCAAAAGTCTTTAAAGTGTGCTTAACATTGGGTCAAAACAGGCCACTTTTAGTAACTTTTTCTAAATAAAATACACCATTTATTGAAGTCTACCTCTGAGCCAGGCACTGTAGCAGGCGTTTTACAAACATAATAAGATTTAATCCTTACAACAACTCTGCAAGCAGTTATTATCAATTTTTACAGGTGAAGGAACTAATGCACAGAAAATTTTATCAATAAGCCAGATATCAAACAGGAGTTTATATACAAGTCTATAAGATTTTTTGAAAAATGCACACATATTCACACCTGAAAGAATAAGGATGTTTACTGCAAAGTTTATCATAGAGAAAAGTAGAAAGTAGTATTCATTATCCATTAACAGGGGATGTTATGTAAATGGAATCCATTCAAATCATATAAATTTTGAAAGAAAATGTATTTAGAAGACACTGGGTTTTTTAATTTGTTTTATTTATTTGAGAGAGAGAGAGAGAGAGTGCAAGCACAAGCAGGGTGAGGGGCAGAAGGAGAGGGAGAGAATCCTCAAGCAGCATCCCCGCTGAGTGTGGAACCCCATGCAGGGCTCGATCCCAGGACCCTGAGATCATGACCTGACCCGAAATCAAGAGTCAGAGGCTTAACTGACTGAGCCACCTAGGCACCCTAGAATACATTGTTGAGTTAAAGCAACTGGTAGAAAAACAGCTTCATAGTAATAGCTCTTTTAAAAAAACACTATGTGCTAGGTGTGTCAGACACATTTATTTCACTCTCTAAGCATTTGCATAGGAAGTAGTCTGAAAGGATTTGCACAATGGTTGTCTCCAGGTCATAGAATCAGGGATAATTTTTGAGTCCTTGTTTAGTTCTTTTTTTTTTTTTTTGAAAGTAACTAAATTTATTTCAATGGGCATGTATTTATTTTGTAATCAGGAAAAAACAAAACAAAACCCTGTAAAAATGAGAGAGAGAAAAAGAGAGAGTGAGAGAAAGAAGATCTTGTAAATTAACCAAGTAACTGGAACTTACTCATATTGTACTGATACACGCAAAAGCCAGGAGAGTGTGCTATGCTCCCATCTTTCTAAACCTTCTGTCTTTTTGAAAAGAGCCCTACAATTTCAAAAATGATCATCATATCTTATTGTAGATTCTTAATCAAGTTCCTGTAGTCATGATTTAGTTTTCAAAATGTTTGAAATATTTCAGAAAACCACCAAATGAAATAAAGCAGTCAAACAGGAGGTTTCTGATTTCCTGAACAGATTTATACGTGTAACTCAGAGGTCTTCATTTTCCCCCTTCCCAGAGGAGTACGGATACAGCCCAAAGGATGTAGGTTATAATGACAATAGAGCCTTCTCCCCTGCTAAATTCCTATATCATGGCACATCAGTCCCTACCCATGGTGGGCTCCTGAGGGCTCCAGCTCTCTGAAGTAATTTGTTTGCCAGAGACCCTCGTTTTGAGCCCTTGTCTCCTCCCCCTTGCCTTGCCCACTATTGCCTGAAGGATGTAGTTTCTGATGACAATAATGTGTTGTTGAGGTACAAGAGGGAGCCAGGAGCATGATATTACCATGTTTGACTTTGCCACTATCAACTTGCTTACTTTAGGGAGGTTAGTAGAATTGTTGACAGTTTTCCCTGAATGGGTCCTAGCAGCTGCTGTCTTCCATTAAACACAAATGAATGGTTAATTTTTTTTTTTTTAAACAGGGAGATCCTTTCTGCTTCCTTTTCCTTCTTTCCTTCCCTTTTTTTGGATAGTAAACTTCATTGTAAAATAAATTATACTTGTCAAAAGTTATAAAATAGAAAATAAAAATATACACACTCATGCATATACACAGACATTTTTCATTCTTTTGTTTTTTACAATATCTTATTTTAATATGTCACAATATTAATTAGTATTTTTCCCACCTGTGTTCACCAGATTAGAAATGGTAATGGTCTTCTGACATCACCAAGCTGCCTAGCTATTAAATCCACCAAGTGATCATCTGCATTTTTCTTTGTTTTAGAATATTTTACCTTCATCTTTTCCCCTTATAATCTTGGTAATCTACTGATATTTTACATAAAGGAGGAAACCCAAGTGATATGTTTTGGTGCAAAGATGGCAAGGAAACTGGAGTGATATGGCAACTTTTCAGTTTTTAAGATTTATTTATTTATTTAATTTATTTACTTGAGAGAGAGAGAAAGGGAGAGAGAGAGAAAGGGAGAGAGCTCGAGCACAAGTGGGGGGAGGGGCAGAGGGAGAGAACCTTCAAGCAGACTCCCCACTGAGTGGGGAGCCAGGTGGAGGGCTTGATCTCAAGACTCGTGAGATAATGACCTGAGCTGAAACCAAGCGTTGGCCGCCCAACCGACTGAGCCACCCAGGTGAGCCGAAACTTCTCGGTTCTAAGGGGAAGCTTCTCTGTGTCAGAAGATGCCAAAGCTCGTGAAAAGATTCTATGATACCTCTGGAGATGTTCAGTGCACTGATGGGTTTATACATTCTATCTTCCCTGATGCTATTTAGGTTGAGACATATGATACTGTAATGAAATGTGGGTTGTATGGCAGAGTGAGACAAGATGATCTGGAAGAGAATAGAGAGGTGTTTCAATGGGAAAATGTTTTCTTGACTTCTATAAATGTTAATCAACATACGTTCCCCTGAGGGTAGGTTGGACATGTCCAATCTTCCCTCTACTACTGGCAAGTATATTGAGGTCCACAAATCTTCTAGACAGCCAGTAAACTAGGCTAATCTCTACTTTTAATGAATATTTACCACTATTTACCAATCTCTATTATAATACTAGAGACACCGTCTTCCTTCAAGGAGCACTGAATCTATAGGGAGGAAGGCACACAACCAATTACGTCACAACGTGTTAATGGCGATGATGGATGCATGTTCAATGTGCCACAGAAGCCTAGAAGAAGGAGTACCTATGGCTCCTTGGGGGAATCAGAAGGGGATGGGGGTTGACTTGCATTATAGAAAACAGAAATAGGGGCGCCTGGGTGGCACAGCGGTTAAGCGTCTGCCTTCGGCTCAGGGCGTGATCCCGGCGTTGTGGGATCGAGCCCCACATCAGGCTCCTCCGCTATGAGCCTGCTTCTTCCTCTCCCACTCCCCCTGCTTGTGTTTCCTCTCTCGCTGGCTGTCTCTGTCTCTGTTGAATAAATAAATAAAAAATCTTTAAAAAAAAAAAAAAAAAAAAAACCTCCAGACTCCAGTTCTAATGGATCCCCCACACTTTAAAAAAAAAAAAAAAAAAAAGAAATAAATAAGGATCTCTGCCATAGCATTTTCTCACAAGATGGTTGGCCGGAACTGAGCAGTCTTCCACATTACAGGGATCGAACACAGCTAATGTGGCTAGAAGTCATATCATGAGTCGGCAGAATGGCAGGAAGGGATTGATCCCCACCAAAGGAAACACAGAAGGATACATTGTGGAATTCTACCAGTGAGAGATCCCACCCAGACAGGGGAGAAGCCTGCCTTCAATGTTAAGAAATCATTTTGGATGTAAAAGTCAGGGCCATAAGAGAAAAAGAAAAGTAAGTTCTATCTTGAGGATCATATTAGCTGAGCCAACTCGGGCACTTCTAGATTAAATGACTTCTTATAGTCTTGCTTGGTGAATATATCTCTCAGAAATACAAAGGGCCAAGGCTTTTTATCCCAGAAAAAGAAAACCTTCCCTACACGATGAGATTTCCTAGTGCTCATTTCACTCCCTCATCCTCTGCCTTTTATTCAGTAATCTCATTAGCCATCCTGGCTTCACACTTTCACAGCCACTCTTAGGATCTAAGCCTTATGAGATATCTCACAGTGAATTGGTCCCATGTAGCTGATTTCACCATCCATCCATTATTCATTCAACAAATACATGTTGCCACCTACAACTACGCAGGAGAAATGTTCTGGGTGCTGAGTACACAAATCAAAGTCCCTACCTCCGGGAGCATTTTCACTCAATTCAATGAAGTATATTATCCTACTACACTTAGGCAGAAGACACATGCAACCGATGTATTATAAAACCAGGAGGGGCGCCTGGGTGGCGCAGTCGTTAAGCGTCTGCCTTCAGCTCAGGGCATGATCCCGGCGTTCTGGGATCGAGCCCCACATCAGGCCCCTCCACTGGGAGCCTGCTTCTTCCTCTCACACTCCCCCTGCTGTGTTCCCTCTCTCACTGGCTGTCTCTCTCTGTCAAATAAATAAATAAATAAAATCTTTAAAAATAAATAAATAAAACCAGGAATCCTTGCACCTTGAACTTTTATACATTGCTGTATGTATACCTAAAAAGGACCAATAAAGATAAAACATGTGGTCAGAGTTATGATGATTTTAATAAATCTCAACCAATCTGGCTGTTTTCTTGCTCAAGAATTTCATTCATCATCATGTAAATCTGAGAAAGTGTTTGCATCCAGTTGGCATAAAGGAACTATTTAACTGAGTTTATTTTCTAGTCTTACATGAGACCAGTCTTTATAAAGGATTAAATTATATGTACATAGTGTGTACATACATGTTTTAATATATGAATAATTTTGAAATTTCCCTTTTCAATATTATTTAAGAAACTGAGTATTTAATCACTATGAACTCAACCATAATTTCCTCTTCAATCTTTAAATTTCTGTTTTCCCAAATGACCTACTTTAAAGGTTTATTTTCAGCATTACGGAAGCCATTAGTCTATGAAGCAATTAAAGAACATTGCTGTGAGATCAATGGAAACCACGGATATGTTCAATTGCCCTCCTTTTAAGTCAATGAACTAACATGGATCTGTAATTAACACCCATATGGTGGGCAAGCTCACCTTGCTTAAAAGACAAGCTACTTCTGTTAGCTCTGATTTCAAAACTAATGAAAATCAATAGTGATTTTTATCTTGGTACCAGAATCATTAGGGCAGCAGGTCGGCAGAGCAGCTGAGAGCTTTGCAAGCAAAGCCAGAGGGGCGCCATGCCAGCCATCATTGATGGGAGGTAAGGGACCTGTCAAGGATTAGGAAGGTCTTATGGAAACTTCAAGGAGGCAACAGGGAGGCACCTGCCCCGAGAAAAGATGTGCTTCTTTGTCCCCAGCTGCTTTTTATGACTGGTATCTATCTGCTCTGAACATCTGCCCCTCCAGATACAGTACTTAGAATAAGTTTTGCTTAGTCACTCTTTATAGATAATAGTCTCTTCACCTAAAAGTGCAGAACACATTGAAATATTACTCAGCTCGACTAGTCACAGCCACTAATCCTAGTAATGGTTTACAGCTGCCCTATCTTTGATCCAAGAGCACATAATGAAGGGCCAAAAATATTGTTAGTCCAGACTCACTGAGAAATGAAAATAATTATGAGTACTATGTAACACTTAAAATCCATGACTTATGCCCTAATTCGTAAATGACTAGTAGGATGCTGAAGGGACCTTTCTGCTTCCTCTCAGGACCGAGACTCACTTATTCCCTCAACTTCCGATTAGTGCAGAAGGTTCACAGCTGAGCCCCACTCTGAGCACCTCAGGGCGGCTCACATCCAGTGACTGGCTGATGAGGGGGCAAAAGAATCAGCCCCCTCGTCATGCTACCGCGGAACACAGGCAGGACTCTGTCAGCTCTAGAACTTTCCCGGGGATCAGCTGAGCACTGTGTTGGGACTGCCCTGCAGCCCAGCTTCTCGGCCTCATCCTTTCCCTTCCCTCCCTTACAGGCAGTGCTTCTCCACCTTGAACTCTGTTTTCCAGGAAAACTGACCTAAGACAGCACCTGTCCAAAAGGAGCAAAAGGCATGCCCTGAGCAGGATTTTACTGAGCTAACTTTCATACCCCTTCTGTCAACTGTAGAGTAAACCCAGCTGATCAGAAACCTGAGCTACTAAGTGTTAGAAGACCTAGTACCAGACAGTTGGTGCAATCTCCTATATTTCTTGAAATACAGTCTTCTCAGTCCCTCTCTCATTGTCCCAGTTTTGTTAGAGATACTATATATCAGTTTTCGCTGCTTTTACCAGAAAACTCAAATAAGTGGCTTAAACAAGATAAAGTTTGATTTTTCTCTCAAGTGAAAGAAGTTACTGCAGACAGTCCAGGTCTGGGATGGTAAGTAGTTCCTGGTTATAAGAGATTCAAGTGTTCTATCTTTTTTCTTCACCATGTTGATCCCCTGACCTCCAGGCTCATGTTTACTCAGGATCCCAGCTAGCTGCAGAAGCTCCTGCCATCTTGTCCGTAGAAGAAAGGAGGGTGGAGGGCAAAAAAGTAATTTCGTTGTGGTTGAGTCAGACATCTTTAAAATATATTCCCAGGGGTGCCTGAGTGGCTCAGTTGGTCAAGTGTTCAACTCCTGGTTTTGGCTCAGGTCGTGATCTCTGGGTCATGAGATGAGCCCCATGTTGGGCTCTGTGCTGAGCATGGAACCTGCTTGGGAGTCTCTCTCCCTCTCTGTCTGCCCCTCCCTCACTCATGCTCGCTCTCTCTTTCTCTAAAATAAATAAGTAAAATCTTTTACAAATTTAAAAAATATTCCCAGAAGCCCAGCCCATAGACTTTGACACATACATATCTCATTGGTAACTACTACCTGCACAAGAGCAGGGGAAATATAATTTTTAGTTGGGTCCATGCCATGCCTAATAATATAGGTACCAGTTACTAACTGATGCAAGGGTGGGCAACCAGTAGACTCTGCCCCACATAGGTTAAAAGTATCTACTTAAGGGGCGCCTGGGTGGCTCAGTCGTTAAGCATCTGCCTTCAGCTCAGGGCATGATCCCAGGGTCCTGGGATCGAGCCCCACATCAGGCTCCTCTGCTGGGAGCCTGCTTCTTCCTCTCCCACTCCCCCTACTGGTGTTCCCTCTCTCGCTGTCTGTCTCTCTCTCTCTCTGTCAAATAAATAAATAAAATCTTTAAAAAAAGTATCTACTTAAAGAAATATATATATATGTGTATATATATATATATATATATGTGTATATATATATATATATATATATATGGCAAGAATAAGTGACCTCTGACCTCTGGGATCCTGTGGGGAGATAATGGGAAGTAGTGGAACTGTGATGAACAGGAGAGGAGTCCTCTTCTAATAAACACAGCCAGAGCCTACCCCAGCCACGTGGGAATGGAGTCCATGTGGTCTGATGCTCCAATTTTCCAAGAGAAGCTTGGCAATCCAGATTTTTATGTAAACTTTATTTTAAAATCAAGCCCCACATTTTTATAGAATTCTAAAATTTGTAATCTGTATCTAACCTTGTTTGCAATCTCTGATCAAGAAAAGCCAGTTTTGGGGCACCTGGGTGGCACAGTCTGACACTTGGTTTCAGCTCAGGTCCTGATCTGAGGGTCATGAGATTGAGCCCAGCATTGGGCTCTGTGCTCAGTGGAGAGTCTGCTAGGGATTCTCTCTCTTCCTCTCCCTCTGCCTCTCCCCCCATTTCCCACTCCCCACTGCGCACGCGCTCTCTCTCTCTCCCTTGCAAATCTTTTTAAAAATATATTTTTTAAAAAAGAAGAAAGGCAAGTTTTCCTGGGGACAACATTCTAGAAAATGTTGTGTTGTGCAATAAGAAATGGACTTCATTGCTTTGCAGTTGAAATTGAGGGAGGAGGAACTCGAAAGGAAGGTGCAGGTGACCAGATACATGGACCACGGTGAATAGTCATACCCTGTGGGCAGGCAGGCCATCAGCCACCTGGCCCTTATCTCCTCTCTGCTAGTGAGAATGGGCTGGCTCTGAAGCTGGGGTGTACGGTATTTTCACAAGCACAACTTTGGATAATTAACCCCTTCCTACCCTATAAGGCTGCCGCACACTCTAGCTCACATGCCCTCTACGCGGTTATCCATTCCTTGCAGCTTTCTCTTTTGACCAGCAGATGGCAGCAAATATCGACCAGACTTAGGCGCTGTTTAACCTTCAGAGTTCATGTGCTTTCCATGCATTTTCTTTGACTTATATCAACAAAAACAATGAAAGTCATTTATATTTGCCTCACTTGTTACTTCTCACACCGAGAAGCAAGAAGGTAATCCATTATTACAACTGGTTTATCCTTTTGGAAGGGTCATCACGAAAGTTCAACTATTTGAAATTGTGGAGCAAAGGTCTTGGTAACACAAGGATTTGGAACTTGAATATATATCACTAAAAAGGATTACTTATTTAATCTTGACTCTGAAGGCTGCTCCTCATAAAAGACTATACATTTTTAAAAAATTTTCTAAGTAGAATACAATGACTTCAGGGCATAAACAAAATGGTAAACATTTGCTCTTATTATTTTATGAATAACCCCCACATTTGCCCACATCCATCGTTTTTAAAATTCACCACATCCTTTCAATCACCTGGAGATGGAAATAATGAAATAAATGTAAGGAAAAGATACTGAGAAAATCTCCTACATGTCCTTAAGTTAACCTTTTGTTGTATCATCTGTTGCAGAGTAGCAAGGTAAATATTTTTCTGTTTCTGTTATGTCAACAATGATTATGGAATAAATAAATGTCCTTGAGGAGAAAAGACAGCCACACTCAATAAACTAACTCAAGCATTAGAGGGGATTAGGTCTGCAGAACAACTATTTTTGCACGTCATGCTTCAAAGTTTTATATAACATAAACCAAAATCTCAATAGTCTTTGAAGCAAGATATATGACAAATGAGCAGTCAGGCTTCATGATGAGTAAGAAAGAGATCTGACTTGAAAAATAGGAATTATTTAGTGCCTGCAAATGTTGACAGAATTTACATGTGAGTTGTTAGGTTTGTTAAGCAAGGCAAAGAAACCTAAAGACAATTGTTAAAGGTGAGTACTTGGAAAATTAACAGACTGAGAAGGATGCTGTGATGGTTCTAAAAGTCATCAAAATCTCTGCGAAGTTAAAAAAAGAAAAGATAAATCACAGAATCACAGAGGTCACGCGTGGAAATTTTCCTAGAGTATCTTCCAGCCCCCCCCAGAATTCTATGGATTCCTTTCGCTGTATCTTTGGACATGTTTGTCTGGCCTTTGCGTGATTGCTTCCACTGATCCAGAGCTTTTGACATTGTGCTGTAAAGATTTTATTTTCAATCAGCTTTCCTTGTTATAAATTTCCTCTTTGCAGAGATTTGAAACTGGTTTCCCAGTAACATCTGCTCATTGGTTTTCCTCTGCAGAAGAAGTTCTAAACGTTTTTCTTTGGGGTCACAGAAGGCTTTGTTAGATGTATGAATATTATGGACCATTATCCCAGAAAAATGCATTCCCTGAGCTCATTCATGGAGCTCAGGTTAGAGCGTCCCTACTACAGGGGGGATAAAGCCATTTCTGCATGACTCCTCTTCAGACATGTAAAACAGCATTATGTTCTTAAAACATCCTCACTAGTTTCTTCAATTCCTTCCTTCCTTTCTCTGTCTCTTCATTCACTTTTTTTTTTTTAACAAGCATATACTAAGTATCTATTCTGTGCCAGATACAGTCAGTGTTAGACACTGGGGATGCAGAGATAATAAGACTTTTTTCCTGTCCTTGGGGATTTCACAGATTTTTCGAGGCGATAGATCTACAAACAGGGGGATTAGGTCAAAGAAGAGACTGGAGTTGTGCATGGCTCTGCAGGGCTGGGTTCAGCCAAAGCTGAAGTCCCAGCTCTGCTGCTTGTGAGTTCTGTCACCTTGGGGAAGATACTTAACCTCTAGGGGCCTCATTTGGCTCATATATAAAAAGGATACTCAAAATACGATATATTTTAAAAAGATTTTATTTATTTATTGGAGAGAGAGACAGAGAGAGACAGAGAGAGAGAGCAGGAACAGGGAGGAGAGGGAGAAGCAGGATCCCCGCTGAGCAGGGCTTCTGACAAAGGGCTTGATCCCAGGACCCTGGGATCATGACCTGAGCGGAAGGCAGACCCTCTTAACCAACTGAGCTACCCAGGTGTCCCTTGACATACGGTATTGCTGTTATTATTATCATTTGCCAAGCAAGGAATCTGGACTTCATTATGCAGATTTCTGCAAGCTACCAGACCTTTTAGAAGGGGATTAGCAGGCATGTTTTTTTTTTTTCTTTTTTCCCACTTTATTTTAAGGCAAACCACTCATCATGGGAATATGATGAATACACTGGAGAGTGGGAAGGAGGGGACACTAGACAGGAGACTTGCGATTTAGAGGTGAGCATGCTGAAGACTGGGCCTATGGCAAGGGTCATAGGATGGAGAGATGTCTAAAGATAATTTTGAAGGATAAATTTCAGGACTCGGTGGTCACTTGACAGGAAGAAGGCAGAGTTAAGTACAACTCACAAATTTCTACCTTGGGAGACTGATTGGCTGGTAATTTTATTAACTGAGATGGTGATGACAGTAGAAGACGCAGTGGCAGATGATAATGAGTTAAGTGTAAGGTGCCTTGCACATCCGTAAAGCATTAGAAACATGGCTCCGGAATTTGGGACAGAAGCCTTCCCTGGAAAGAACAGATACAATAGATTTGGAATTTCTTTTCGTCCTTGGTAGTCCAAGTCATGAGAATGGATGAGCTGGCCCAGGAGGGCACACAGAGTGAAGAAAATAGCAGGCGACCAAGAAAAGAACTCAGGGAAACACTAGCATTTAAAGGAAGCTGATGGGGGATGTGGAGAAAGGGCTGATGAAGTCAATTGATAGATAGTAAGCAGTTAGGGAAGTAGAAGAATTTGGGGGATTGAAAAAAAAAAGCTATCACTCTTTAAAAGAAATCTACATACCCAGTAAGCCCTGGGGATTCTACTAATTGTTCATATTAATTGTCCCCCATGGAGATAGCTGGTTGCCCATGCGTCCTTCCCCATTGAGCTATGTTCACCCCATGATAAGCCAAGGCCCCACATACGCTTGGGTGTGTTTCTGTGCTCTGTGTTATGCTCTGTGGGTCCAGATGCCTACCTGTGCACTAATGCCACACTGTTTAATTACTTAGGTCCAAAACCTGCCAAACACCTTCCCTTCCTCTAGTCCATAATAAATATGAATTACTGTCATATATCAGATGGACAAAGCTGTTGGCACATTTTTGGGAATAGGTATCCGCTGAATTACGCATAGCAATGATCTACAAACCCTTTCTCTGTGAAGCCACCTCTAAGATGAAATTAAAGAAAGAGTTAACATACCATATGGTACACTTTCTCTCTTTTCTTTTTTGATCTACATAAATCACATTCTCTTAGACAGTGATTCCCAAACCTGGCTGGGTATCAGAATCACCTGGGGAGCTTTTAAAAAATGTAAATTCCAGAGCCCTGTCCCAGATGCACTGAACTGGATAGGATGGGGCATTTGGGGCCAAGGAATAGGCATATGCAATAAAATACTCCTTAGGTGATTGTGATGTGTTCAGTTCCTGGACTGGCATTGGGGAATCCTTGATTGGGCAGTTCTGAGAACATTGATTAAAGACATTTCCAATAATTTTAGAGTACTGTTTCACAATTAACTTTCAGAAAGCAAGCAATTTATTAATCTTACTGATTTTCTTCTTATTATAAAACAGTATATGTTATTATAAATGTACAAACATTGCAGGAATAAAAAGGAATATAATGTAACTTCAAAATTTCCTCTTCAGCAGATAAAGGATATGAACAGTGTAGTGAATACTTTGGTTTTTTTTTCTGTATGTATTTACTAGAGTATTTTTTTTCTCAAAAACAACAACGACAACTACCAGATCACACTATACTTCGGGAGCCTAGGGTAAGAGCCCGTGCTTGGGACCCAGGGTTCTCTGGGTTTAGGACCTAGGTTTGGCCCTTACTAGAATTTTGGACAAACTATTTAAT
The DNA here is from genome assembly GCF_017311325.1 of Ursus maritimus. Lineage (NCBI taxonomy): Eukaryota > Metazoa > Chordata > Mammalia > Carnivora > Ursidae > Ursus > Ursus maritimus. The sequence continues at coordinate 11,605,715 of NW_024426008.1, forward strand.
TTCTCAGAGTCTCAGGTCTTCTTACCTGTCAAATGCAGATAAAGATACTTACCCATATCATAAAGTTCTTCTGAGAATTAGGGGATAATGCTTATAAAGGATTAGTACAACATGCAAAATAAGCTTTCAATAAATAACTTCTTATTAGGGTTATTATTAGTAATACAGTAACTACTACATTATAGGCTGTTAATACCACAGGCATCTTCACCTAATGTATATTGAATATTCTATTAATACAAGATTTTCGTAATGCTTTTAGATTTACATATAGTATTTCCCTACGGAGATGTACAGTAATTTATTTAACGAATGCCCTACTCATGCACAGTTTTTCCCACGCAACTTTTCATATTCCTCAACAATTCTGCAGGGAATATCCTTGTACATGTATCTTTTCATACTTGTCTAAGTGTCTCCCCAATTAAGGGAATTGTTGAGTCAACGATTATGAATATTTTAATAAGGTTTTCCCCGTTAGCGTCACACAGTTTATTTATTTATAAATAGATAAAACAATAAATTAATAGTGTATAGGAGACTGTTTTCCCACCTACTTGCCCAAACTGGATATTAATAATCTTTTAAGCTGTTGCTAATGGGCAAGGCAAAATGATGCATCATTGTTATGTTATTTTGCATTTATTTAATTATTAGAGAAAGGAAGCCCATAAAAAAAATGTATTCGTGCTGCAGTTTTTTATTTAACTTTGTATTTTCCCACATGCTCCCGGTCGATTTTTTTTTTTTTTAAAGATTTTATTTATTTATTCGACAGAGAGAGAGACAGCCAGCGAGAGAGGGAACACAAGCAGGAGGAGTGGGAGAGGAAGAAGCAGGCTCATAGCGGAGGAGCCTGATGTGGGGCTCGATCCCAGAACGCCGGGATCACGCCCTGAGCCGAAGGCAGACGCTTAACCGCTGCGCCACCCAGGCGCCCCTCCCGGTCGATTTTTTAAGACTTGTTTTCCCTTTCCTACCTTACTCCTTCCTTCCTTTTTCTGCCATTCACCTTCTGGTTTTCTCTCTCTCCTTGATTTGCCAATTGCATGGTATTTCATGTCAATGTCCTTTTCCATCTTCCCTTCATCTCCGGTGGTGTCCTTTTTTTCTTTTTTTTAAGTGCAGGGCTTGAACACGTGACCCTGAGATCAAGACCTGAGCTAAGCTCAAGAGTCAGACGCTTAACCAACTGAGCCACCCAGGTGCCCCAATTTTTGGTGGTTTCTAGGTCCCTTTATTTGTTTATTTATTTATTTGTTATTTATTTATTTTTTAAGTAGGCTCTACGCCCAACGTGGGACTTCAAATCATGACTCTGAGTTCAAGAGCTGTATGCTCTACCGACTGAGCCGGCCAGGCGCCCCAAGTCCCTTTAATTGATAATCTCTTTATTTTATTTGCATTCTCTAAACAGAAGACTCTAAATGATTTCATCCTATATTAGGCAAGTCAGTGTTTTNNNTTTCCCTGACATCTCACATTTTTTGGAAGAGGGGAGGGTGGCCGCATCACTCCCTGTTCAAAGTGCAAAAGAGCTGGCTCGCTTTGTATTTTCTTCCTTCCCAAATCCAGTTGTCTTCTGTAGCATCTAATTGTTTCTTTGGCTTTCCGGATTCTACCCAATGGCTGATAGAAAATGTCACAGCTTGTGTGAGTGCCAGTCACAGCCAATTATACCCTAAATGATCTGCGTTGGCATGAACAGGCTTGGCAGAACACGCTATGCTCTGGTGAGATGAAAATTTGCTTCAGTCAACTGTGCTTGCATGGGATTTGACTTCAGATGAAATCATGCTGTTGTACGGTCTGAAGCAGGGTGGCGAACAAAGTAAACACTAGTAAACCTAGTGGTAAACAACTAGGATAGCACGAATATCTAAATGGTATTTTCAGATATATTACTATTATAGCACATTATATATAACACGATGGTCACGAATAGGGTTCCATTCTTTTTATTCCAGATTCACTACATTCTAGTTTACCAAAGTTGGTATTTTATCTTTACCTCTTACAAAAATAATGTATAGAACTATTCCCAAACAATAGCTACATGCAGAAGACTGAAACTGGACCATTTTCTTACGCCATACGCAGAAATCAACTCAAAATGGACAAAAGACCTAAATATGAGACAGGAACCCATCAAAGTCCTAGAGGAGAACACAGGCATCAACCTCTTTGACCTCGGCCAAGGCAACTTCTTGCTAGACAGGTCTCCAAAGGCAGGAGAAAGAAAATTAAAAAATGAACTATTTGGGCTTCATCAAGATAAAAAGCTTTCACACAGCAAAGGAAACAGTCCACAAAACTAAAAGGCAACCTACAGAATGGGAAAAGATATTTGCAAATGTTTTATCAGATAATGGGCTAGTATTCAAAATCTATAGAGAATTTATCAAACTCAACACCCAAAGAACAAATAATCCAGTCAAGAAAAGGGCAGAAGATATAAACAGACATTTCTCCAAAGAAGACATACAAATGGCCAACAGAAACATGAAAAAATGCTCAACATCACTCATCATCGGGGAAATGCATATCAAAACACAATAAAATACCACCTCACACCAGTCAGAATGGCTAAAATTAACAAGTCAGAAACAACAGATATTGATGAGGATGCACAGAAATTGGTGGGAATGCAAACTGGTGCAGCCACTCTGGAAAATACTATGGAGTTTCCTCAAAAAGTTAAAAATAGAGCTACCCTATGACCCAGCAACTGCACTACTAGGTATTTACCCCAAGTATACAATAATAGTGATTCAAAGGTGCACCTGCACCCCAATGTTTATAGCAGCCAAACTATGGAAAGAGCCCAGATGTCCATCAACAGATGAATAAAGAAAGAAGATGTGGTATATATACAATGGAATACTACTCAGCCATCAAAAAATGAAATCTTGCTATTTGAAATGATGTGGATGGAACTAGAGGGTATTATGCTAAGCGAAATAAGTCAGAGAAAGACTAACACCATATGGTTTCACTCATACGTGGAATTTAAGAAACAAAACAGATGAACATGGGGGAAGGGAAGGAAAAAATAAGAAGAGAAAAGAGAGAGAGGAAACCATAAGAGACTCTTAACTGTAGGAAACAAACTGAGGGTTGCTGGAGGGAATGTGGGTGGGGGGATGGGGTAACTGAGGGATGGGCATTAAGGGGGGCACTTGATGTAATGACACTGGGTGTTATATGCAACTGATGAATCACTAAATTCTACACTATATGTTAACTAACTTGAATTTAAATGAAGAAAAAAGAAATATCCCCAAACAAGCACATAACTTATTGATTTAAATTTTATGTTAAATCAAAATCATTTGGTATTTGTTGTATAAGTAATCCGTACCTTTAAGGTATGTTTTCACATTTTCCAAGTTGAATTAAGTTAGTTCACACCTGGGGTGCCTGGGTGGCTCAGTCAGTTAAGTGTCTGCCTTCAGCTCAGGTCATGATCTGCGGTCCTGGGATCAAGTCCTGCATGGGGCTCCCTGCTCAGCAGGAAGTCTGCTTCTCCTTCTTCCTCTGCCCCTACCCCCCACCTCGCTCTCACTCTCTCTTTCTGTCTCTCAAGTAAATAAAAAAAAATCTTTAAAAAAACTTAGTTCACACGTTAGGATTATACTGATTTCAAGAGCCTAAATCATTACAATAATAACTAACTGAAAAAACATTTTTAGTGGTTTGTATCATGTAAGTTCAAATACATGAGGTTTGCCAAAAACATTATTACCATTACATTTAAACTTAAAGTGATAATGCCATAGTTAAAATCAAAACTATATACATGAATGTAATATACAGGCATTGGAATATGATTAGAACAATTATGTAGAGACAAGGAAATATTTATAGCCATGTAAAGTGAATAAAGTACAATATTAAAATATGATTGCAAGATTACATATTGAATCCAATGAAAATATCTCCATCTTATTTTGAGGATTAAGTTTTGTTCATCTTGCTATTTCATTGCCTTCTCAATTAAAAATTCCAGTATATTAATAAGGAATAGCAGGGAGATTGGTAGGAGAAGGAAGGAAAAATGAAGGGGGGGTAAACAGAAGGGGGAAATGAACCACGAGAGACTATGGACTCCAGGCAACAAACCGAGGGTTTCAGAGGGGAGGGGTTGGGGGGATGGGCTACCCCAGTGAAGCGTATTAAGGAGGGCACGTATTGCATGGAGCACTGGGTGTTTCATGCAAACAATGAATCATGGAGCACTACATCAAAAACTAATGATGTACTGTATGGTGACTAACATATCCTAATAAAAATAAATTCCTGTGTAATAAATCTAAACAGTGGCTCAAGTCCAATGTTGATTCAATAATTCAACAGTTCTATCTTTCGTTAAACGAAAACCAGTAACGGCCACTTGACTAATGTTTAGATTATGCAACTCACCTCCAGAATGTATTTTATTCCCTGTACTCTTTTTTCTTTTTTCTTATTTATTTACTTATTTATATTTATATGTTTTTCAAAGATTTTATTTATTTATTTGAGAGAGAGAGAGAGAGAGCAGGAGCAGGGAGGGGAGAGGCAGAGAGAAGCAGACTCCCTGCTGTGGGGCTCGATCCCAGGACCCCGAGATCATGACCTGAGCCGAAGGCAGATGCTCAATCAACTGAGCCCCCCAGCCCCCCATTTATCTATCTATCTATCTATCTATCTATCTATCTATCTATCTATCTATCATCAAGTAGGCTTCACACCCACCATGGAGCCCAGCGAGGGGCTTGAACTCACAAGCCTGAGATCAAGACCTGAGCTGAGATGGAGTTGGATGTTTAACTCACGGAACCACCCAGAAACCCCTCCCTGAATAGGTTTGGCTAAAAAGGAGGGTAATATTTAAAATATTAAAACGTCAATCAGTCAGAACAATCAAGAAGCAGAACGGACACTGCCACACTTGAGCGTAGGGGCTGAACCCCCGTGCTGGATAGAAGTGAAAGTGTGCTTTTAGAAACGGGCTGGAGGGGAGCGCCTGGGTGGCACAGCGGTTAAGCGTTTGCCTTCGGCTCAGGGCGTGATCCCGGGCGTGATCCCGGGCGTGATCCCGGGCGTGATCCCGGCGTTGTGGGATCGAGCCCCAAATCAGGCTCCTCCGCTATGAGCCTGCTTCTTCCTCTCCCACTCCCCCTGCTTGTGTTCCCTCTCTCGCTGGCTGTCTCTATCTCTGTCGAATAAAAAAAGAAAGAAAAAGAAACGGGCTGGAGGGAACTTTGTTTTTTGGACATCAACACAGTTTGATGAATAACACATTTGGTTTAGAAAAGAAGGCATAGGTTATAGTTCCAACTTTGCCAAATAATCCCTCTGAGTCTGATTTTCTCTATCTACAAAAATATTCAAAGAATGAGATAATAATTTGGGAAACCCACTTAAATTTTAGAGTGCAGCAGAATCCATGATATCTTCACGGTCGTTAATGACATATTAACGTATTTTATTTCTTTACTGTAGACACAACTGGAAATTTTGTTTTTCTCACTTATATCACTTAACGAGTCCAGGAACTAAATTCTGACTAAATGATGCAGATTTCAGATGCTACACACTGACTTAATAAAAAAATCTGTCCCTGTGAGCTATAAATGATGACCGAAACTGCCAAATGTATAGGAAATTGTCTTCTTTTCATTATAATAGCCATCTCTGTGTTTGGTGAAATGAGAAGTAGGTGTCATATAAGGTCACAGGCTCAGAGCAAAGACACACAGTTCCTATGTTAAACTTTTCCAGGGCTGACTGTAATTTGCTGAACATTTACAAATAGTGCTGATATTTTATTAATCTTATGGAGTTTCACTATTTTTTTCTCCATTTCTATTTCATCTTTCTTTCCTCAATATTCTTTGCTCCACTGTATCACAGTGGAGTTTTCGATTGGTCTCCTAGACCATTTGCCCTCACCTATGCTATTTTTTTGGCATATCAACTATAGATTCTCTGAGGTTTTGGATACCAATAAAGCAGTTTTATACTACTACAACCTCTAAAACTTTTAAGCTTTTGATTTACTTTGCACATGCTTAAAAATTACCAGCAACTTCTGTTATTTAAGTAGATGGTCAGAAGCTCAGGCAAAGTCTTCATAAAGATTGTACTCAATCAAGCTTTGTATGTTATAAAAATTCTGAGCTTCATTTTAGAAAGCTTACTTGTGTAAATGCTGAGAAACTCATCCAATTCTTACTATACTGTATGGACCACCCATCAGTATCAACATTGAAAAAGTACAATTTGAGAGTCATCTCCGGCTGGAATGATAAAATAACAGTAATAGCACTGGGGACAGAATAATAGTTGTAGTAAAGACGATTCTGAATACCCTATAGAGACTGAGGACCCACACAGTGTTTATGTATTCCACATGGTTAAATAAAATCTTGCCCTAAGAATTTTGTCACCAATAACCAATATCGTACCTAAAAACCCACAGCTTAAGAATTATGTATGTTGGGGGTGCCTGGCTGGCTCAGTCGGAGGAGCGTGTGACTCTTGATCTTGGGGTTATGAGTTCAAACCCCATATTGGGTGTAGAGATTACTTAAATAAAAAAATTTAAAAACCTTAAAAAAAGAATTATTTATGTCAATTACAGGCCTCATTTATTACTTAGGGCAAATACATGTTTCATATCCTCGAGGGGCTCTTCTCATAAGAATTGTTTCATCTTTCTGGCATTGAAGCACTATGACATCACAGATAGACTCTCATATCACCATCTTACTACAAATACACATACAGGGGTGCCTGGGTGGTGCAGTCGTTAAGCGTCTGCCTTCAGCTCAGGGCGTGATCCCGGCGTTACGGGATCGAGCCCCACATCAGGCTCCTCCACTGTGAGCCTGCTTCTTCCTCTCCCACTCACCCTGCTTGTGTTCCCTTTCTCGCTGCCTCTCTCTCTGTCAGATAAATAAATAAAATCTTAAAAAAAAAAAAAAACAAATACACATACAGTTTGTATTTGTTTGTGTTCTTAAAAAAGTACCGACTCATTTTACACACAATGACATACACCATAATAACCAAATTATAATCATATAGTATAATCGTAAATGATTCCTGTTTTCAAGGAAATTATTGAAATGCCTGAGTGGAAACAAAGGTGGGTGATTTCCTACTCTCCCCACCTTCCTTCTCAGGGCTTTATCCTTGGTAGAGAGCATATCAGCACTGCCTCCATCAAAAATAATTAGGTACCATACACACACACCACACAACATTCTATTCGCATCTTCCTCTCTGTTCTTACAAATGTTTTCATCCTCTCAGCTTGAGGTAATTGATACTTACTTATTAACAACCTGTCTCTGCTCTCCGCCATCTTCTGTGGTTCCCAAATCAGGAACCGCTTTACTTCCCATTATTTTCCTAGACACACTCTTAATTGTAATTCAGCCAATTTCCTATATGTTCAAAACAAACAAAACCCCCCAAAAAACCCCAATTATTCCATTTTCTTCATTTTTGCTCTGCATGCTTATCAGCTACAAGTTACATGATGTTGGGCAAGCCAGGCTCTCTGAGCACCAGCTTCTCTTCTGTAAAACAACTGTTACAAGACCTCATCAATTGCTACCCTTTCCCCCATACAACCCCTCGCCCCTCACCCCTGGGAGACCATCCCAAAGCACTGTATAAAAATGGCATTACTTCACTGTCAGATTTGCATGGCCTCCATTTGAATGTTTGATCTTAAACTGTTTGCATTCCATTTCCCAAACTCTTATGTTAATCATTTTGCCTCCTGACTGTTGGGTTTGCTTTACTTAGGGTTTTGCCTTGTCTCTCAGACCAGAAACACTTGTCTGCTCCTCTGGGCACAACTCCGATTTCCCTCCAAGTGATTCCTCACTCCCCTAGTCTTCTGCTGTGGCCCCTGTCTATGAATTGGAACCCTGTCTTGGTCACTTCTCTGGTCTTGGACCTTGCCCCTTTGGCAGAAGTTCTTGTGGCCAATGCCCTTACCGGGTTCACCCTGTAAGCAGCAGAAACTTGGAAGTGTGATTCTATATTTGTCTTGTCTACAAACTTTTCTGCTTTTTATATAAACGCTATCATTAAAGGCTTACCTCAAGTCCTAACAATTCTATGAAAATTCCTTCTCTTTACTATATCAGCCCTCATTGATCTTTCTCGTTTTGGACTCTTGCAATACCCACCCGCATCACATCTGGCCCTAGATTATAGAATGAATTTTTTTAAATTAAACTTAGAGGTCGTTTAGTCAAATTATACCATATAAGATTCCACTATCCCATATTCCTCACCAAGCCTTAGCTGGGGTAATTCTACTACTTGGGAAAGCAGCCATTCTGTTTGTGGGAATAACCTAAACATCTCAGATAGCATTTTCTTCTCTAGACATTGGCTCTGAGATGTTACCAATGAATGTGTATCAATTCATTTTAAGAAAACGTGAAATGCATTCCCAGGAGGGGTAAACATCCTGCTGTTCAGAACACACTAGCTTGTCAGCTTTAGGTAAAAAACGTGGCGTAGAAGCATTCAGAATAAGGGGGGAGGTAGACTGTTTAATGAATGGATGGTGGAGATCTTTGGTCTGAGGTCTCCCAGTAGACGACAGTAGAGGGGAAAATGCCTGATAGCTTATGCTTCAGAGGGAGTAATTTCCACATGGATAGATCTCTTTTTTCCTGCTAAATACTTGATGGATGGTGATGATGATGATGATGATGATGCATAAATGGGTTAAAGATCGATCCTGTATATTGGCCCCTATATTGTTTACTTCTTTTTTTTTTTTTTTTAAGATTTTACTTATTTATTTGAGAAAGAGACAGAGAGCATGAGCAGGGGGAGGGGCAGAGGGAGAGTGGAAGCAGATTCCCCGGCTGAGCTCCTCATGGGGCTCAATCCCTGGACCCTGAGATCATGACCTGAGCTGAAGGCAGACGTGTAACCAACTGAGTGACCCCGGCGCCCCTATATTGTTTACTTCTTTGCGGCAGGCTAGAGCTATGAGCTCAAAGCCTGCTGACGTCGTTCTTAGTTTTTTTACACAATCTCATTGCTTCAGATATAGTCCCAATAAGCCAATTTTTAGCCATTTAGAGCCTGTTGCTTTGCAAGCCCCACAAAACTGCACCCAGCATCTGCCAGCCATCGCATAAGACAAACCCTACAGCGGTAAAAGACCCCAGAGTACAGCTGCCCTTCGGAGCTCTTTGACCCAGAGCCTCCCCACCTTGCGGCTGGGTGACATTGCCTCAAGACATGAGTCCCCTCTCTAATTCCCCTGTCCCCTGAGAATCCTCTGGTCCTCTTCCCCTTCTGGGTAGTGGAGCTACATTTCTGCAAGTTCCCTTCTGTGAAAGACTTCTTCTCTCATGCAAGCCCATTCAGTGCTGCCCCATAACGTTTGATGTGAAATAACACCACCTCATGGCCCTGGCTTTTCCTTGATCTGCCCTGAAATCCTCAAACTCACCACAGTATACATGGTAAAAGTTAAAGCAGTACAAAAGTTCGATTCCTTCCCACCTCAGACCTCTGGTCACCCTCTCCAAAGTTAAATATTATCAATATTTCTTGGATGTACGTCCAGAAATATGCCATTTAAATATATGCATGTACATCTTGTTTTAGTCTGCTGGGGCTGCTGTGACAAAACACCATCGACCGGGTGGCTTACACAACAGAAATTTCCTTTCTGTTCTGGAGGCTAGAAGTCCAAGATCAAGGTCTCAGCAGATTTGGTTTCTCCTGTGGCCTCTCTCCTTGGCTCACAGATGAACACCTGCTGACAGTGTCCTTACATGGTCTTTCCTCTGTGGCTGTGTGTCCCTCGTGTTTCTCCCTGTGTCCTGATCTCTTCTTATAAGACATCAGAGGGTTGGATTGAGGCCCAACCTAATGGCCTCATTTTAACTTAATTACCCTTTTAAAAGTCCTATCTCCAAATACAGCCATATCCTCAGGTATTAGAGGTTAGGGCTTCAACATATGAGTCTGGGGGGACAAAAATTCAACCCATAACACACACACACACACACACACACACACACACACACACACACGTTCACCTTTAGAAAAATACAGATTTTGCCTTTTGCATTTACAATATGCTGCTGGTCTTATCAACAAACAGGGCTACATCTACCTTACTCTTTTTTTTTTTTAAAGATTTTTAATTTATTTATTCGACAGAGATAGAGACAGCCAGCGAGAGAGGGAACACAAGCAGGGGGAGTGGGAGAGGAAGAAGCAGGCTCATAGCAGAGGAGCCTGATGTGGGGCTCGATCCCATAACGCCGGGATCACGCCCCGAGCCGAAGGCAGACGCTTAACCTCTGTGCCATCCAGGCGCCCCTCTACCTTACTCTTTTAATGGCTGCATAGTTATTCATCATCTGGACAGTGTATTGTATTTACCCAGAACCCAACTTTTGAGCAATTTGGTTGCTTTCAGTTTTTATTTCTTTTACCAAAAACACTACTACAATATCTTCACAATTATGCTTTCTTTTACAAAGTGGAGAGATAGCTATAAGGTGAACTTTTAGAACGGAGACTGCTCAGTTAAGAAATGTTCATTTTCATTCGCATACATATTATAAATTTCTTCACAAATAGTACCAGTTTGTATTCTCATCAACAATAAAGGTGAAAGTCCCCCAAACCCTTGCCGTAATTCAACATTATCAAGTATTTTCACCTTTCTTAATTGAGCCATTGAAAATGGTATCTCAATATAATTTAATTTGGCTTTCTTTTATTGAGAGTGGGGGTTGAACATCTCTTCATGTTCAAGGCTGTTTGTATTTCTTGTAAACTGTACCTTTAAATCCTTTATTCACTTTTCCCCCATTGAATTGCTGGCCTTTTCCTTAGCGATTTATTTGTTGGAGCTCTACATTAGAGAAAGAAATGAGTCTCTTGTCATATGTGGTTTTATAGGACATAAGGTTGCAACATGGCCCTGGAATTTTCAGGTCTACCCGAGCACCATCCCGGGCAAATGGTTTCTAGAGCCAAAGGATCTTGGTCATGATAATGTGGGCACAGATAGGAAGCAAATTCCTATCCCCATACCTTATAATCTCCTGCTATGAATAGGATAACACTGAAAAGCTGAGAAAATACAGATAATGAACACATCTTGTTGACTTCATGTCAGGCATTTTCTAGAACTTTAATTTTTCTACTAATCACATGATTTAATCAACTAAGTGTACAATTACGAATTAAATAATGTAGCTCATAACACACTTGTTTCTTAAAAATTAAAATCTCAGTTTCAATCAGTATACCTTCCTGGGAAGTGGAATATAATTCATGTTGTTGGGATCAAAATTGATGGAATATATCTCTAAACTTTATTGACCCAAATAGGACCACATTCCTCCCCAGTGGGAATTGGCCATTAGTCATGGAACATTTTTCCTGCCTGGCATCATTTCTTCTTTCACAACCTAGCTGAAATGCCCTTTCCTCAGAGAAAGCTTCCTTAACTCTTCCTCACCCCCAACCTGATGTAGACCATTCCCACTAGCCTCTTAAAGTACTTCGTTCCTTCCCTTAAGAGCATTGAACACAACTGGAAGTTATATGTGTATTTGTTTAGCACATTGTCTAATGTATATTAGACGTTCAATAAAAAGTTGAATATATAAAATACCAATTCCTTTGGGTTCTAACATTGTATGATTTTATGAAATGTCAAATGCCAAAGAAGCCATAATTTCTTTATCTTATAAATCATGAGCTTACTATAAATGCTTTGCAACAAAAACATGCATGTCTGGATAGACATGACTTTCCCTACTCATCCATCCATATTCTTGGGGAGACAAGTTATCCGATTCATCCCGGACTCCTGTTGATTCCATAGCAACTCTTCTCCATTTTGTACTCTCTACAAGTCTCACCTTACAACGCAGAAGTGAAGAAAGTGTGAAAGAAGGCAATTAATACATCCAGAGTTCTGCTCTAGTGTGTAGGTACAGGTAAAATGTCTTTTTTTTATTTTTATCATTACAACAGACTTTACGATTGCAATAAAGATGTGAGTGGTCTCTTCCAAGATAAACATCTGAAACAGAGAGGCAGGTTACATTCTAACAGCCCGTGGCTGCTGTCAGAAATAATTTAATGCTCAGAGCTTTGTTGGCTGACCCAAGTCCTTTGAAGAAGTGAAGCATGCTACTTACACCATCATGGCTGCCCAGAATCCACTCATTTATGTGAGGTGCTCTGTAGTGCTGCTCAATGAAGGCAAGAAGCCTGAACTTGGTAATTGAGAATGAATGTCAAGTAGTGTCAAGACGCCTCAATTCATAAGGCTGATAACTCCTTCTGTGATTGCATTTCCATTTTTACAGCTGCTTCAGTGGCCAAGTTTGTCAGCCTTGTTTGGGAAAGTATATATATTATAGGACTCTTGGCACTGCCTGAGAAGAAGCTAGTATTTTTTATTCATTTCTAAGGGTTGTGGAATTTCCCATTATAGAGGTCGATTTTATAAAATTCAGAGAGATAGGAAGAGAATTTTTTTTCACAGACAAGAAATAAGGAAAAAAAAAGTGCTAATCTTTGTGCTACTCTTCTAGCAATCACGAATTTTAAAAACTTTTGACATGGGCAATATATTTCCTCGAGAGGAAGAAACTTCTTTAAATAAAATAAAAATACACAAATGATTAAACAATGGTGAGGAATGAAATCAATTTCTAGAATGTTTTGGAACTACAGTAGTTTAGATAGAATAAAATTCCTCTTACCTTTAGTATAGAGTCTAGCCCCTCTTTCTGTAAAGAGCTAGAGAGTAAATATTTTAGACTTTGCAGACCAGATGGTGTCTGTAGCAACTATCCTGGCATTGACTTCAAAAGCAGACATGGACAATGTGTAAATGAGTGAGCATGGCTGTGTCTCAATAAAACTTTATTTGTAGATGCTAAAATTAGAATTGTCTATCACTTTACGTGTCATGAATATTTTTTTCTTTTTGTCTTTTTAACTATTTAAATATGAAAAATCATTCTTAGCTTACATATTGTACAATAAGTGGCATGCGGGATTTGGCCCACAGGCTGAAGTTTGCTGATCCCTGCTGTAATATTTAGTAGATGCTGGAGTCCCTTCTGAAACACAGTTATGTCTCATGGATGAGCCACCTCTATGGACAGGGATTGAATTATACTTTGCAGGTCTTTAGCCAGTGCTTCATGCCTTTGTTGGACACATAGTGATGCCTGCTGTTATCAACAATTTGCTACACACACACACACACACACACACACACACACAACTATCTGGGCAAAGTAAATACATAAAGGCAAGCATGAACTGTCTCAAGGACATCACCCTCCCCACCCTACACACCCCTCCAAAAAAATCCCTGTGATTTCCTTGGAGTGATCTGGAAGTCAAAATGAAGCAGAAACCACTGATATTAAGGAATAAACTGAATAAGGATGTTTCCAGTTATCCTGAAGCCAGGGCACCTTCTTAAAGAGTGCAAACGATAAAGAGCAATTTGTAAACCTGCAAAAGTAAAAAGTCGGTTTAACATCATATGGTTTATTACACTTATTTATTCTTAAATTGTGAATTTCTAATGCCCTCTTTTCTCCCTAATTACATCAGAGCTTTTCTTACATTGGAAGGTTTTTTAAAAGATATTTGGGCTTGGGGGTGCCTGGGTGGCTCAGTCGTTAAGCGTCTGCCTTCGGCTCAGGGCGTGATCCCAGCGTTCTGGGATCCAGACCCACATTGGGCTCCTCCGCTTGGAGCCTGCTTCTTCCTCTCCCACTCCCTCTGCTTCTGTTCCCTCTCTCGCTGGCTGTGTCTTTCTCCGTCAAATAAACAAATAAAATCTTAAAAAAAAAAAAAGATATTTGGGGTAAAAATGTCACATATGGGAGAGTCTTCTTTTTTTCTTATTGTTATATAAATAGTCGTGGTTGGCAGGCAGTGTCGAAATCAGCCAGGAAAATATATTGGCGAATTATTTATCTTTTCCCTGAGAGTTGAAACCCAAGATTTAACTCTAGCGTTGGTGAGATTGAAAACAAAAACAAAACATTAAAGTTATTTTCACAGAGTCATTCTAGATGCCCACTTTGTAAGGTTGGAGCTGCTTTGATGGTGTCGCATTCTAAACCTCTCATTATGCACTGACTGCATACCAAGGGATGGTAATGATGAGAATCATTCATTGAATTGCAAGATTGACTGTCTAAGAAAAGGAATAATACATAAAGCAAATGCAAAATTGTATCTGACATTCAAGAATAAACGCTATTTTGCATACTGAATTCTAATAGTTGGAGAAAGCAGCTTCAAATTTGGGATGTTTAATAATTCAGAAAATACTTCTGAACGGCAGCATATAGCTTTTACAGTTTTATTGTGCTGCTATTCTTATATCTTAGAAAGCAAAAGACAAAAGTCATATTTGTTCTCATGTATTTAATGTGCTTTGGGAGGCCCAGATAAAACTCCACGGAGCGTTCGCCTAAAAGTTTCAGGCATTTATTTACATATTTCTCAATCACAGAGTCAGCTTATTAGATTTTCCTCAGTAACAAATATCTTGATAATTGAGGAGGTCTTTGGTTTTTACTGGGATGTCAGGCATTGTCCAGGTGTCTGAGACTACTTAGCATTTCTATGCCACTTTAGAGATGCTTTCAGACTTTGGGTGGCTAACGAGCTGTGTTTTGTACAACACTAAGGATCTTAATCTGATCAAATGGTGGTGCTGAAAAGCTCCCTCGGTTTTTAATATGATGATCTAATGCTAGGAAATTGCAGTCCCTTGTTATTATACATAGATCAAGACATTCCATTCTGGACATGGACTGTCACCTCTGCAGACCTTATTCTCTTGCTGCAGATCAGAGAATCTCGGGGCCACAGGAGCAAGTTTAAATGTCTTTATTTTGTCCACAAGTATTCCTTCCACCTACTCCCATCCTGAACACATTTTAGTCCAAAGCATGGCCTTTACAGAAAAATGGAGGATCATGTAGTTTCAATCACAAATCACATTATCAATGGATAACTAAGTAATTCCTTATGAATGACAGGAACTAGATTTATTTTTTTATTTTTTTTAACAAATGGGCTTTATTTTTTTTTTAAGACTTTATTTATTTATTTATTTATTTATTTATTTATTTATTTGCAGAGAGAGAGTGAGCACAAGCAGGGGGAGTGGCAGGCAGAGAGCAGGGAGCCTGATGGGGGACTTGATCCTAGGACCCTGGGATCATGACCCAAGCCGAAGACAGACACTTCACTGACTGAGCCACCCAGGCCTCCTGAACCAGATTTATTTTTAAATGCTGTTTTGTTGAGAAGCTTTCCATTCACCTTAGCCTTTTTAGATTCTTTATCTGTAGATGTTGGGGCCTGTACACATTGATCATAGTGGGTCTTCATTGTCTTGATTAGAAAGTGTTCATGAGTCCTCTGAAAACTCACATAACTTGGGTGAAAGAGTCAATATTTGGTAGAAAGAAAACCTGTCTTTGATGCCCACGATCTACCTAGCCATTTCTAGCAGTTCTTGTCACCAGGTATTTTTATTTTCAGGTAGGTTTCCTTCTTCTGGTCATTGCAAAAACTCTTTCAGTTTCTCCATCATCTGGGTGATATATATAACATGCTGTATGTTACTACCATATCTTCAGATTAGTTAGATTCAAGGGAGTCCTATTCAAGCAGATCATGATCATTGACAATAAGGTCAATCTTCCTGAAAACCAGCTTACCTGAGAGCAGCTAAGTATGTCCTAATTGAAACAAATCCCAATGCAGAGGTTTTTACCTGGTGCATTTATAAACTGGCTCCCCCCTTCCTCCAAAGCTTATTCTCTCTTCTAATCCCATAGTAGATTATTTGGTGATTTAAAAAGACTTGCTTGGTGTGTCATGTACAAAAGAGGATTTTTTTTTTTTTTGTAAAATAGAGCTAATCTTAGCATCTCTAAGAAATGAAATAGTTTTGTTTCTTAAAATTCCACAGATGAGTGAAATCATATGGTATATGTCTTTCTCTGACTGACTTATTTCACTTAGCATCATACACTTCAGTAGAAAGAAAAAAAATTGAATGGCTTTTTTTTTTTTTTTTGCCATTTCGTTATGTAATTTAGATGGTTTGGGATTTTTTAAACCCTCATATTCTTAGTATTTAAATGTATGCTTTCTCTCTTAGCATCCCCAATATTACATTATAACATTGATACAGTTAACGTGAAATAAATAACAACATGGGTTCAATTATGTAGGTAGATCGTGGGCATCAAAGACAGGTTTTCTTTCTTTTCCAGTTCTTCGAGGTGGGCTGGGTTTCTTTTTTTTTTTTTTTTTTCCCTATTACAAAGAGAAAGAGAACTTAAGTAAAAATTGGAGGTTGCTGCAGCTGTTAAAAGCTCTCTGAAGCCCATTGAGCAAGAACAGAGCTGTTGAATAATGCAGACAAGATAATGAACAGCAGACAAATGATCCCAGGAGGCTCCCCGCTGGGTAAAGGGAGTGTATACTTAGAGGCTAGATTTATTATCCTAACATCTTTTCTGGTGACCTCCAATTTATTGGAAATACCTGTGACATTTATAAACTCTGGGCTCTTCCCCTTCAACCAAAGCCAAACTTGCATTTCTACCATAGCTCCTTGAAGTCACAGAGCAAAGCCTTAAAACCCCAAACTTCCTCTTTGAAAGAAGAAACTGAGACTTAACTAATCTTGTAAAGAGAAAAGAGCCAGAAATGCGACGTGGCTCCCTCGGCTAAAGGAAAGCCTTCTAGAGAGAAGGTTTTCTTACTTACTAGAAATTGCCAATGAAGTTCATCGCCTTAGCTAGATTTGATCGGTAATGCAGCACTTCACAGGTACAATCCATGCCCAGCCACGTTTGGGCCATTTTCTAACCAAGACAAAATTGTGAGATATATGGTACTGTGGAATTACAAATCACCTTTGTTTTAAAATGAGCCTTCCTAAAGACGGATCTTAATGCATAATTTATTCTTTGAACGTAATTCATCAAATTTTATTTTATACAATGGTGGTCAAGTTCAGTGTGCCCTTTAATTTGGGATTGAAGGAATCATTCCATAAAGGAGGAGAAGAATAGTTTCCAAAGCCATGAGTCGTATGGTTTTGGGAATCTGTGAAATAGCCTAATGAGTTCCTAGGACCTGATCCACCTTTTTTTTTTTTTTTTAATTCTACATTGTTGGCTTCTCAACTGCTTCTTAGGAAAAACAAAACCAACACAACCCTATAACTTTAGACCTCAATTGTCCTGATCTCCCAGGACGGTTTACCTAATCGAGGATTTAGAGCTTAACATATACCAAGAATGTCTGTATGTTAATTTAAGATAACAAAATTCTGAAGATCTTTGTTGTTTGAAAGGTACTACTGTAAATATTTATTTGTATTTGTATCCATGATTTCAGTCATATTAAGAAAAAAGTGGGATTTTTAAAGTTAGTGTTAAGTGACAATGTTTAAATCATCAAAAATCTTTTGCAGGGGGCGTTTGTATATGCGAATAAATGGAAAGGTTTTGGTTGGCAAAAGAGATTGAGCTTAATGCGATGAAATATAAACTTGGAAAAGCTGGGGTTTTCCCTATTCTCCTGAGAAATACTGAAAGAAGAAAATTGTGGTAGCGTCTTGCAGAAGACTGTTGGAAGGGGTGGGATTCTTTTCTTTTTTTTTTTTTTTTAAGATTTTATTTATTTATTTGAGAGAGAGAGCATGCATGAGGGGGCAAGGGGAGAGGCAGAAGGAGAGGGAGAGGGAGAAGCAGACTCCCCACTGACCAGGGAGCCCAGTACAGGGTTTGATTCCCAGGACTCTGGGATCATGACCTGAGCTGAAGTCAGATGCTTAACCACCTGAGCCACCCAGGTGTCCCAGAGGGGAGGGGATTCTTAATAACAATTAGATGAATTAAACTTATTAGAGCTTAGATAAGATGTTTTCCATTATAGTGTGGTAGATGCTGAAACAGCACTGGAATGGCTTAAGTAAGTATATGGCTTTTAATGCCTGGCAAATAGTACCACAGAATAATGAAGCCCATGTCTATATGAATCCTTTTGTCCTTTCTTTCTTTCTTTTTTTTTTTTTTGCCTTCTATAATGATGGAATTCTGAATTCTTGACCAATTGATGTCTAATTATTTTAATCATGTTAATGAATTGATTGGATTGACTACTTAATACTGTCACTGAGGGCACCATGATAATTTCTGAATAGTCAAACTAACAACGCACACAAATCCAATCATAGACATTGAGCAGCAAATTGTATGAAAAGATACAATTAAGTGTCTAGAAGTATATTATGTATACTATGTATATTCCTGCTAATTAAATAAAATGGTAAAATAGAAAAAATTTAAATATGTGTTGAAGTTTATAAAATTGTAAAAACTCATTCATTCATTTATTCATCCTTCAATAATTGTTTAGCACCTGCTGTGAACAGGCACTGTTTCAGACAACAGGGATTCTATGGTGAAGAAGATCTGCAGCATCCTTACTCTCATGGAACTTATATTTTACAGTGAGAAAGGACAATAAACAGGTGCGTTTAAAATGGACAGTCATTCATTCAATCAACAAACATTTGCCCCATAACCACTTGGTGCTGAGTACTGGGGACAAAAGAACAAAATAACATCACCGTTCCTGAGGAGTTCAAAATCTCTTGGGGTAACAGGTAGTTAGACAAAAGCATTACAATATTTTGTTAAAGGTACATCTAAGATAAGACTTCTGGTTAAATATGATAAATTAAACATGAGTATTTATCTTATCTTCCTCCTTCTTGGTACCTCAAGAAAATGATAGTAAAGAATGCATAAACTCATAAAAGCAAAGAGAACAGGAGGGAAAAGATGGAAGAGATAACAAGTTTTTTGAAATTGAAGAGAGGAGACATAACCAGTGCTAAGTGATTTAGCTCACCAGAGAAAAGATGGGATCTAAACTCATAGGGATGGAAACCCCCCAAGAGCAGGCAAAGCCCAGCAGGGAACCCTAGAAAGGCCAGGCAATAGGAAACTCCAATTGGATTGTTTGCCTTCTTATTGAGTTGTAAGAGTTCTTTGTATATTCTGGAAACAAACCCTTTGTCAAATATGTGTTGTGAATATTTTCTCTCAGTGGGTGGTTTGTCTTTTCACTTCCTTTAATTGTGTCTTCGGAAGAGCAGAGGTTTTTAGTTTTGATGAGGTCTATTTATATATTTTTTTCTTTTTTGTTTTTTGCTTTGTGTTGCCTATCTAAGAAATCTTTATGTATCCCAATGTTGCACAGATTTTATCCTGTTTTCTGCTAAGCGTTTTATAGCTTTACTTCATACCCCTTAGAACTGGAATGTTCGTTACCATACCCCCTAGCCTTATGTGGTTCTTGAGCACTTGAAATCTGGTTAGTCCCAATTGAGATGTAAATCCTGAAAATGAAAAATGTATGACAAAGAGCAGATTGAATATCTCATTGATGTTTTTATACTGATTACACATTGAAATGACAATATTTTTTGTAAACTAGGTTAAATAAACAATATTGATAAAATTAATTCACTTTATTTTAAAACTTGAAAAAAAAAGTGACCAGAACACTTAAAATTACATATGAGGCTCACATTTGTGGTACAAATTATTTTCTATTGGGCAGGGATGATTTAGGCACCCTTCCTTTCACTTATCACATCTTTTACTCTGCCCCAAGTAGCCAGACAACAACTCCTCCACCATACTGGTAGAAGGGAGTATGTTTTACAACAAAGAGCCCAAATCAGAAAAGCTTTGGACTTAGGAGCACCAAGGCTGACTGTGGGCTGGAATGAGGTGTTGTATTGAAAATAGAGGGATCAAGAAAAATTTGACATATAGAACAATAAACTCCTTAATCCCTTTCCCATGCTAGATTTGTGAATACTGGCATACAGTTATATTCCCCTGTACAGAATGCTGGAGAATTTTTCTCTGAGGAGCCAAACTTGACCAAGGGGAACAAACTTATATATACTGATATTTGGGAGTGGTCACATCTACCCAAATCCTGATCACTGGTCAGTAAAACCCCAAGCCCCACACATTCACACAGAAATTACGATTATCATTTTAAAGCCTCAGTCTGGACAGTAAGAGATCATCAGACATTTGAGGAAAGCCTCAAAGTGAAAGCCAGAGACCAAAATAAAAAGAAATAAATAAAAAGAAATCAAAGGGCATTAAAAAAACCTCACTAGCGAAAGCGTATTCAAAGAACTCCATAATTATTTCCCTCAGAGAAATAAGATACTCCTTCCATGAAACAAGAATAGAAGGCTATAAGAGGAAACATTCTGTCAACAAGAGTATTAAAAATTATAAGCATAGGAGAGACTAAAAACTCAAAGAAGAGTTCTAACTTAAATCTGAGGAAATATTCTAGTTGGTAAAACAAAGAGAGAAAAGAAAAAACAAAGTATCAGTCTATCCACATAGACAATATTTATATAACCTTTAAGCACTTCTTGAAAGAACAGAGAAAAGAGATAGGATGAAATCATCAAAGAAACATTTTTAAATACCTAGACCTGAAGAATGTTAAGTCCAGACTGAAAAATCTATTGAAGGTTTAGCACAGTAAATAAAAAAAAAGACCCACTTATCCCATGTCGAAGCACATAATTGTGAAATTTCAGTACATTAGAAAAAGAAAATTCTGAAAGCTATTGAATGTAACCAAACAAAACAACTCAGAAAGGATCAATTATTAGAATGTCATTGAATTTCACACTGCAACATTGGAAACTAGAAGACAATGGAGGAATGTCTTCAAAATCCTGAGGAAAAATGGCTTCCAGTTTAGTTTTCAATACCCAGAAAAACTATCCATCAAGTGACGGGGTGGGGGGTTACAGATATTGAATGTTCCCCAAATTTGTTCTCATGTTCCCTTTCTCAAAAAGCTCTTAGAGGATATATTCCACTAAAAGAAGAAAGCAAACCAAGAAAGAAAGAGTATAGGATCAGAAAATGGAGGATATAAGAACTAGAAGGGTAAAAGGGATCTCAGGATGACAGTGGAAGAAGATTCTCAGAATGACAATTGTGCAGCAGTCCAGAGTGGAGCAGGAGGAAAGTGAGCTCCAGGAGGGATATATCCCAGAAAAAAATAAATAAATAAACTATATGTCTGATATATTTGGGCATATCAAAAGATTTTTTTATTCTTTTAGAAAGTTTGGGAATGAACTGGTAATTGACTCATAGAAATGAACAAAATATGGACAAAATGATGAAATCATTAACTCTAGGGGGGAAAAGCATGCAAGAAAGGAAAGGTAATCATAGGATTTGATGTACTCCATTGTGAATAATATTTATGTAGGTATCATCATGTAAACACAGAATATCTATCTAATAAAAACAGGATTATATATAATTTGTTTAGATAAAGGAATAAAAGTATATGTTGGAGGGGCAGTGGTGTGTAAGAGAACCAAAATATATAGACTGTCAGTAGATAATACCTAAAGACTGAAATATTAGAAAAAGAGTTAAAGAATTGAAATGATTATCACTGGAAAAGTTTACCCATTATTATCTATGGTCCATATAAGTCAACTCTTGGGGCCCAGAGTAGCAGAACAGAGAAGGATGAAGAGTGAATCTAAAAAAGCAAAGAGAAGACACCAAGTATAGGGAATTCCAGAGAACAGAAAAGATGATTTTAAAAAATGAGTCATAATGATGGGGCACCTGGGTGCCTCAGTTGTTTAAGTGTCCAACTCTTGATTTCAACTCAGGTCAGGTCTCAGGGTCGTGACATCAAGCCCTGTGTCAGGCTCCTCACTCAGTGGGGAGTCTGCTTGAGATTCTTTCTCTCCCTCTCCTTCTGCCCCTCCCCCGACTCATGCTCTCTCTCTCTCTCTCTCTCTCACTCTCTCTGTAAAAAAGAAATAATAAATGAATAATAAAAATTAGAAAAATGAGTCATAATGAAAAGGAAATACTAAAATAATCAGAATTCTTAATCCTGGAGGACAAAATGATTGATAGAATTCCAAAATATAAAGTTTCTAGACTAGAAAATACCTATTTTATATGGTCAAAAAAAGAAAACTTAGAGAAAAGAATTTTTATAATGAAATGGGTTTTAACTCTGTAGATGAGATAACATAAAAAATCTAAGTCAGCAAGACCCATTAAACACTTGAATGATTCCTGGGTAACGTATTGAGCTTTTTGTCATGATACTGATAAATTTCTCCGAGAGTTATTTAAATCTTTCCCCTTTTAAAGGCAAGAAGGGTATACCAAATAACTCTTGCAGTTCTAAAATTTTTTCAATATATAGCCAAATTGAGAGCCACGGTGTTTTTTTGAGGCATTTGTAATATCATTAGTTCTATTAGTTTTTCTGTTGTTATGTAACAAATTACCACAAACTCAGTGGCTTAAGACAACACATACTCATTATGTCACAGTTTCCATAGACCAAGAGTTTGGGCATGGTTTAGCTGGTCCTCTGTTCAGGGCCTCACAAGACTGCATTCAAGGTGTCAGGTGGGCAGTATTCTCATTCAGAGTTCAACTGGGGAAGATTTTGCTTCCAAGTTCATTCTGATGTTACCAGAATTTATTTCCACGTGGATGCATGACTGAAGTCCCCAGCATTTTGTTAGCTGTTGGCTGGAGGTTGCTTTCAGATCCTAGAAGCTGACTCAAGTTCCTTGCCATGTGGGCTTCCTCCATATGCCTGCTTACTTCATCAAGCCAGGAAGGAGAATCACTCACTTGAGTCTGCTAGGATGGAGTCTTACGTAACATAACATAATCATTGGAGGTCTAGCCCATCACCATTGTCATACTCTGTTAGAAGCAGGTCACATGTCCTACCTGCACTCAAGGAGAGGGGATTACATGAAGGCCTGGATGCCAGGAGGTGGGAAATCAGTGGGGGCCCCTGTCGGAGCGTCTTTCACAGAGGTGTATGCAAAATAGAAGAAAAGTTAACATTTGCTAAACCTTGGTGTACAAACGTGTTGCTTAACATAATAGTTTCTCTACTCATACATATTTTAAAGGCAGAAGGTAGTTTATTGACAAAGCACTCAGAAATCCACTTCACTCTGTTCTCTTTGTCTATCTGACTTACAGCGCGATGGAAACAAATTTGATGGTTGTGCGTGGTGTCCGTCTTGTTTTGCATGCCTAGCACAGTGCCTGACTCATAGAAGCTTATCAAGGAGTGACTGATGACCAAAAGAATTCCATAAAATGTTTCAAAATTCACTTATGTATCCACAAATTCTTCTCCAGCCAGACCTGCCACATAGCTAACGATTGTTACTGTTGTAACTATCGCTCCGATACTAACAATAAAAATGAAAATTTATTGAATGCTTACTCAGTCCAACGCAGTGGTCAACGTGCTGTACTGTACATGTTTTTAAGCTTTTCATTCTGGCAACAATGCTAAGAAGGTAATTATATGTTTTAAGAACCTTGAGTCCCTCCCAAAATCCTGTGGTGGTTGGTAAATTTTATACTCAGGAGAGCTGAGATTTAAACGTAGCATTTATCCTTGTACAACTTCCTTTGCGTGAACAACTCGTTCTTTCTTGTTTCCTCTTGCAAGGTGGTGCCTGACGAGGTGAGCTGTAACGGTAACATTAGGACGTCTTTTTTCCTTTGACCTTAGGTGTTCAACAGGTCTTTGCCCGTTGTACAAAAAGTAGCCTTTCATATTTAAAACAGACACGATTATTTTATGCAGATCTTAAAATGTATTTATAAATAATCATGCATTCAAACATATTAAGTCATTTAGAACTGTAATTAGTCATTGTCAAGTCCTGGCAAACAGCAGGATTCTAATTGGAAAGCAGTGTTTGCCCTCCTTGTGCCTCAATGAAACTTTCAGAGAAGGACAGCATGTGCTTCTTAATCTGTTTTTCTAACAGCTAGTAGCAAATCAATGAAGATGAGGCTGGTGGGTATGATAAATTAATATGCACACTGACAACTTATAACCGCACAATTGCTTAGGGAATTACTATGCGACTATATCCAAGTAATTATATGTTTTAAATGATTTATCTCAATTTGTTAACAATACATCCCTAAAATGGAAATAAAAAGAGAGAAAATGCAAATAGCATGTTATACCAACTTTATGTTGAACTTATTAAGAGGTTGCCCTTTTAATAAAGAATTTAATGAATTAAGAGGTTTGTTATGAATAAGCATTCTTACTACTTGTTAAGTATTTGTCACCACAGACCTGTCATAGTTATTCTAATTATGATTAATACCTTATCTTGAATTCCATCTCCATTCACATTTCAGTAACAAATGTAACTTCTATTATATGATCAAGGTTCATGAAAACAGGGTGATTTGCCTATGACCTTATATTTTATTCATTTTTACATTCATATTGAACAGATTTCTCTGAAAGTTAACCTTATGAATCTTTTAATTTTTAAAGTGCATTTTATCCTTGACATGCTTTTCAACCCTTTACGCTGTTCCAAATCATGGTTGTGTACTCAAGACAAATGAAAAATCCTAACATTTTGATTATCCTCATGTATATCTACTTTGAGGCTGCTACTTTGAGGTATCGTTTAAAAATATTTTTCGTCTGCAATGGAAAGAGTACTTTAGTTCTCCAGCTTTGCTAATCTCAATATAGAAGACACAGGTTTATGAAGTTCAGAAAATCATGCATTAGAATGCAAGGTCTGATTTTTATTGCAGTCTATGTACTTAAAATGGGGCAAAAATGGAGGGTTTTTTTTAAGTGGCTTACTATGATGCACAATCCATATTAAAGTATTATATATTACATATTTTTTCTTTTTTTGTTCTTTCTTTTCTTCCTTTAATCCACTCCCCTCTTTTGTTAACTTGTCTTCCTTTTCTTCTGTGTTATCCTATTTCTGTCCCCATTTATTCCCTGTCTGATCATTTCTTCTCCATCTTTATTTTATTCCCTTCTCTGCAGCTCTCCTCTGTCCTCGTTCTGTATGGATGTGTGCTCACCATCTCCTTCCTCCTCTTTGTGTTATTTCTCTCCACCCTTTGCTTTCTAGTCCCATTCACCTCCCTCTAGGGAGTTCGTGCTCTCCACCTGCGTAAAAGACAGGCTACGAGCCATCTTTGCATTTGATTGTTGTGGTTTTAAGAGTCCTTGATTCTTTACACCACCAGGTGTTAAAAACTCTGGAAGAGAATAAAAATAATATTTTCTTTTTCTACCCCTTTATTAAACTAAGAGAGGGTCTCTACAAGAGTAAAATGTGTTACGTTAACTAATAAGCTCTCCAAAATCACCGTGAAAATTAAGACAATTAGTTTTTGGCAAATAAAAAAATAAGAATAATAGTAACAACGGCCTATAAGAAAACCAGATCATTTATCAAACATGAAGTCTGCTCTCCTAAGGGTTGGGTATCACTGAGGGGGCAGCTTCTTTAGCAGGAGGAAGCTCTCTGGTCCCCAGGGTCACTGGATCCTTCTCAATCTCTGGTGTTGTTGAGGAACACTCCACACACACATCATCAAGGCATTTGTAGTAAGCCAGGTAGCACGAGCCAAGTGTATGCAAATCAGAGAAATGAACCCTCTCCTGAGGTCTTCCAAATCACTCAATTCTTGAAGCAATTAGCAGGTAGTCTATTTCCCCTTAAACCAGATGCATTTACATTTTCTTCATCATTTGAAGCATGTCTTCACACATTTCAGGTTCTCCATTATAAGCAGAGATAAGTACTATGCACTTATTGTCGAATCCAGTGGAATAAAGTCAAACACTCGTGGTATGCAATATTCTAATGTTGTAAAGATCTGATGAGTTTTCCCTTCAAAAAAATATCACAACACAGACTACATTTTAATTACATTTTCTCAGAGGTATCTGGGGAAAGGAGGGTCATGTGTTTAAGAGTGTTTAATGTACTTAAAAATTACATCTTCTAGCAGTCTCCAGTACAGATTTAATAGGTCTGATCTTTTGAAATGAATCCTATATCATATTTATGATGATGTCTTATTCGAGAAATGAGGCTAAATCTAAGGAGAGGTGATTCCTTTGCTGAGAGTGACAATTACATCACTTGAACCAACACGCCAACAGTGATCTCTTCTTGCTGACAATTAACTAGTTGCTTTGGAAATAAATGTCATGGTTTTTTTTTTTTTTTCATTTAATGTTTTAATCTCAGGTTTTCTGTTGTCATTTGTGAACAGGCAGATCTAACTAAGGTGTGCCCATAATCATGAAAAACAGAGGAAATGGAAAATCGAAAGCCAGAGATAAACCAGCATTCCCCATTCATCATCACTTCCAACTTCTCTAAACACCAAATCTTTCCACTAAATTCGAATACGTGAGCAGAACTAGTAAATATGGAGCCTCTACTACATGAATGACTATGCTGCAACTGACCTTTTTTCAAATCCTGCTCTTTCTTCTACAAATCCACTGTAGGAAGAGCTAGTAAACCTGAAGTAACTAAGGTACCAAAGGCAAGGGAACATGGCAAAGTCCTATGTGCTTCATGACCTTCTGGGAAATATTATAAAAATCTGATTTAATGTTGTGGAGTTCCAGATGTTTAAGTGTTTAACACCAGAAAGACTTAAAAAGCTAACTCTTGGGGCGCCTGGGTGGCATAGTGGTTAAGCGTCTGCCTTCAACTCAGGGCGTGATCCCGGCGTTCTGGGATCGAGCCCCACATCCGGCTCCTCTGCTATGAGCCTGCTTCTTCCTCTCCCACTCCCCCTGCTTGTGTTCCCTGTCTCGCTGGCTGTCTCTATCTCTGTCAAATAAATAAATAAAATCTTTAAAAAAAATAAAAAAATAAAAATAAAAAGCTAACTCTCTGTTCAAGGAAAAGGGTAATGGCAAGCGTAATTCACAGTTCCAGTTGGGCCAAATTGACACAGTACAAAGCCACCAGAGTTGGTAAAATACATACCAGTCAATGAATAATGTTGAGACAACTGGCCAGGCAAATGTAAATTTAAAAACTCAAAATCCTCATCTAATTTCTAATATCTAATTTCTATGAAGATGTTAATAACACTGCAGAAAACATTATGTAAAAGATTGCTTATATGTTGTCTAAAAAACAAACTAAATGGAAGGAGCCTGCCCCCTGATTCACATGCTTACAAGATGGCTATCGTTGATGTTGGCCAGAGAAAGATGTCAAAATGTTGGCCTGCCCTAAGATATGACCAGACATTTCTCCAAAGAAGACATACAAATGGCCAACAGAGACATAAAAAAATGCTCCACATCACTTGGAATTAGGGAAATACCAATCAAAACCACAATGAGATACCACCTCACACCGATCAGAATGGCTAAAATTAACAAGTCAGGGAATAACAAATGTTGGCGAGGACGTGGAGAAAGGGGAACCCTCTTACACTGTTGATGGGAAGGCAAGCTGGAACAGCCACTCTGGAAAACAGTATGGAAGTTCCTCAAGAAGTTAAAAATAGAGCTACCCTCTATTGCAATTGCAGTACTGGGTATTTACCCCAAAGATACAGAAGTAATGATCCGAAGGGATGCATGCACCCTGATGTTTATAGTAGCAATGTCCACAATAGCCGAACTATGGAAAGAGCTGAGATGTCCTTTGACAGATGAATGGATAAAGAAGACATGGCATATACATACAATGGACTATTACTCAGCCATCAGAAAGGATGAATACCTACCATTTACATCCAAATGGATGGAACTGGAGGGGATTATGCTAAGGAGAATAAGTCAATCTGAGAAAGACAATTATCATATGGTTTCACTCATTTGTGGAATGTAAGAAATCGTGCAGAGGATCTAGGGGAAGGGAAGGAAAACCAAATGGGAAGAAATCAGAGAGGGTGATAATCCATGAGAGACTCTTAACTCTAGAAAACAAATTGAGGATCGCTGGAGGGGAGGTGGGTGGAGTATGGGGTAACTGGGTGATGGGCATTAAGGAAGGCAGGTGATGTGATGAGCACTGGGTGTTATATGCAAATGATGAATTTTTGAACTCTGCAGCTGAAATTAATGATATTGGCTATGTGAAACTGAAACTATATGCTGGCTAATTGAATTTAAATTTTAAAAAAATGTTGGCCTGTCCTAAAATCAGATTTTCAAAGTGTGAGACAAACAGTATGTCCCATGTAATTTGTCCCATGTAGTTTGGAAACAGTATGTCCCATATAGTTTAGTGACTCCAGGTGATGCCACATAGAGCAGAACTCATCCAGCCAGACCTTCCCCAAAACTGGCTTAATGATTTCTAAAGAGGTCGTAAGACACCTCATAAAAGATGAACCGATTATCACCTGATTGTTTGATATTATGTGTAGGTTTCAACAAAAACTCTTACAGTGGGAAAAAAAAAAAAACACAGTTCTTAGTTTGGAATCAGCCTGAGAACTAAAAAAAAAAAAAAAGTGCTATGAGAAAAAAAGCATTCAAGTTAAACAGGACCTTTTCGATTTTTTTTTTCCAAAACTGTGACTTGTTTGGGATTTACCTTTGATTTTACAAGTTCAAATTATCTCTGTGCTTTTAAAACCATTTGCCTTGAGAAAGAGGGGCTTAATTAATGATGACATTTAATGGGCTTCAGTGTGTTAGAAATGGACAATTTAATAGGGATAACTTATCCTGATGAAGTGCAAAGCCCCTGACAAAGAGCGGGTCTCCAGAACAAGTCTGTAGGTGCAGAGGAGATGGGCATCATTAGGTCACTACTATCTAGGCCCTGCTGTTGCTAGTAAGTAAAATCCTAAGTATTCTTTTTTTTTTCATATATGTATCTATTTATTAATATCTGGTTAAATAAAATTAGAAGCTGTAAAGCAAGATATGTGTAATGTGTGAAAGATATGTGAAAGGTATCGAAATATAAGACATGCAAAATGCGTTACAGCACAAATCTTGTATCTTGTATAAGTGACATAGATATTGGATTGGTATTATAATATTGGTTTGGTATTATAATATAAGCACATATATCCTAAGATACATTAGAGCCTAAAAATCATGTCTGAAACTTATTAAGTTATATTTTTATTTTTTTAATTAAATTCAATTAGCCTAAGTATTCTACGCTCAACTGCCTTTGCTGGGAGGATATTAGCTTGACTAACATCCCATTGGACTGACACCAGGCCTTAGTGTAATGTGGGCTTGATAAGAACAGAACTGCAAGTCAAAGTGTATCTTACCCTTTTTCTCTTTTTTCTTTTTTTTCATTAAAGAGCCAAGACAATGGCTGCTTTTTTAAATGAGAACGTTGAGAATAAATTTTCTCTTATTAAAATGAAAATTTAGAAAGGCATTTGTTTAATTTTGTAGCTCTCCATTCAAAAGGTGAAATTAGGATATCTGTAATCTCTTAAATTTTTTTATTAGAAGCCTCTTTCCCCAACGTATTGATATTTTATCCATAAGTTCTTCATTGCTCATTAAAATTTTTTAAATTCTTCATTGAAGTATAGTTGACATATAATGTTAGTTTTAGGTATACGGCCAGGTGATTCAACAATTGTATACATTACAAAATGCTTACTGTGCTGAAGGTACTACAATATCATTAACCATATTCCCGATGCTGTACTTTTCATCCCCATGACTTACTTGAAATATATCTTATTTTTTACACTATTCAGCTTCACCACTGCATAAAAGAAAAGAAAAGGATATCCTGCAGGCTTCAGGCAGTTGGAGAAGTCTTATTGGAAAAGGAAACAGAGTAAAAATATCCTACTGTACTGGGACAGAAAGAAACATTTATTTTTTAATGAATTATATATATTTTACTATTCCTATTGAATAGGTTTTTTTTTTTTTTAAGTCCTGCATTAGGGCACCTGGGTGGCTCAGTCATTAAGCGTCTGCCTTCGGCTCAGGGCCTGATCCCAGGGTCCTGGGATCGAGCCCTGCATCAGGCTCCCTGCTCCGCTGGGAGCCTGCTTCTTCCTCTCCCACTCCCCCTGCTTGTGTTCCCTCTCTCGCTGTCTCTCTCTGTCAAATAAATAAATAAAATCTTTAAAAAAAAAAAAAAGTCCTGCATTTGTGTATCCTAAGAATGTATATTAATTTAACTTGAAAGAATTTTAAATCTAATAGAGTTTTAAAAAGAATTCAAATAAATTACTGTATGAAAAGATAGAAACATCATAACATACTGTTATATTTTCTCACACCTACTACTTATTTAATTAGTCCTACTATTAATCACTTCTAATTTCACTAACAAGGCTTATCACTGTTTTATTTTTAAATAACAGCATTTATTTAGCATAAAAGCAAATAATACCGAATATACAATTTCAAATAAATATCTATTTTTCATATTCTTATGTTGAAGTAATAAGTCATGGGGATGAAAAAAAGCATAGGGAATTTACATATATTTATTTATTATATATTATGCTATTATGTTTTATGGGTTTTTAAAAATCTGTATATCTGTGCCCTGCTTAGCTCTCTGAAAAGTTTCTCACCCTCCTAGCCGAACACTTACCAGTCAGCTCAGGGCTCCCAGAGTATCTCCCAGTATAGAGATACAGGTGGGAGCTGCCTTGCCTTTTACCACCTAGCCTTGGAAATCACACATTGTCACTTCTGCTGTCATTTCTTCTTTCGAAGCAAATCACCACATGTGGAAGAGTTAGACTATCTTATGATAAGAGGGGTGTCACATTGTAAATATATTTTAAAACTACCACCAAATATGGAGAATATAGTCATTCATCCATGTTTGGTAGGCAAATAAAGTGATACACTCTTTTGGGAGAGCAACCTGGAAATGTCTATCAAAATGGAAAGCAATTCTAGAGACTCCTGGGTGGCTCAGGGGGTTAAGCGTCTGCCTTCGGCTCAGGTCATGATGGACGAGTCCCGTGTCAGGACCCCTGCTCAGCAGGGAGTCTGCTTCTCTCTCTCTGCCTGCTGCACCCCCTGCTTGTGCACTCTCTCTCCCTCTCTTCTCTCTAGCAAATCAATAAATAAAATCTTTAAAAAAAAGTAATTATATTTCTAGGAGCTTAGGGTATGAACATAACTCACACATACACACCCAAAAACCTGCCATATATATTTATTTGAGGTTTCCCTACCCTACCCTGAGTTTTGATTTTGAAAATATTCAAAACTACAGAAACTATTGTGGAAGACTAGACATGGGAACAAATTATTTGACACTCTTCTCATTGACACCAAAGGTTTCTTTTCCCTTTCTTTGAATCTGAGCTATTGAGACTTCTTTGAGCAGAAGAAAATGGCAGACATTACCCTGTAGCAGCTCTGGGCCTAGCTTTTAAGAGGAGTGGTTATTTCTGGTATGGTTCTTGAAGCTCTGAGCCATCACATAAGTTCAACTAACTACCCTGGTGGAGAGACAATGCAGAGAGAACTTGGGACTACAAGGAGAGGTAGAGGGTTCCAGCTAAATCCAGCCTTTCATCCATCCCCACCAAGGTACCAGCCATGGTTTAGATTCTCTGGAACAGCCCATCCATAAGCTGAAAGCCACAGAGGGACTCCAGGTAATGCCACAGAGAGTAGAACAGTCATCCATCTAAGCCCTTCCCAAATTCTTAATCCACAAGATGGTGAAATATAATAGAATGGTGATTTTTTTTTAAGCCACTAAGGTTTGGATTTGTGTGATATACAGAATAGTCACTCTATACCCTTCACTCGTATTCTTCAACTGTCGACATTTTGTCACATTTGTGCTCTCTCTGTCTCTGTTTCTGTCTTTGTCTCTGTCTCTATCTCTCTCACACACACACTGTCTCTCTCTTTTTTCCTGAATCATTTGAAACTTTCAAATATAACAACACTTCAGCTCTAAATACTTCAGCATAAATTCTCCTTCATAATCGTGGTACCATTATCATTCTCAAGATATTTAAGATAAATACAATAATATTATCTAATATACAGTTCACATTCAGATTTCACCAGTTACTCTGATAATGTCTTTATACAGCTTATTTATTTATTTATTTGTTTATTTATTTATTTATTTTTTAAATATGTATTTTTTTAAGAGTTTTTATTTATTTGACAGAGATAGAGACAGCCAGAGAGAGAGGGAACACAGTCAGGGGGAGCGGGAGAGGAAGAAGCAGGCTCCCAGTGGAGGAGCCTGATGTGGGGCTCCATCCCAGAACACCGGGACCACGCCCTGAATCGAAGGCAGACGCTTAATGACTGAGCCACCCAGGCGCCCCTATACAGCTTTTTTAAAAACCTAGAATCCAATCAAAGATTACCCATAACATTTAGTTGTCAGGTTTTTTTAGTCTTGTTTTAATCTAGTACAAGAAGCTCCTGCCTTTTTTGTTTTTCATATTACTGATACTTTTGAGGATTTCCAGAGCAGTTGTCTTGTAGAATGTTCCACCATCTGGATCTGAACATTTATTTTCTCGTGATTACCTTAGAGGTAAACATTTGTGGTAGGACTGCAATATGGGGTGATAGCACTTTTCAATACATCATATGAGGAGGCACATAGTAACAGCTTGTCCTATCATTGATAATGCCAAGTTTGATGATGTCATTAAGGTGATGTGCACAAGATTTCTCCATTGTAAAGATTTATATTTCCCTTTATAATTAATAAGGATTCTGTAGCATCATACTTTGAGACTGCATGAATATCATATTCCCTGACAATTTTTCATCAAAAAATTTTTTTTAAAGATTTTACTTATTTATTTGAGAAAGAGCGTGCATGAGTGAAGGGAGGGGCAGAGGGAGAGAGAGAGAGAGAGAGGGAGAAGCAGATTCCCCGCTGACTCGAGACCTGGAGATCATGACCTGAGCCAAAGTCAGACGGTTAACCGGTTAACCGGTTAACTGACTGAGCCACCCAGGTGCCCCTCATCAAACTGTTTTTTAACATTCATTCATGATCCTTGCTTGGCTCAATTACTATGCAGGTGGTTGCGTAATGCTGGTTTGCTAATTCTGTATTTTTTCTTGCATTTGCTAGATGGCATTCTTCTCTAAAGTTCTTTACCTCCTACCTCTCCTTTTTTCTTATCACAATAGACTAAAGGATTCTTCTTTTCTTTTTGCTTTATTGAGGTAGAACTGGCAAAATTGTAAGATATTTAAAGTGTATAACTGATGATTTGAAATATGTATACATTGTGAAAGGATGCTCCCCATTAAGTTAACACAATCATCTCCTCACATATTTACTTTTTGTTCTGTTAGAAGATTTAAATTTACTCTCTTAGCAAATTTCAATTACACAAATACAATGTTATCCACTCTGGTCACCATGTTATACATCGATCTTCAATACTTAATTAATTTTTTTTTAAAGATTTTATTTATTTATTTGACAGAGACAGCCAGCGAGAGAGGGAACACAAGCAGGGGGAGTGGGAGAGGAAGAAGCAGGCTCATAGCTGAGGAGCCTGATGTGGGGCTCGATCCCAGAACGCCGGGATCACGCCCTGAGCCGAAGGCTGACGCTTAACCGCTGTGCCACCCAGGCGCCCCTACTTAATTAATTTTATACCTGAAAGTTTGTATCCATTTTACCAACCTGTCCCTCTTTCCCCCATCCCCCAGCCATGGCAGTCACACTTTTCTACTCTGTTTCTGTAAGTTTTACTTTCTTTAGTTTTCAGTTTTTAGATTCCACATATAAGTGATACCATGCAGTATTTGTCTTTCTCTGGCTCATTTCAAAATACATCACTTTCTTTGGGCCTCCGTGTTTTCTGATGAGAAATACGCTGTAATTCTGTTTTTCCCTTGTGGGTATGGTGTTATTTTTCTCTGGCTACTTTCAAAAAATCTTCTTTTTTTATCTTTAGTTTTCAGAAATTTAACTATGATGTGTCTCGGTGTAGATTTCTTTGGGTTAATCTCTTTGGCATTCATTTAAATTCTTGAAGCTGTGGGTTTATGTCTTTTGCAAAATTTGCCAAGTTTTCATCTATTATTTCTGTGGGTACTTTTTTAGCACTTTCCGCTTTCCCCTCTTCTTCCAGAATCTGATGACACGTGCTAGATCTTTTGTTTGAGTACCACAGGTCTTTGACGCTTTGTTCTTCTTCTCTAGTCTGCTTCTCTCTGTTCTTCAGAGCGGTGCCTTTTGTTCTTTCTGTCCACTAATTTTTTTCCCCTCTGTCCCCCATCCACTGAGCTTTTTATTCCATTGCTGTGCTTTCATTTCTAAAGTAATCCATTTGGTTCTTCATATTTTCTTTTTTAAAATAACATCTAAAAATTTTTTAAAGTTCTATTTATTTACCTGAGA
This sequence comes from Ursus maritimus, assembly GCF_017311325.1. NCBI lineage: Eukaryota > Metazoa > Chordata > Mammalia > Carnivora > Ursidae > Ursus > Ursus maritimus. The sequence goes on from NW_024426008.1 coordinate 11,640,057, forward strand.
GAGAGAGAGAGAGAGAGAGAGCAGGGGAAAGGGCAGTGGGAAAGGGAGGGAAGCCTCAAGCAGACTCCCTGCTGAGCATGGAGCCCAACATGGGGCTCAATCCCACAACCCCAAGATCATGATCTGAACTGAAATCAGGAGTCAGACGCTCAACTGACTGAGCCACCCAGGTGTCCCTAGTTCTTCATATTTTCTGTTTCTTTGCTGAAGTTTTCTATGTTTCGTTTGTTTCAAGCATGTTTATAATAATTGCTAATTGAAACATTTTCATCATGGCTGCCTTAAAAGATTTGCCAGATAATTCTATCTCTTTTGGCATCTATTGATTATCTTTTCACATGATTTGAGATTTTCCTGCTTCTTTGTATGATGAGTGGTTTTTAGGTGAACCCTGGACATTTTCATATTGTGTTATAAGACTTGGGATCTTATTTACACCTTCTGTTCCAGCTGGCTTTCTCTGGCACTACTCCAACAGAGTGGAAGGGTGAGCTGCCTCATTACTGCCAGATGAAGGTAGAAGTCCAGTTGGGTTGATACCTGAGTTGGAAGGATTCCTTGTGACTGCCAGGAGGGAATGGGAGTTCTGTCCCTTCCTGTGGTCCTCAATGCCAACCACTGGGGAGGTGGCCTGTTACTGCTGGGTAATGGGAAAAGTCCTGACTCTTTACTAGCATCCCCTGACCTTACCCCATCTGGGAGAGATGAAGCTCTGCATTACTACCATGTTGGGGTGGAAGTCCAGGCTCCCCACTTGGTCTCCACTGACATAGCAGAATTGTGGGGAAGACCTAGTTACCAGCAGCAGGGATGCAAGTCCCAGATCCCTATGTGGCCTTTTTCCGATCCCATCAGGGCAGGTTGCTGAGATGCCTGTTGCAGCCTCACAAAGATGAATGTCTAAGCTTCCCACTCAGTCTTTGCTGGTGAGAGTAGGGATGGGTTAGTCTTCTCTGGGCTGCCTGCTTGAGGTAGGTGGTTATCAGCTAAGAGTTTGCATCTTTCAAGACTATCCCTTTCATGGTCCTTTGGCTAGAGAGAGCAGGCTTTGTTGGCACTTTTTTTCATCTGTACCCATTGGTGTTTCTGGTTTACTGTCTCTTTCAGCTCTAAGTCTGGGTTGTATGAGGTAAAAAGAAAACCTGGGAATTCACCACTGTGCCATTCTATGGTCCCAAGCTCTCTAGCCAGTCTGCCTCCTTCTCTTTACCTTCCACAATCTTCTTATATTTGTTTAATATATAATATCCAGGGTTTTTAGTTGTATTTAGAGGGGAAATAGGGAAAAGCATGTTTACTCTATACTCCTGGAAGCAAAATTCCCTAGTGTTGAATTTTATCAGAAGCTTTTTCTAAATCTATAGATATGATGCTTCTTTTTGACTTTTTGATGTATTGATTTGACCTATGGATATATTATTGCTCAGTAACAGATCTTCTAAAATAAATATGTAGTACCAGTTTTTTTAATTTATGAAACAGATTATAGGAATATGTGTATGCAAATTCAATAAACTTTTAGAAAAGAAGTCTGTGTATCTAAAAGAATAATTACCATTTATGTAAAAAATGGTTTAAATGAAGCATTATTCTCTAGTTCTTACAAAAAATCATTGGCATATATTTTAAAGAGGATTGCTTAGCGGATTTTCAGAGACAACAATGCTCATTTTCTTTTTTTCCTCTTTTCCCTATCAGTTTAAAACTGAATTTTAAATTGAATTTAGAAGAATGGTACCCAGAATATTTTAATACTTGGTTCATTTTTGCTTACATAAGGTCCTCATTAAAATGGCAACCTGATTCTTGCAGTTGCTTGAGGCAGAAATCTTGTAGTTCTCGATTCCTTCCTTTCTCTCTGCCTAATTATCTCTTTAGCTATAGATCCATGTGTCTTGTTCTCCCTTCCTTAGGTCCTCTCTACCCCCTACCAGCCCTGCTCCCAGCCCCCCACATAAAATAGAACTCCCACATCTTTCCCTTTCTTCCTTGCTTTGCTTTGTCTTTTCCTGCCGTACCATTTATCCCTACCTGCCATATTCTGTATTTATTCGTTCATACAAACTGTAAGCTATACCAGGGCAGGGAGTTTGTTTTGTTCACTGTTTTATCCTAGGTCTCAGAACAGCATCTAGCATGTTGTAGGGACTCAATAAATTTTTGTTGGATAAATGAATTGATAAAATGATGGAGACTATGGTGTATAAATGACTTCAATGAAGATCAGCTGGTCTTTGTGCTTTTCATTCTAATTTGGCATCCAAATTTCTTACATTGCTTCCTCCTAATGTTACAAAGCCAAAAATTATGCTTCAACATAGCAAATTAAATTCCCTAATAAGAGAGGCAGACTCTCAGGTTTGTAACTAGCTACCAAAATAAAGGTTTGTCTCCACCTTGATATGGTATGCATTATTGACCATAATTATGGTACATCTTATGGACAATATGCTAATGAAGGGCATGGCAAAGGATGCATGCAGAGTTTAATTGCAAGTCACCACTGCACTTGAGTCCAACCTTTCTGCGTTGAGCCATTCATCATGAGTGACAGCCAGGAGAAGGAGAAGATGCGGATTCTTCCACAGACCACTCTCCCGCCTGCTTGCCTCACCCTGTCATTCCATTTACAGTCTTCTTTGTTGGCTGCAATCATTCCCAGAGGATGTATTTATCACCATGGAAAAAAACCCGAATGACATCAGCAGCAGCACTTACAACTCTGCGCTCTGATCCAATAAATAATGTGTGCTCAGTGTGTGGATGTGTTGAAGTAGCCCCTAATGTTATCAAGAGCCAAGAAGGGTTAGCAAGCACTGGTCTCACCTGTGAGCTGAGTAGACAAGCAGAAGCTCAGACCTCACCCAGACCTGTGTTTTAACGAGATCTCCAGCAATTCGTATAAATATTGAAGTTTGAGAGACATTGGTCTATAGAAGATCTGACTAATGTCTAAAGCCACCAACTCTTTAGGACATGATTTAAACCCCTCATATCACAAATACAATTTAACTCAAGTGAGAAAACAAGGCGTTTCACTTCTCATCCAGGAGATGTAAGAGAAACTGAAGTTGAATTAACACACTGAATGGGTGTGTAGTTTCCAAATCTCTTATATGAAACTCTCATTTCCTTTGCTGGAAGGTGTGTATTATCATTACTGTTTTTGGTGGAGCAAGCTGATATTCAGGAAGTGAACTGACTTTCCTAAGGTGACAGAGATAGTAAATGGTATAAAAATTGCCAGGACCAATTTTTAGATAACTACCCCCCCCAACCCCAATCCAGCTCTCTTTTCCCTCATCATAAAACTGCCTGCCTTCCTTCCTTCCTTCCTTCTTTCTTTTTCTTTCTTTCTTTCCTTCCTTCCTTCCTTCCTTCCTTCCTTCCTTCCTTTCCTTCCTCCCTCACTTCCTCCCTCTCTCTCTCCCTTCCTTTCTTGGTAAAGGATAATATATAAGCAGCAAAGCACCTTCCCCCCCTTCTCATAACTGAATCCCATATCATTCATTCATTCATTTAATGGCCCAGCTCTGAACAAATCAATTTTTGATGATTCTTTGCAAATCATTTATTTGAATCTATCTGAAAGGTCCCCGTCTCTTGTGAATGTTGATCGTTTGGTTAATGTTATATAGATAAAGACTAAGTGTGTAGTTGGGGTCAGCTAAGTGAGTGTTCAGCATTGTAGCAATCTGTAAAGAGATCCCTAATTAAATGGTATTATTTAGCTTTAATTTATGTTCATGAACATTTTTGCTGCTACAAAGAAAAAAATTTAACCTAATTCTGGGAAAGAGGAATAAAATGTAAGGCTTTGAGAAGAGTGAGGGACATATCCAGTAGTTTCCTAAAAAGATCTTTTACAGATATATGAGAAAGAAAGTATCCCTATTTGACTTAAGATGTGTTTGTGGTGGGGGTTAGGGGTGGAGGTAGAGGTGGGGGGAGTTATGGGGAGGAGGGACAGACGGTTATGCTTATACACACACATAATTAGATCACAATACCCACTTAAATATCTTTCTTTGCAGCATTTTAGACAGATCCTATACATTTTAGCCGGTATCATTGCAGAAGACTGATAATAACAGCAATGAGTGGATTATACGCCTGTAAGCAAAATTACCAGTAATTAAGTCCGAGTATACTTAGATGAGCTTGAGAATGTCATGAATACTTGCATTTTTAAATTCTTTCAGCTCTCTTGCAGACTCTTTGCTGAAAATAATGGAACTGCTGAAGGTTTTAAAAGCATTGACTCCTCCACAAACCTCACATTAAATGGCTGTTGGGGAGGGGTACACAAAATATTAAATGTAACAGATTTATAATGTTTGTTTATTTTAAGTGTCCGAACCAGTTGTGTTTGGGAATCTGAAATCCAATTGGAGAAGACACAACTCGGGTAGCATCTGTGCTCCCAACATGCCAGAGGGCTGTAAGTTATGAAAGTATGGCCAAGAAATACCAGTTGGTACTCTCTGTACCTGCACCAGCAGGTCTCAAGGGTCCAAGCAATACATATTGTCTATCCACTGGGTACATCGTGTGAATTCTCTACAGCATCTGTTTTTCCATCGGCCATACTTCAACAGCAATCATTAAATGAACATTGGAGCACTATAGGAGGTTCATAGCTTATTGCCATTATTTAATATTTGTTTTATGACCATCCAGGAAGGGGTTGTGGAAACCAGCAATTTTTCTCTTGGGGGAATAGATACAATCAGAACCACAAACCCCAAGCATACATAAAACAGGATCTCAATCACATTTATCTCCCACCAGAGAACCAGAAACACAGTGACTATGTCTCCAGAATTAAAAATTAATGGCCATAAAAGGGACTATAAAAGAGGTGAAAAGGATGTAGGTTTTGCAACAATGCACAAGGAGCACCTAGAGGACAATTTATTTGCATTTTGGAGCTAGAAAGTTACAAAGATGGTCAATTCTGTTTAACAATTTTTAAAATGAAAAATGCTTGTTTGCAAAAACCAACTTGAACTCAGTTAAACTGTGTTTTGAAATGAGAGACTTCTAGTCTGAATTTCCTGTTCGACTGACAATGAAATGCAACCAGATACCTGCAAAATTTATTTTATAATGCTTGAATACAGTTTTATTGGAATAATATTACTTTTTGTTCCAATTTTGTGGTTACTTGTAAAATCAAATATTGACTCTTTCTAAGGGAAAATACCTCTTTGATCTTAAAATGAAAGGCAATCACAATCTTTTCTAATTCATTTCATAATATCTTAGCACAAGGTCACTTATTTATCCATCTGGAGATATTTTCACTCTGCTACATTTTTAAAGAAAGAAGACCACATTTTTAAAGAAAAAAGACTTGTCCATTTTATTTAATAAGAGAGTCGGTACTCTGTGCTGGTAAAATTAGTGGTATTTCACAGAATAAAATTCCTTGTATAGTTGTATGTGAGAAGGATTATACTTTATATTTGTAAATACGGTATTTACATCATGTATTTCCTAAGAATTCCTACACTTTGAGATCTTGACAAATGTTTGTTGAATGACTAACCGCCATACATTGCTCTCCCACACAAATGAGTGTCATAGGATGAACTGCATAGTATTCAACCACACTGGCTGATGATGAACATGAGAAAAGAGAGGTCAGATGTTTGCCAACATAATAAATTTAAACCATGCAATATCTTTTGGCTACTAGAGGAACATGAAGTAGAGAGAACGAGGGAACAAGCTAGACCCGAGTTGCAGCTCACCTTTGTCTGAAGGAATGAGAAGCCACTTCTTACCTCAATCCACACAGATCTGATTACTTCAGGAGAGTGGCTGTCAAGTCTCTTACAAACTGCCTTTAGGGGCGCCTGGCTGGCTCAGTCGGTAGAGCGTGTGACTCTTGATCTCGGGGTTTTGAGTTGGAGCCCACATTAGGTGTGGAGATTACTTAAAAAAAAAAAAAAAAGACCTAAAACTAATTGCCTTTAGATTTATATGTTTCATTTATGGGTCCAAGTGTATGTCTTTCAAACAAAGAAAGAGTTATGGCTGAATCTTTCTTGCCTTGGACAGGATTATTGGTCCTTAAAAAATTTTGTAAAAACTATTTTACAAAGGTCAAGAATTTATCAATGTCAAGAGCGCTTGGATTTAAAACCCAGCTATGTGGTTCATCGGCTATCTTGGGGAAAATTACAAAACCTCCATGTGCCTCAGTTTCCTTATCAGCAAAATGGCAGTAAGAAGATTTGCTAGACCATAGGTGGTTGTGGGGATTAAATGAGCTAATTCTTAAAAAGAACAGAATAGGGGCATCTGAGTGGCTCTGTTGGTTGAACGTCTGCCTTTGGCTTGGCTCGTGATCCCGGAGTCCTGGAATCAGGCCCTGCATCAGGCTTCCTGCTCGGTGGAGAGCCTGCTACTCACCTTACCCCTCACCCTGCTTGCGCTCTCTCTCTCTCTCTTGCTCTGTCTCTCTCAAGTAAATAAATAAAATCCTAAAAAAATTACAGAATAGTGCCCTTCACATATAACACTGATAAAAGTTAAATATTACTAATATTTCTCCTGACTTTGCTTGGTTGTTCTTACTTTCGGTTGTATTTTTCTTTTAAATTGGAAAGACACATAGACTTATTGCAATGCTTTGTTATGTTTTATTTGCAAAGACAATATTCAGAAAAATTTTCAAAATTCTCTAATGCTAGCACTATAACATAACTATTTTTGTTTGTATATATTTCCTTCTTTTTGTCATATGCATGCATGTTTCTACTAAGTTGAAATTGACCTACAGTCAAATAACAAATTGCATGTTTGTAGTCCCCTTTTTCCACTTACCATAACCTATACACATTTGATATATTTCTATAGGCTTAGTAATAATTTTTAATGGCTACAGAATATTTCACTCTTTCCACTTTTATGGATAATGGTGTAATAGACAATTTTGCTTTGTTGAAATATTTTCATAGTAAAAATTCTGAAGAACAAAATAAGTAACGGTAATAATAACAACAACCATCACCTAGCCTTGTATTTCCATGCTGATTTCTGGTTAGAGATTCTTGAGTCCTTATATTCTATAGTCCCCTCCAACCCACACCCCACTTAGGACCAAAGTGCCTTCATAGCAGTCTAGGTATGTGCCTGACAGGGCAAGGTAGTGTTCTGGGTTGAAAGCAAAGGAGTGCTGATATACTGGCTCTCTCAAAAATACAAACCCTGTTCTGTAGCATTTGCCAATTTCTATGGTGTAAATATCCCCTCCATGACGAAATTGCAACCACCAATTGTGTTAACAACTGGCTTATGAAATTCCTGAAAATTTAGCCGCCTCTTTGGAGCTGGTAGGAATTGGCTCCTGCTTAGCAGTGGACGTGGAGTTGAAGCCCTTTGGGAATGACGTAAAACAAAGATATTCAACGGGCCAGTAACCTAAAAGATCACACAGTTAATCCTATTACCTGCACCTTTGCTACTCAAAGTACAGTCTGAGGACCGGCAGCTTCAGCATCACTAGGATGTTGGACAGAAAAGCAGAATCATGGACCCCACCCGGGATATGCGGAATCAGAATCTGCATTTTTATAAGACGCCAGGGTGGTACGTGCACACGTTCATGTTTGAGAAGCGCTGCCCCACCTACGACAGCGGCTGACTATGCGCATCTGAAAGGACTCAGCGCTCCAGAGAGCTTCTCCGTCCAGGCATATGCAGTACTTGGGTTAGTGCAGTACAACAAAGCCAGTCTCTTTTCAATGAAAGAAAAGATGAAGAATTAATCTATTTATTAACACCTCCTGAAGGGTGACAGCTGATATCATACTTACTTGACATCTAGTAAAAAAAATCACACATGGGAACCCTGCTTGAATATTCATTCTAAATAATGAACACTTCATTGGCTGTGTTCCCTTCCTTTTCTTCTCCATTTTCTGCTCTCTACCAGTGTTTCCTGAAATCATGTCCCACGTAAACACTTTGTACATGAATCCTTGACTCAGAATCTGTTTCGGAGGGAAATCTAAACTAAGACCCTGTTGTCTAGTCTGGGAGACACGAAGTGCTACTTTATCTGAGAAGGCGAAATGACTGTCCAGCTGGGTTATGGCTTGAGTTGGCCCTCAGAAACCTGCCAGGATTTCCGGAAGTGAAGATAAGAAAGATGAAGGAATCTCCTATTGAGAAGAGAAGGGGGAACAGCCTAATGTATGCTTAGGAAAAAAGGAGATATGTATGTTTAGGAAATGAGTGTTTATTTAAAAAAAATAGTTTAAAATTCAACCAAGTGTGTATTTTGGGGGCAGTGCTCCTCAAAGATGGGTTTGTGGATTGGCAGTGGTCCTCGAACTGTTACCAGTCCCAAAAGGTAAGTACAAAAAGTGACAGTGTCAGTCTAGAAATGTCTATAGCAGAGTGACATCATTGTGACAATTTTATTGTATTTAACAAAAATATTAGTTCATAGTGAATAAGGGTGGGGGGAGCCTGGTTTTTCACTACAGATGCTTTGAGAAGCACAACTCTACTGTCTTTAACCCTAGGGGGAAAAAAAAAAATCTAGCATCTGAGAACTAAGTTATAAAATGGTTTATTGATAAATACTCAGAGAGGAAAAGTTCCCCAAAGAGCTATGTTCACTTAGGCCTTGCAGAAGGCACAGTATGAAATACATATTAAAAGAAAGAATGTGTCAGTCTGGAAAGGGTTGACAGTTATACCCACTAAAGGAAAGGAGCCCATCTAACTTCAATCCTAGAGGGAATCTCAGCCCTTGGTGCCTCGTCGGTCAGTTTGTCAAGGATGGCTCTTTGGAGGAGATCTGTAAAAATGCACAACATCTAGCTCCCCCAGCTCTGGGTGCACAAGCACCAAACAAGCTTTGGGCTCTAATTTGGTTTCCCAGGTAGAGTACCCACGTGGAGCCCACTCCGGTCAGGCAACATGAGTTACCTTTTTCTGTATCACCATAGTATTTCCCATGGTTTGGTTTTATACATCAGGCTCTGGAGCTCAAATAAAGTGAATCCCCCCTGACAAAACACTAAGTTTCTGAGTTTGAGTCTTGGTGAATTTACCTAAGGAAAATGCTAGATGTAAGGTCTCGTGCAATATGGCTGACCCATCTTCCCCTGAGAGGGTCCCCTGTGCTGAGCCTACCCATCTGAAATTCCTACAGGAGGACAGGATCTCTATCATGGAGGGTCCTGGGTCCTAAGTCAGCTTGTTTAATAAATGCATTCAGATCTGTAGAAAACCAAAGAATAAAATATGTGCTAGAATGATCCATGGCTAGCCCTATGGATTGTAACTCAAGTTTCTGAACCTCTGTCTCCGCTCTGAGGATTCAATCAGATTCTCTATGCAAGAATACTAACTTCTAGCATGTATTAAGGTAAAAATTCTTTAATTATAGCCAGTAATTATTAAGTGCACAGCACTGGTGACAATCATTGTATTTAATGCTCCCAACAATGCTTTGAAATGAGAACTGTTATCTCCATGATACAGAGGAGGGCACTGAAGAACGGAGAGATTAAGTAATTTGCCCAAGTTCACAAAGTTAGTAAGTAAGCCACCTGGGTGGCTCAGTCGGTTAAGTGACTGCCTTTGGCTCAGGTCATGATCCCAGGGTCCTGGGATCGAGCCCCTCATTGGGCTCCCTGCTCAGTGGGGAGTCTGCCTCTGCCTCTCCCCCAGCTCATGCTCTCTCACGTGTGCGTTCTCTCTCTCAAATAAATAAATAAAAGCTTTAAAAATAAAGTAAGTATTGAAGACAAAATTCAAACCTAGGCTCTCTGACACAGTCTTGCTCTTGGCCACTGTTCTGTTCTGCTGCTTGGTTTTCCAATACTAGTTTTTTCTATTGAATCAGAAAAACTGAGGAGCATAAAAGTCTTTGTCTCAAGGAACAAAACCCAGATGATAATGAAAATGGAAACTCTTGTCTTTTGTCTCAGAGTAAGTCAGTTCTGCTCACTGGACTTGAAAGAATTCACTTTGTGATTTTGATTCACATTCAGGTGGGTGAGCATTGGTTGTTAAAAAACCCCAAGTCTAGGGGCTTCATCTAGACAGCTATAGCCACACCCATGGGATTTTTAAAATGTTATACTCCCAGTTTCCTAACCGTTTAATTTTTCTTCAAATTATTAAAGAAACACATTCTTATGATAAAGTACATTTTGAAACAGTATGAAAGGCTATTAAGTGAAAAACAGGAATATCCATTTCTCCCATGTTCCCCACCATCCTATCCCATTTCTTAGTGTTAACTACTGTTACCCATTGCTTATAGGTACTTCTATAAATGTGTCCAGGCATTTACAACTAATGTTTTTTATTACTATTACCACACTATATATGATATCTTACCTCTGTTTTTTTTTTAACAATACATCTCCCACATAATTTCTACAAATATATATAGATTTATTGAATGTTGCATTGCTTGATAGGAACTGGCAAAGCAGGGGCAGATAAAGGAAAGGAAAGGAAAAGGGGTGACTGGATGGCTCAGTCGGTAGGATGTCCGACTCTTGATTTCAGCTCAGGTCATGATCTCAGGGTCCCAGGATTGAGTCCCACATCAGACACTGCTCTCAGCAGGGAGTCTGCTTGAGGATTCTCCCATTCCCTCTTCCTCTGCCCCTCCCTCCCCGCTCCCCACCAGGCTCTCTCTCTCTCTCTCTCTCTCTAAAATCAATCAATCAATCAATCTTAAGGGAAAAAAAGGAAAGGAAAGGAAAGAAGCAAAGAAGGAAGAAGGGAGGAAGGAAGAAACCAACGCTGATAAATTTATACAAAGTGTGTTGCAAGATACTTTCAGAATCTAAAAAAATTCTAGAAAGAAGCTGTTTTGATTTAGTATACAGGCGTTTAGAGTTTCGTGATTTAAATTTATTTTAACTTGGAATTATGTGTTGGGGGAACACCATAATATTTTCAATGTTTAGGGCTTTAAAGTCCTTAAACCATCTCTGAATCTAACTCATTATTTTTAATGGCCCCATCCATTTCACAAGGTACAATATTTATTTAACCAGTCCCTGTTAAGGGGCATGTGCAAAATTTAAAATTTATGGTTACAAACAACATTGCAATGAACATCTATATCTGCATCTGATCACTTTTGCTTACCTGTATGCACACAACTGTATGGATGACTATAAATTTTTGCAAGTCCGATCCCATTTTATTCTGAGATTTTCTTGACAATTCAAACATTTTCTGGAAGAAAGAAGAGAAAACAGAATTTTGTATGAGAAGATCACAATATTAATTAAGGTTTTGGATATAGAGGAGACCATCCCTTTTGTTGCTTTAAAATTTAACTTCAGGATATCTTGTTGCAAGAACACAACAAATTTTCTTGTACTTGGTAGAAAAAGTTAGAGTCTTTCACACAGGTATAGTTGGTGGAGTTTAGAATCTTCCAGAAAAACATCACCATTCATTCACCAAATGATTCAGCATTTTCATCAGTAAATACTATCATTACACACTTTTCAATTTGCATATTTTTCATTTTCACTGCACACAGTAGCCCATAGATACTAAGAAACGAGGAGAAAAAGCAAGACTCCTCATTAGCATTTTTGTTTGTTTGTTTGTTTTTATTAGAACAGTCCTGTTGAGATTCATTGGCTTTTTCACTAGAATGGTGTAGGGGCCATTAATTCGGACAGAGCCCTGAGTAGTAAGACAACCTCAGAAATGAGAGTCCCTTTTCCTTATTAAGAGATTCTTGTAAAAGTTCAGCGAACAGGAGCCATTCTAAGACTGCTGTTTGTTCTGCCTTCTGCTGAATTCTACTTTAGAACAAAATACCCATGATAATGCAAGATCCTATTATGTTTTACAAGCCAGCATCGATCTTTTCCTTGGAGAACATGCCACTGTATTAGGCAATTTGGACATACACAGCAGAGGGCAGAATTGGGCTTGGAGTAATTAATTTCTAATTAGTCATCTAAGGGTGTGTGAGCATGAATGCACATGTGCAAATATACTCATCTTCGAATGTTCACCCCGAGCCTCCTTTGTAGATGACACTAGCCCAGCTGCGTGAAAGAGAAAAGCTAAACTGTTAGAATTGTAGAACTCTTAGAATTTCCATAGGTCACCATTTTTCTTACCATGAAAAGACTTTTTTCCAGACTTCATTTTATATTCACTCCCATTTTGAAACTGGATCGCCATGTTGGAGCCCCGCATTTCCTGGAGCATTTGCTATTTGCACAGGGCAAAGGAGCCCTAGATCCCTGATCGCCTTGTGAGGAGCGACTCCCCAAGATTATTTAGTCCTTAGCACACGTAGTTTACCTGCTTAGTCGCCATTAAAGCTAATGTAAGACAAATACTTATCCTGTGAGGAGAATGCCTGTAACTTTAATAATGCCCCCGGGAACATGATGACCTCACACCTCCAACCCAGACATTGTTTAACCCTACCCCACAACTTGTGAATTTCAATTATTTGTTCAGAAGGGCCATTCATAATTGCCTGGCGTAAGCCTGCCTTTAGGATGCAAAGCAGAAGACAATAAAAATGCTACCCTGCGAATTAGGGCAGCGGCACTTAAACATATAAATTAACTAGGCTGCTTTTCACATCTCTCCCCTTCTATTCTGAGAGGTTTCAGTCTGGTGACATCAAAGACAGGATTATGGGAGAAGATAAAAACTTGATCTAATGTCCATGTTTGAAGTCATGAAAGTCCTCCTCTCTCCATGGCAAAATAACCCTCTTCATAACACACACACACAAAAACCAGGGTCCAGGTGCAAAGGGGTTGGGGGCGGGGTGAGGACGGGGAAGGCTGCATGAAGGCCTTGGCTTCCCGAGGTTGTAGTAATAACTGGGTGTTAGAGCCCTGCATTGCCAAATGTGCTAATAGATTGTTTGTAGGCTGGGGTGGGCTTTGTTCAGCAAATTAATATGTTAAGTCTTTCTTTTAAGCCCTTGCGATGTTGGGATGGTTCTTTAATGAGATTTTAACTAGGTTTCCCTTACTACCAGCAAAGACCAGAACAGAAATTTTTTTTAGGTGAGAGGAGAGTGATCTTTAACTTTATCATCATTAACAGATCTTTCCTTTAATGTCATTTGTCAATCAAATTTCTTGCCCCATAGCAAACTGTGGTCTTTGTGTCTACCACACGCTGGGATATAGAGCATACGTATTCACATGAACTAATAGGCTTAAAAATGTTCTGACAAATAGTTTCTTTGGGGGTGAGAGTTTGCAGGACGAAAGTATACTATAATTTGAAGACTTTCTCTTACTTGGGAATTCACAGAAATCGTTTGCGATGAATAGAAACCTTGGCCCTTTAAAAATCTACGCAGCCATAATGCCTGGCATTGCAGCCTGAAAGATTTATTTTCTAAACTCTGCAAGCTACAGCCCCATGACTTTTAAAGTCTTTACTCCTTTAAGCACTAAATCAGCATTCAAGTGGCTGGTTAATCTCCCAAGGGCCAAAATGAAGTGCTCCAGCCTAGTGTATGACACAGACTGACTGTTAGAAAACTCTTTCTTAGCACCAAACCTAGTAAGCATGGAGTATAAACACAGCTTTTGTACAAAATTGCTGGGTGGGCTTCCCTCCTCACTTTCTCCTTTGTTCATACTTTGTAGACTCAGGTACACTTGAACAAAAAAATAGAAGAAAATAAGATATTTTTGTGGGGAGGGAGGTAGTGGGTATTATGAGTTCGTCTTACAAACTTAGTAGTTTGGGTTCAATAACCATGAAAACTCTTAGTTCCTCTCTGTATTCCCAGCCTTCCTCAGGTGGAAGTCTCAGAATCTTTATTACTGCTCTCCATATACCATGACTGCCGCACCTGCAAAGGGAAAAGGCAGCCCATGACAGCAGGTATGTTCCATTCCGGACAATGGCTCTGCCTAAGATTTGAAGAGGTCTTTAATCTCCTTGTTTCCATCCAAGTATAACAGTAAAATTACAACCTCCTAGTTGACCCAAAGGATGGGTCTTTGCGATGTGGTAGTTGGTGTGGGTCTCACTGTTTTCTAGAAAAGACAGCTTTAAAGAAGGAAACTAAAGGAACCCAACAGCTTAGAAGTCTGAGCAGCCAAAGACTTTCACCAGCCTCAGTTTTGCCTCCTTACACACTCCTCAGTTTTATGATTTTATATTTACCTTATGTTATTTGATGAAATGTGATAAAGGTCAATCATTTATTCTCTTGAAGAAAATGTGCCAGGCTCCTAATTTCTATTTCCAACGGCGTTTGAGAAAGTTATCACACACAAAGCTTGAAAATTCATGCAGACAAGTTACAACAATGGTCTACAATTAGTGTTTAGAGTGTAAGTCACATACTAGAAACTGGTAAAATAGACTCTTCTCTAAGAAACACTTAGTAAAGAAACTTGCCTTTTGCTCAGTGCCAAAATTCACAGATTTCTCTCTTACATCTTTAAAATCCTTTTTTTTTTTTTGGACTGACCTTCCAAGGTACAGCCAGACCTATGTAATTTCTATTTATTTTCCTCAAGCCCCTCCATGGCTGGTATAACAAATGAATCAGTGTGCCTTGAGTGTTGACTATCTCATGGCCCCAGGTAAGTGTTCAGCCTTTGTAGACAGTTCTGTTGGGAACCCACGGCTGCGATGTGTGTCTGTATGCCCTATTGTCAAATCACAACCATGGGTCAGGCATTCTTTCCCAGATGACTCATACACCAGCAAACACACTCCCACCTATTTCTTCTAGGCCTGGTGCTTGGTTTTTGCTAATCAGTAAGAACAAGAGAAGATGCATGAGATTTCCATATTTCTTGAATCATGGGAATAGGTCTGAGATGTAAGAACTTGAACCAGAGTAATTTAGAGGAGAGCTTCTGGACTTCCTAATTATCATAGAGTTCAATCTTCCATTAGGGCACCCTCTTCCAGTCTGCTTTTTGGCATTATTGCTACTGTGTAAATTCCTGCAGCATTAAAGTCGAAGGTTTTCATTCCCTGGTGGTGTTCTGGAGACCTTGGTAGGTGATTCCCAGGACACTGAAGGAGGGAACAACTTTAATTCTTCAAGAGGTCCTTGAAGGTCCTTGTGGCATGGTAGTTCAGGGTGGCCCTGCTGAATATTTTGTGCTGGTGATGGGGTCGCTTAAATGTTCTTCAGTTGGCTCAGTTCTCAGAACAGGTCTCAGTGAAAGTGGCCATTTGATTGTTTAACATGTTCTCCATATCCTGAATTGCTGATTATGCAACTTTCATGCTCTTGTTTTCCAAGTTCTCAACCTATCAGAAGCTGAAAGACCACGTAAAGCCCATTCCATGCCAGACATCAGGAAAGGAGTAGGATTGGTCGTCAGAGCAACTGGAACTTAAGCCGAGAAACAGCAGTTATCATTAATAACATTTGCCTCACTCGCTGATTCTGTGTGTTTTCTGTCTACTTCATCAATCATTGAGGGAGAGGCATTGAAATATCCAACAATAACTGCAGAATTATCTGTTTCTCCTTTCGGGTATATCATTTTTGCTTTATGTATTTTGGGGTTCTATGTATTTGTTTTGAAGAGCAAATGTTGTTTTCTTAGGTTATATTATCAATGTTATTGGAAAATGCAGATCCAAGTGTAGGAACCTTGACAAGGAGACTAATGTCAATTAGAAATTGATCACTGTTATCAAAATCTAAAATCCTTTTTTTTTAAAGGCTAAATATAGTCTGTCTGTCTGTCTGTCCATGTGCACCAGGAACAGTCTTCTCCATTTGAGTAACAGTGCAAATAAAAGTTGCCAGAGATTCTCTCGTAGAAAGTTTGAGTGAAGGCGCCTGGGTGGGGCATTCGGTTAAACAGCTGACTCTTGGTTTCACCTCAGGTCATGATCTCAGGGTCATGAGATGGAGCTGTTCTTCGGGCTCTGCACTCAGCCTGGAGTCCACTTAAGATTCTCTCTCCCTCTCCCTCTGCCCCTCCCCTCCCAAATAAATAAATAAATCTTTAAAAAAAAGAACATTTGTGTGACTTCCACTGTTTCCATCAATAAGAGGGGATACATTTTATATAACATCAAAAGATATGAAGCTATGAATCCATTTACTTCATTATAATCTTTATGAAAAGGGATAAAATTGGATTTATACCTCACACTCTGTATTATCTTTATGTGTAAGAAAGGAGGGAAAATAGTGCATATATGTAGTTTCTTAAGTTTGTAAAATGAAATTTCAGAAAGATAAATCAGAAATGAATAAAAATAGTTACCTATTAGGATAGAGGGGAGAGGGATGTGAAGTGAGATTTCTCTTAATTATACCTTTTCATATACTTTTTTTTTTAGAGAGAGAGAGTGAGAGCACACAAGCACATGTGCGTGCAAGTTGAGGGGGAGGAGCAGAAGAAAAAGGAGAGAATCTTAAGCAGACTGGGTGTGGAGCCCCACGGTGGGGCTCAAGGTGGGGCTCAATCTCACGACCATGAGATCATGACCTTGAGATCATGACTTAAGCCAAAATCAAGAGTCAGCCACTTACCTGACTGAGCCACCCAGGCACCCCTTCATATACTTTTTTTTTCTATTTTATTGAAGCACAATTAGTATGTGAAAAGCTGTGCATATTTAATATATACAACTTGAAGAGTTTGGGGACAAGTATACAAGTGGAACCACCACCATCAAGGCCATAGATATATCCAAAACCTCCCAAAGTTTCTTCCTACCCCCTTCATGATGATGATGATGATGATGTGTGTGTGATAAGATTACTTAACATAAGGTCTACCATCTTAGCAAATTTTGAATATGCAATACAGTATTGTAGCTATGGGTACTAGACTATCTAGTAGAGATCCTACTTACTTATTTTGCATAACTGAAACTTTGTACCCTTTGACCGCCATCTCCCCATATTCTAGTCTCCTTAACCTCTGATAATCATTCTACTCTGTGCTTCTATGGAGTATTTTAGATTCTACATGTAAATGAGATTATTCACTATTTGTCTTTCCAACTCTGGTTTATGTTATTCAGAGTCCTCCAGATCCATCCACATTGCTGCAAATGGCAGGATTTCTTTCTTTTTTTAAATGCAGAATCATATTCCATTTTTTATGTATATATTCCATTTTCTTTATCCATTCATCTGTTATTGGACATTTAGGTTGTTTCCATATCTTGGTTATTATTCATAATAACAGATTTCCCTTCAAGACCCTGCTTTTGATTTTTTTGCACATATACCCAGAAGTATGATTGCTGGATCATACGATAGCTCTATTTCAAAATTTTTTAGGGCCCTCCATACTATTGTCCATAATGGCTGTTATCAATTTACATTTCCTCCAACAGTGTATCAGGGACACTGTTTTTGACATCCTTACCACCACTTATTCTGTTTTATTTTTATAAAAATAGCCAACCTTACAGGTGTGAGATGTTATCTCATGGTTTTAATTTGCATTTCCTTGATGATTAATGGTGTTGAGCCCCTTTTCACATCCCTGTTGGTCACACATATGCTCACTTTGGCAAAATATATATTCGAGTCCTTTGTCCATTTAAAAATTTATTTTTATGAAGTTTTTTTGTTGTTGCTGAGTCGTAGGAGTACTTTATATGTTTTGAATATTAACCTCTTTTCGGATATATGGTTTGCAAATATTTTCTCCCATTCCACATGTTGCCATTTCCTTTTGTTGATTTTCTTTGCTGTGCAGAAGCATTTTAGATTGTTTATTTTTGTTTATGTTTTATTTTGTTCATTTTTGCTTTTGTTGCTTGTGCTTTTGGTGTCATACCCAAAAAAATCATTGTCAATGCCAATGTCAAGGAGCTTTCCCTCTATGTCGACTTCCAGGAGTTTGATGGTTTCAGTTCTCACATTTAAGTGTTTAATCCATTTTGAGTTGATTTTTGCTTATGATGGAAGATAGGGCCCCATTTCACTCTTCTGTGTGTGGTTATCCAGTTTTCTCAACACCATTTATTGAAAAGACTATCCTTTCCCCATTTTGTATTCTTGGTGCTGTTTTCAAACATTAATTGACTGTATATGTGTAGATTTATTTCTGGACTCTCTATTTTGTTCCATTGGTCTAGCGTCTGTTTTATGCCAACACCTTACTGCTTTGGTTACTATAGTTCTGTCGTATAGTTTGAACTCAGGAAGTGCGATGCCTCCAGTTTTGTTCTCCTTGCTCAAGATCATTTTGGCTATTAAAGGTCTTTTTTTTTTTTTTTTTTTTTTGGGGTTCTCCTATACTTTCCATACAAAAATAGAATTGTTTTTCTATTTCTTCGAAAAATACCATTGGAATTTTTAGAGATCGCACTGAATGTGTAGATAGCTTTGGGTGGCATGATCACTTTAATAATACTAATTCTCACAATTCATGAACATGGACTATCTTTCCATTTATTTATTTCTTTTTCAATTCCTTTCATCAATGTTTTGTAGTTTTTAATATAAAAACCTTTACCTCCTTGGTTAAATTTATTCCTGAGTATTTTACTCTTTTTGATGCTACTGTAAATGGGAATGTTTTCTTACTTTCTTTTTCAAATAGTGCATTGTTAGTGTATAGACATACAACTGATCTTTATGGTTGCTTTTTTGTCCTGCAACTAACTTTTTTGTCTTTATTATTTCTAATAGTTTTTTGGTGGTATCTTTAGGGTTTTCTATATATAATACTATGCCATCGTGAACAGAGACAGTTACTTTTCCTTTTCTGCTTTGGATGCCTTTATTTCTGTTTCTTGACTGATTTCTCTGGCTAGAACTTCCACTACTGTAGTGAATAGAATTGGCAAGGGTGGACATCCTTGTCTTGTTCTTTTTTTTTTTTTTTTAAAGATTTTATTTATTTATTCTACAGAGATAGAGACAGCCAGTGAGAGAGGGAACACAAGCAGGGGGAGTGGGAGAGGAAGAAGCAGGCTCATAGCAGAGGAGCCTGATGTGGGGCTCGATCCCACAACGCCGGGATCACGCCCTGAGCCGAAGGCAGACGCTTAACTGCTGTGCCACCCAGGCGCCCCCCTTGTCTTGTTCTTGATCTTAGAGAAAAAGTTTTCAGCTTTTCACCTTTGAGTATGTGGTTAGCTGCAGATTTATCAAATGTAGCCTTTGTATATTGAGGTACAGTCCTTCTATACCTAATTTGTTGAGAGTTTTTATTATGAACAAATGTCGAATTTCGTCAAATGCTTTTTCTTCATCTATTGAGACAATTATATGATTTTTATCCTTCATTCTGTTATGATAGTGGCTCGCATTTATTGATTTCCTTAATGTTGAATAATCTTTGTATCCCAGGGAAAAATCCCACTTGGTCATGGCTTATGATCCTTTTAATGTATTGTTGAATTTGGTTTGTTAGTATTTGTTGAGGATATTTGCATCTATGTTCATTTGGCAGGGATATTGGCCAGCAATTTTCTTCTCTTGTAGTGTCCTTGTCTGGCTTTGGTATAAGGGTAATGCTGGCCTTATAAAATGGGTTTGGCAGTGTTCCCGCCTCTTCAATTTTTTGGAAGAATTTGATAAGGTTGGGCTTTAATTCCTTAAATGTTTGGTAGCACTCACTGGTAAAGCCATCCTGAGTCTGTATTTTTAATTTAAATTAATTTAAATTCAAATTTAATTTTTATTTTTAATTTAATTTTTTATTTTGAACTTAACATTTTTTAAAATTTGAAACATTTTAATTTTGGTAAAATACATATAATATAAAATTTACCATCTTAACCATTTTTAAATGTATAGTTCAGTAGTGTTAACTATTTTCACATTGTTATGCATTCAGTATTCAAAATTCTTTTCATCTTGAAAAACTGAATCTGTATCCATTAAACAACTTCTCATTTTCCCCTTCCCCCAACCCCTGGCAACCATTATTATACTTCCTCTTTCTATGAATTTTTTACTTTAGGTACACCTCATATAAGTGGACTCATACAGTATTTATCTTTTTGTAACAGACTTATTTCACTTATCATAATGTCCTCAAGTTTCATCCATGCAGCATTGGTCAGAATTTTCTTCCTCTTTAAGGCTGAATAATATTCTATTGTATGAATGTACCACATTTTATTTCTCCATTCATCCATCAGTGGGCATTTGGTTCCTTCCACCTTTTGGCTACTGTGAATAATGCTACTATGAACACGGGTGTACAAATATCTGTTTGAGTTCTTGCTTTCAATTCTTTTGCTATATGTATTTTCATATACTTTAAACTTCGAACTCTATAAGGGTTTTTTATATAAAAAGGAAAAACTCTAAAATTGAAATCAAACCCCCAAATTAAAAGCACATGAACCTATTAAGTCGGTGTCATAATCACATGTAGAAAAATAATTATTTCAAACTCTATACAAGAATGAAAGCCAGTCAATGAAGATGGAATGGTAGATGGAAGGACCATCAATGGATTATAAAGCCATTAAATGAAAAGATGTAGTGGAACAGTGTATTCAAATGATGCCAAAGTATAACCCCATGGATTTCTTGCTAATGTTAAAGAGAAAGAAAAAAAATTTTTTTCTCAGAGAGAGAGAGAGTGTGTGTGAGCTTGAGCTGGAGGAGAGGGGCAGAGGGAGAGAGAGAGAATCCTAAACAGACTCCATACCCAGCCAGAGCCTGACACAGAACTCAATCTCACAACGCTGAGATCATGACCTGAATCAAAATCAAGAGTCGGACACTTAACCTACTGAGACACCCAGGCGCCCCAAGAAATATCTTTACAAATGCAAGATCTCTGTTAGATTA
Organism: Ursus maritimus; assembly: GCF_017311325.1. Classification (NCBI taxonomy): domain Eukaryota; kingdom Metazoa; phylum Chordata; class Mammalia; order Carnivora; family Ursidae; genus Ursus; species Ursus maritimus. The sequence continues at coordinate 11,660,815 of NW_024426008.1, forward strand.
GAAGGAATGACACACCTGACATCATGCAACCCAAGTCCAAAAGCATCACCTATAAAGTACTTCAGCCAAAATCTATTCAGACCCTTAAACTTCTCAGTTTATAGGAATTATGAGGGCTAGAGGAAAAAGTTAATGACTCCAAGAGTAAGCAAACACATACAGAATGTGGAACATCATACAAAAACTTCTTACGTTCCTTAAAATTTTGGTGTCACACACCAAATAGGGAAAGATTCTTCTAGAATAAAAAATACCAAGTGATACAACAAGCAAATGCAATGCATATACATTGTCTTAATGCTAATTTTTAAAAATCAGCCATAAGAAACAAGTTTGGAACAAATGAGGGGGTTTGAATTTGGACTAGGTATTATATGATATTAGAGCAATAATGTTAATTTTCTTAGATATGTTAAGGGCATGTGATTATGTAAGAGGATGTTCTTATTCTTAGAAGATGTACACTACAGTATTAAGTAGCCAAGGGTCAATATAAATAAATATGTTTAAATATGCCAAAATATGTTAACAACTAGGTAGCAGGTATATGGGTGTTGAATCTAGGTGGTGATGGGTCGATGGCAGTCCATTGTACTATTTTTAAAGATAGTTTCATCTTCTCTGTATATTTAAAATTTTTTATAATATACAGTTGAAAAAAGTAAAAGATGGAGTTTTGAGAATAAGCACAAAAGACTATATACGGATCACGTGCAGAGGCTCCGCATTGAAACTCCACATCAGGGAACTGTCTCAGTTGAGCTGTGGAGAGGGAACTTCAGACCTAGTGATGGATCTTCTTCCCCCAAAAAAGAGACAGGATTCAGTGACTAAGTTTTAATTCTAGGCCCCCAAGCAAAAGTTTCAGAAAGGGACCTTTTAGCCTTCGCTAATTATAAATTAATCAACTCTCCAGTGGTGAGAAGGCCCCCTTCTCTCTGCACCCATCCCCCACTCCCCAGTGTTTATGCCTAGAGCAAGAATGAAATATTTTATAAAACATAGAGAAGCTCTTAGAGAAGATGATATGGTTACTTAGTTGGTAGTGATGAAAAAACACTGGCATAATTATAATCTGTGACATTTTCAATGATGATTAATACTTTTTCCTTTATTGAGTAGAGTGCTTGGTAGAGCAGTGGTTAAGATAGTGGGCTGTGAGTTAGACTGCCTGGGTTCAACACTGGACTGTGCCACTTAGCCCCTGTGTGAAATAGGATCTAGCTAAATCATTTTTTATACTTGTAAATGAAGATAGGAGAACACCCAGCTCAGCGTCATATGAGAATAAAAAAAATGATAAATAATGCACGCAGCATTATCAGCACAGTACCTAGCAAAGAGTAAGACCAAAAATGTTACTGATGATGATGATGATTACTCACAGAAGGGAAGTGAACATTTAGGAACAAGTTGAAAGGTAAACCCCTACCGGGGCTGCAGAACATCCACAGGCAAAAAGGAAATTTGTGGCCACTCAGTAACTTGAATCAGGTTTACTGTGAATTTAACTATTTCTATGAGTTTCCTGAGAATTCTTTCAGCACGCATCTGGCACCAGCTGTCCATCTCCAGATCCCAAGGAAAGCTGGGATCAGGAGCTGGAGAGAGCTAAGAACCACAACTGTCCTTTGTCACTATAGACCAGTGGTGCCCACAAAGCAAGCTGCTAACCTCTCTCAGTGGTAGTACTCCTTCCCAGAAGGTGCTGAAATGTAAAACCATTATTCAATTAGCTGATGGTCATTGGAAAACAAAAACTTTCCTTAGATATGTTTTTTCATTTCTTATCTGAGACACTATGTCAAATGCTTTGGTGTTCCTGCCAGTTGAGATGTGATTTTACTCTAAGACACCACTTTAGCTTCTAAATTTACTTAATGTATTTTTAAAAATTTTAAGTGGCCATTGACACCCATATATTTCAGAGACTGGTGAAGTTTTGTTTGAGGTGGAAATTACTTAGTAAAAATCGTTAATGTAAGGGTTATCTGAAAATCTGAGACCTCTCTACTTGGTCGTTAGCCTTTGAACTTCTGAAGATGTCTTTGGTAGATGATGAAATCTATGGAAATCATTGATGATGAAAGAAGACGTCTCCTTGTAAATAATACAAGAATTTAACACTAAGATAAAATCCAACTTTTCAAAGAAAGTTGAGTATCAGAATGGTACTAGTAACAGAATGGTAATTCTGTGATCCTTAGACTGCGAAGGCCTGATTATAAATCCAAATTGAATAGGACCACCTCTTTATAACTGTCTTGCTAGAGAAAGAAGGGTTATATATGATAGAAATAACAAGAAAGCTGATGTTTAAAAAATTATGAAGAGTGCTAACATCAATACAATATAATTACTGTAAATAAGTTGCTAATTTTGTACAAAATGTCCTTTCTTTTCAACAGTTATAGATTTAGAGTCTGGCTTCTCTCAAGTGTCCTACATTAAGAAAGTACTTTTTGTATATCAATGGTATCAAATGGTATCATTTGAAGGCTAGTTGTATGTTACACTTACAATTTTCTTTTGTCCGCCTTTCACACCACAATCAGAAGGCTGCTGGTAATTCTACTTCAAGAAGAGAAAGCACACTTATAAATGAGTTTATTATATCATCTCTCTGGCCACAAACCCAGTAAAACCTGCTTCAGTGTAAATACAGACAATTCCTAAGACTATATTTTCAAACTTAATTTTGAAGATGAATGTTCATAAGAAACTTTGATGATACTAGATTTGAAAGCCTTATATTCCAAACCATGATGGGTTGGCCAATTTCCTTTCATCTAAGCAACTGAAGAGTAAAACCCTTAAGACTGACATAAGCTTTTTTTTGGTGTTTTTTTTCTGTAAAAGACAAATACTACAATAAAGTACTTAAATATCACACCTTGTCTTCTATATCTTTACTATACTACAAATGCAGTACTTTTAAAAATTTTGCCAACTGAAGCCTGAAACTGTCGATAATTTTGGGTGACTATAGTTTGATCACATAACTATGTGTTTTGTTCTCGAACTGCTACTGCTGATTTCTTTGAATTATAGCTGGAAGTCTAAGCCTCTGCAACAATAGAGTCTCTGGTGATTTAAACGCAGCAGTTAGGAAATTTAGCTGAATCTGCTTCTTTTTGGTATAAACGAAAAGTTTGTACTCAATGTCTGCCATTTTGGTCAATAAATGTATTTGAACTGATGATGTAAAGTCCATTCTAAGTCAAAGAAGAATATTATGTAATGCCAACCTCTTCAGAGTATTTCTATGAGCTGTGGTAAGGTCTTGATTCAAAATCCAGTCCTGAGTGTTGGCAAAATCACACTTGAGATGGTGTTCCATATACATGTATACATTCTGTCCTATCCCCCTCCCAAAAACCATGTTGGTGCTCTATTAGACATGAAGAGCCCTTCACATACCTCCACTGAAAAGAACTACAAGTGCTTTCAGTCTACTTTCACTTATGGCAACTTTCTCTCTTTAGATATGTCTTACATTGGCAACAATGAGTTCTGAAGTCAGAAGACTAACTTGGAACATTATATACCAGGACTGTAATGCAAGGAAAATCTTCAACAGAGAGTTACAAATGAGGTAGAATATGGATCCTTCATAAATTTCTCAATTACTCTACTTTAAGCATTCTCAGTATCTGGAGTCATGGCATTAGTTAGCCTCTAATTTTAAGCCTTTCTTAAACATTGTCCTGTGCTGGTAAAGTACAGGATTGGTCCTGGAATGATATCTATTACTGCAAGAGTAAGTTGCTGTTTTTTGTTTTTTTTTGTTTTTTGTTTTTTTTTTTTTTTATCTTTGTATAATAGCTTAGCATGGGCTAGGGTTGTCTTTCCTATCCCTGGAGGGTTATTGAGAAGCAGATAGGGCAATCAAACTTCATTGACAAGTTTTTGAATGTTTCTCAGGATGTCCTGATGAGAAATGTGGGTGGTATTTTTCAACCCAGGTCAGTTTCCTACTTTTGTCTGCCATGGAGGTAACCAGCTCTGAGGCTCCAAGGGGAATTGTTATATTCCTAGCATGTCTGCACAGCTACAAATGAAAATCTGACTCTGGAAAGTTCATATTAGTGTTGTTATACATTTAGAAACATTTGTTATTATACAGTACTGGTGGCTTACAATCATTGTAAAAAAAAAAAGTTATATTGATAACCAAACAAAAATAACCTCTCTCGAAAGCCTACTGCCCAGAGATTGCCATTGTAAATATTTTGTTATATATCCTCCCAAAATTTTCCAAATAGGGGCGCCTGGGTGGCACAGCGGTTAAGCGCCTGCCTTCGGCTCAGGGCGTTATCCCGGCGTTATGGGATCGAGCCCCACATCAGGCTCTTCTGCTATGAGCCTGCTTCTTCCTCTCCCACTCCCCCTGCTTGTGTTCCCTCTCTCGCTGGCTGTCTCTATCTCTGTCAAATAAACAAATAAAATCTTTAAAAAAAAAAATTTTCCAAATAACAGTTGACTCACATTCTCATGCTGTTCTATTACCTTCTTTTTCTACCAACATCTCATGAACATCTATTAAAAAATGAGTATGCATGATAATTTTCATGGTTATATAACATTCCCTTGGGTCACAATTAATTACTAATAACTAAAACTTATTGGGAGCTAATAGTCGTGTCTGATTAGCTAATATGTAGCTGTCTACCTTGAAGAAAGTGACTACCGTGCCTTCAGAGAAGTCCTGCTCCTCACTTTCCTGGGGTCACCTTCCCAATATTTATCATGTCTTTTTGCCCATCCAACAGGACACAATGGAAAAAGGTATTTCCAAGTTTGGCTCCAGAAACTTCTGTCATAATAAAACATAAGCTAAAGTAACTGTAAAATTAAACTATTTTATCTCATTCTATTTTTCATCTTGATTTATTTTTTTTAAGATTTTATTTATTTATTTGACAAAGGGAGAGAAAGAGAGCATGAGCACAAGCAGGAGGAGCGGCAGGCAGAGGGAGAAGCAGACTCCCCACTGAGCAGAGATCCATCAGGACTCTGGGATCATGATTTGAGGTGAAGGCAGACCCTTAACCGACTGAGCCACCCAGGTACCCCTCCATCTTGATTTATTTAAAATGATTTATTTATTCTACTCTTCCATCTGGAGTTATGCCCTGTTCAGATGTCCAGTCTAGCTCTCTAGGAATATTGTGTAAGTACAGCACCAGAGCATAGCACAGCTAATGCAACACCAATAACACAAATGTCCCCAAGTTTGAACATTCCTAGGGAAGAATCTGTTTCTTTGACTTTACCAGCTTCTAGAGGCCACTCGTATTCCTTCGCTCATGACCCCCTTTCTCCTTCTTCAAATCCAGCAATGTTGTATCCCTCTGACCAATCTTCTATAGTCATATCTTCTGATCACAGCTGGGAATGGTTCTCCACTTTTAAGGACCCAGCTGATTAGATAATCCAAAATAATCTCCCTATCTCAAAGTCCTTAACTTGATTGCATCTGCAAGTTTGCTTCTGCCATATAAGGTACCAGGAATTAGGTACTAGTCACAGGTACCAGGAATTAGGACATAAGCATCTGGAGGTACCATTATTCTGCCTGCTATAATGGCCGTGAAGAGCATGTAGCAGTAGTCAAATATATGCTTATTGTGTAATGTCCAAGGGAAAACTATTATGTATACTTTACTTTTATTATTATTGCTATTATTTTTGCTATATGATGACAAGTATTTTTGAGATAAAACACAGTAAAAATAAGACTAGAGGTAATTATACCAAACGGAACTCAAAGACACATACTGGCGGTGAAAGTGAGCGATCTCACTGGTTTGGAGAACTGATATGCACCTTGAAAAATTCCTTCCACATGAAATATTAATGTGTTTTTTTCTTCTAAAAGCTGCTCTGCCTCAAGGCTTCAGGTGTTTCTTCTGCTCAGGTCAACAGCAGGAATTTTCAAAACTAGTGGGTTTAAAACTGAGATAAGTTTTTAGAAAGCAAGCTGCAAATTTTTTTTTTAAGCAATTGGGAATTTTGGTTATTCACTTTGCTTTAAAACTTCTTCTCTGCCTTGCGAACTACAATCCATGGGGGAAAAAACAAAAACTTGCATCACTTAAAAATTTCACTATGAACAAGGACACTTTCGGTTCCAAATGATCCTCGTTCCCTTTTAACATCTAGATTAGCTAATATCTTTGAACTGTAAATTTTGAACAATAAATAAATAAAAAAGAACAAGAAGAGAAAGTAAATGCAAACTAATGAGGAATTGTAGGGACCCAACTGAAGGTATCGTTCACCCAGGTGCCTTTGTGTGGTTTAATTTGTTTTGTGTGTCACATAAAAATGTGGTTCTCATTTCCAAATGACAAGTGTAATGGAGTGCTTTGTGAAAAACAACTGCATTATAAATGGCGCTTTATGAGAGAATCTCACTGACAACTCATAGTTATCAGACAAAGTATACAAGTATAAATTAACAAATCTTTTAAAAATATACATTTGGGGGAGGAGGTAGCTTTGAGCTTGATGAAATCTCTGACACTATCCACCTTTTAGCCCAACTCTAGGAGTTGAATGGATTGGAACTTGGGAGGATACACGTAGGGGGGTACTTCAAATATGGTCCTGTTTTGGGAGATCCTGCCAAGACTCAGGTCGTCTACCTCTCTGGAGGGGGAGTAGAGCTTGACACATTGAAACGTTTTAGGAAATTTTTTCATGGACAGCTGTTGATATAGAGTAGGGCCTCAACGAACATTAGCTGAATAGAAATCTAAATGTATAATGATCATCTTCCCAGTAGAAATGCAGCACCTCAAGATATTATAATGGCTTAATCTGTAGTGGTCACAAGTACAGACTTCATCACCAAGTATGAATCAATTTCTAATGACTTCCTATTGCCTCTCACTCAACAGAGTTCTGTGTTGTTTTCTCTGCTTCTGCCAATTTCTTATTGTATTCCTTCCTTGCCATTACAGTGGTCAGTGGCACTTGCGGGGAGTTCTGTCCTTTATGGATGATTCTCATCATCAGAAAGATTGCTGACCCTTTGTTTGGTCATCAGATAACGGAGCGGGGGGTGGAAGGGAGTGAAGCCCAGCCAGGGTGATTGCAAAAGTTGAGGAAGTCTCAAGCTGCTATCTCATTCAGTGATTATGCACAATGTCACATACAAGTAAGAGTTAAATTTCATAACTTAAGTTCTGCTAGAAAATGAGCTTCATAATTTATCAATCAACAATCAATATTATTGAGTGTTTGCTATAAACAAGATCAGGTACTAAGCCCTCTGAAGTTTACAAAAATAAATAAGGCAAGGGGAGGGGCACCTGGCTGGCTCGGTTGGTAGAGCATGCCACTCTTGATCTGGGGTCATGAGTTCAAGCCCCATGTGAGGCATGGAGATTACTTTAAAAAAAATAAAAAGTAAATAAATAAGACAAGGGGGAAGTTCTGATCAGATTTGCAATGTAATAACATTGTTTTTGCTGCATTTCAAGAGAAAGATTCTGGCTGGGAGAAAGAAGGGATTGATAGGGCATTGGTTTGGTTATTTTAATGGAAGCCAAATAATCATGGCTTCCATAAGATGAATTCTTTTTCTCTCTCATTAAAGTTTGAGGTGGCAGAAAGTCCAAGAAGATAAGTTTCCTTTTATCTTGTGGCTCCTTCATCCCCTAAGGTTTTCACTTGTAAGCCCGAACTTGACTCACACTATCTTGTCACAATCCAGACTGCAGAAAGGTGAAAGAAGAGGAAGACAAACATCTCTATTTTACGAATGTGGTTCAGAAGGTGCACATGTCACTTCCATTCTCAGGTTATTGACCAGAACATCCTTGGCCGGGTGACATTGCAGCTTGGTCATATGAAGGTGCCAGGGAGGTTGGGAAATGTGGTCTCTAGCTGGGAGGCATGGTGCTCATTTCTATCACCAAAAGGAAGAAGAGGATGTGGGTATTGGATATAATTAGCCATCTCTGTTGTAGGAGACAAGACTGGAGGCAAAGAGATTAATTAAGATTAATTAATTAATTAATGCAATTATAGTGGCCTGAACAAGGTTATTATTCATGATAATAGGAAAGATTAAAAGAGTATTTGGAAGGAAGAATTGACGGGACTCAGTAATTTATTGAATGTGAGGAATAAAAGAGAGTAAGGAGTAATTAATTCATTTCTTCACTATGTAATGAGTCCCTACACTGTGCCAAGCATCACCATCACTGTTGTGAACAGATACTATTTGTGCCTTAAGGAAATTAGACACTGAAATGTGATGTTCAGATTTGTATTAAAAATTACACTGCCATCTATTAAGATACAGAACACAGAAGAAAGAGCAGTTTGAAGGAAAGTGATAAGTGTGTGATAATCTTAATAAACTTGAGGTACCTGTGGGACAACCAGTTAGTGATATTCAAGAGATGGTTGAATATGTGAGTCTGAATCTCAAGAGGGAAATTGGAGTTGAGATACTTATGCACTGGGGAGCATTTGCAGTCATACGAGCAGTAAGACTGCCCAAAGAGAGCGTCAAGAAAGAAGAGAGCCTCAGACAGAACAGCTTAGAGCATGGTAGAAGTAACATCTGAACTGGGCCATAAAGGATGGACAGGTTGGAAATAGATTAGATGGAAATAAGATGACTTATTTTATCTGAAAGCAATAGTATTGTTTTGGTCTGGATGGGTAAATTGGGTACAGATTATAGAAGGCTATGAGAGTAGTAATAATAATAATAACAACAACAGTTACTTTTTTTTTTTTTTTGGCGCATTATGTGCCAGAAACACTAGGCATTTAATAAATCACAGAGATTTCTTCTTGTCATCTCCACTTGAATTCCACAAAGGAACTAAAATTCAGCACACCTATAAGTCAACTCTTGATCTTCCTCCCATATCCCACACCTGGTCTCCTTCTAGGGTTAATTTCAGGGAATAATGTACCTACCATTCATCCAGTTGGACAAGCCAAAAACCTAGGAACTGTTCTCCACACCTCCCTCTCCCTAATACACGAGATCCCATCTGTCATCAAGTCCTGTTGAATTTTGCTTTTAAATACCTTCCTCCATTTTATCTTTTTTCCACACCTCCTTAATCCAAACTATCATCATCTCTCCATTGATCTACTTCCACGATCCCTTGATGAGTCTCCCTGACATTACTCTTTGTTCCCAGTGGATTCTCCCCAAGGCAACCTGAGTGATCTTTTCAAGATACAACCAGACCATGTCATTCCCTTCATGTCAAACCAAAGAGGTCTCCATTAAGGTCTTCCCTTTGCTCTTAGTTATCCTAAGGGACCAAAATTCTGAACATACCTACAAGGAACTCCCCCCTGCATGCTCCACTCCAGTGACTTTCTTTCAAACCTCCTACTTGAAGTTGTCCCTCCCAACACTGAAATGGCGTCCTCTCTTATATCATTTTTCCTAGCCCCCCTCATCTGTAAATTCTTCCTCTGCTTTCATGTCTCTGATCATTTGTCTCTTCTCAGAACTCCTTTCCTGGCTCTTATAACCACTTTCCTAACAACCCTTAAGGGGAGGCATTTTCATTTTCATTCTACAGATAAAAAAAAACCGATGCTAGAGAAAATCCCCAATGTAGAGCTGAGGATACAGCATTTGACTCTAATTCCTGTGCTGTTATAATTATATATTCAATGGTAATCCTACGTTAATCAACATATCCAGTTTTAACCTTCTTTTGTAAAGAAGTTTAGATCCAAGGGAAGTAGAGAAAACAAGACTCCTTTACTAAAAAGGATCTTTTCTTTTTAATGTACCTAAGGCCCCCCCCCCCCCCACACCCACTCTAGCAGCTCCTGTTCTGCCTGCATACTTGTCTGGAGATGCGACACTAGCAGAGACATTTATCTTTCACCAAATATCCATGTGCTCTGACACATTTCCCAGCTCTAACAGATAGGCAGAGTCGTGTAACTAGCTCCAGCCAAAGGCCGTTAAGTTGAAGTGATGTGTGTCAATTCTGGACTAAAGCATGTAAATGAAACCCTCCAGTTCTTTCTTCTCCTGTGTGGCAAGCTGGGGGTCTCATGTTCCAGATGACATAGGAACAAAATGAAAACTGCCTAGATCCCTGAATCACCACTTGGAAGGGAACTGGTCTGCAAGATGCTGGACCCCAGCCGATTTTGTGAGCCGAAGAAAAAGATCTATGCGTTAACCACGCCCATGTTAGAGTTGCTTCTTAGTCCAAATAGGCCAAAGTATGCTGCACTAACACAAGCTCTGTAACGAAAGAGCTCTCTGGCTATGCAGAATTCTACTTGTTTTCTGAATCACTAGAAACTATTCTGTTAGCCATATCCCTGACCTCAGAGTTAGAAGTTGCTGCCCTGGGGTGCCTGGGTGGCACAGCGGTTAAGCATCTGCCTTCGGCTCAGGGCGTGATCCTGGCGTTATGGGATCAAACCCCACATCAGGCTCTTCTGCTATGAGCCTGCTTCTTCCTCTCCCACTCCCCCTGCTTGTGTTCCCTCTCTCGCTGGCTGTCTCTGTCTCTGTCAAATAAATAAATAAAATATTAAAAAAAAAAAAAAGAAGTTGCTGCCCTGAGGTGTTATTGCTGTTTAACACTGATTAAATTTCTAAATTTAAGTGCTTCCACCGCCATGTTGTTCCTGTCGATCATGTTCACGCATGATCTTCAATGGTTGCCTAATCTGTTTGCCTTTAAGGTTTATTAATTGGGGAAAAAAACAGAACAGAACAAAACAAACTTTGACCTACTTTGAATAGATAACGAGAGGAATCACTAGTAAAAGAATGGAAAGGTGCTTTGAATTGAAAGGATATGAAGCTGCTAGGTGCGTTATTGATGGGTGCCACAAGAAGGCAGATCATTTCTTTCTCTTTGAAAGTTCTCAATACTTTAATGATAAAACTAGCAATTATTACTCTATCTTAACACTTGCTGCAGGGTCTGTTGGAGGGATGGGTTTGAGATGAAGTTGCATTGGTTACTTCACCGAAAATTTTAAACAATGTTCTTAGGAAAAACTATAACATTTTGACCTCTAAATCTTAGACTAGAGCATAAAGAAAGACATTTCTTCAAAATTACTTATAAAATAGATATAGATAAAAAGTGGTAAAATCAAACCATTTGGTAAGTATTAAGGGCTCTTGGAGTTCGGACAGGAAATTTTGAGCTACAGGTTGGTCTTCAGAATTTCTTTCTGGGTAAATAACCTTGCTGGACCCACAGTAGCTCTCTTAGTAAATATCAACTTGATGTAGGTCTGCCAGGTATCTTGCATTTGCTCCTCAGCGTATAATCTTCATTCTTGTCTACCCCACTTCCTTGCCCAGGAGACTACTGGGGGGATCTGTGGATTACACAAACCGACTCCCTAGCCTACTGATTTCCTGTTGGGTTTGGCCAGCGGGAATCCTTCCCAGGAGACTAGAGAAAAAAAAGTGAGGTCAGATATTTAGTTTCTCTTCCTCTCTCTGCAGGCAGGCCTCAGTCTGGCTGTGTCCCTCCATCCACGGTCATTACTCCGGTAAAGGTGGCTGCTCAACGGAACTCCCCCCTTCAGGGTTCTGGTGACCACTCCCTTCCCTTCAGGCCAAGGAGGGTTGTAAAAGTTCTGCTGCTACTAACCCCAGGTTGGTGTATTTTTCCTTGTGGTTCCCTTAAGCTCCCTATAAATATCTAGTCCATTTATAAATAAACCCTCCGAATTACCTTATTTAAAATGTGTGATCTGTTTCCTATTGGACTTTCATTTGACATTTTATGCATCCTCCAAGGCACAACACTCAACGTTCTGCTCCTGTTTGTTTTCAAATGATTGACAATGGCTTCTCTCCTATCTTCTCCCAGCCACAGGCAAAGACCCAGGGTAAGAGCCAGATGATGTAAAGCAAGAGATGACATTAAGGGTGGGGTACCAAGAGATAGGATTGGTCTTCGGAAGGCAGTGAGCATTCAGGTTGGGGTGGGATTCAAAGATTAAGGTTAATATATTCTTTGCTAATAGAAATAAAATGTTTACATTTTGGAGAGATCTAGATTGAGGTAGTACATAAAAATTCACATCCTCACCTTTTGTCCATAGCACTTTAGAGAGCTGGAATAGAATTGTCATTAGAGTATGAACTTCGGAATCGATCTTCCTAGTTTATTTTTTATTTTGCCACTTACAAGCTATTTGACATTGGACAAGTTATTTAACCTCTCTCTCCGATTCCTTATTTGTTAAATGAGGGTACTACTACTACTTACTTGTTAAGATTTTGTGAAGATTAAAGAGTTTGGTGTATGGAAGTGCTTAAAACATTGCCTAGCCCACAGTAAGTGCTCTGTAAATATTAACTATTAATATTTGGAACCAGAATAAATCCTAGAGTTTATTTATATTAATTCCTGAGACAAAGAAATACAGGCACAGAGATCAAATTGCTCAGCCAAGTTCAAGTAGCAAAGATCAATCTCAGGTTTGTTCATTGATTTATTTGTGCAGCAGATACTTATCTCACCGGTACGGAACAAAAGTTCCATTAATTTGGCCACATCTATGTTGAATGGTTAGAGCCAGAGTGAGAACTACGCAAACACACGGCAATAACAACAAACACAACCACAACACAAAGCCCTGGTTCCCACCTGTTCAGTTGTTTCTCTCCTCATCATGCTACCCTTGGGGCTGTCTAGCGGCAACAATGCTCACTTTGGATTTTAATCAGTCCCTTGTGTAGCACCCTTCGGAGAATCACCTACTTCATATGTGGGGCTTATGATACTATGTTTGGCGCTTAGATCTTGGTTTTTGGCTGATATGCAAAAATGAGAAAGAGCAAGAAATCTCCCCAGAGACTCCACAGCTGTGCATGTAAAAGCACACAAATCTCTCCAACGAAGATCTAGCAAAAAAACCAATCAAAACTAGAAAAAAAAAAATCCTCAAAGTAACTGATGCTCTAAGATTTCCCCCTGGATCTGCATTTTCTGAAAGTCTCAGATGGTATGTTTTATGTGTGCGTGCTAATTTCACCCTTATTGGTCAAACCATCTTCTTCGGGGAGTGCAGAAGTCCTCTGGTTGGGGGATTCTCTCCACCACCCGGGAAGGCAACGTCTCTGTAAATCCTCATTTAACTGTGAAGACAGCTGTAAGCCCTTTAAATTCATAGGTGAAATTAAATTGCAGAATTCTGTAGGGTGGGTTTGATGCTACCCAAAGATTCCCCAAGTGCAAAGCTAATCCTTGAGTTTAAAAGTAGCAAATCTGAATGTTTCTATTCAGGATAGAAGATTCCCTTGACTGCCAGGGAAAAGGGTTGGATGAGACTTAAATAATAAAACAAAACAAAATCCATTGACAACTAAGTTTGGGTCAACATAGGACAGGAAGAAGTGCACAACTGAAGTAATTTTCCAGGGAATTTGTGTTCGAAACAATGTCATGGAAGACCAAAGAGGATTAATCTTTTTTAACATTTTAAATTTGCAGTTAATATCTTAATTTTAAAATGTTCAGCTTTAGGGAGGGAAGTTAGTATATTTTTCATGATTTTGGTTGGAGGTCCAAAGTCTGATGTCAGTTCACTGTGCTAGAATTGTCTGCTGGTGTTTTGGGCCAGCCACTCATTCATCTTGTGCCTCAGTTTCTCCATTACTGGAAATAATGTATAATCTTTGTGGGATCTGCTTTTAACACAAGCACACCAATTTCTTTACATCGTGGGAGTTTGGGATTATTAACATTCAATTTGGGTTATAAAAATGTAGTTTATATTTTAAGAACACAACTATTGAGACAAATGGAGTATACCATCCCATACGATTATTGGAAAAGATATTTAAGATTGTTTTGGGGAGGACTGTGACACCTGGCTGCTTACTTGGTAGAGTGTGCAACTCTTGATCGCAGGGTCGTGATTTCAAGCACCATGTCGGGTGCAGAGATTACTTCAAAAAAATAAACAGATAAATAAAAATAAAATTGTTTGGGGGGAATCCTATTTGGAATTCAAAACACTTTCTCCACATGCCCAGTAATGACAACAGTGGAAAACTGAGATTTAAGTTAACTTTTAGATGCACAGATCTGTATTACTTGAGCACATGTCATAAATCTTCTGGAAAATAAAATAGCCTCCTGCACAATTTTATAAGATAAGGTTTGCCTTATTACAGACATCTGCTCTGTCATATGGTTTATAAAGGAGTCACCAGGTATTAGCACCTGAACCCCTGAAATTTATAATTAATATTAACACATGCATAGATTTTCTTTAAATGAGGAAATGTGAAGATCCTCAGGTGTTAACAGTGTAAATCTCTACCTTTTCACTGAAGCGAGGAACAGTTACCTTCACCAGTTTTTCCTTGAACCTTGCTACTTCTCTGCATATCAATACTCGGGGTGGATCCGTGGTTCTCAATCCCACAGGGATTAAAGGCAGACTTCCCCCTCCTCCAGCCTTCCCCCTGTCTCCCCCGCCCCTTAAAGGGATGAGATCCTAAAAGCTGGAAGGATCAAACTCTCCCTGTCTTGTAATCTTCACTTCAAAGGTCAAATGAAGATTTCTCCTGTGATAGATTTGCATTTGCCTAGCAAAGTGAAATATCTATTCTTCACCTTAAATTAGGCTGTTAAGGGCGCTTTCAAATACATTTTATGGTTATACTGACAGACTAGTCAGATTGTCTACACTTGGTCTAGGTATTTGAGGACGCATCTCAAATATCTAGTTTAAGGAATTAGCTATTCCTGGAAAATTGTATTTCTTTTTTAGGAGATTGTTCTGAATCAGATTTCAGATTTGACTTTTTTATATTATGTTAGTATCAAAAACTGAAAGAAAATTGTTCCAGGAGGAACCACCTGGATAAAGAACTAATACATCTCCACTGAGTATCTCTTGTTTTGTTTACTCCGGAAGATTTTCAACACAGGCTGGCTTTCATTGGCTTTGGGTGTGCTTTTAATTAAACATATGGAGATTGAGGGCAAGCGAGGGATCTCTTCAGAGATAAAATCATCCTGTCCTCAGTTAATCTAAGAAATATACAATGGGATTTTTATATTTATTACTTTCTTTTTTTTAAGTTTTATTTTTAGGTAATCTCTGCACATGGGGCTTGAACTCACCACCCCAAGATCAAGAGTCACATGCTCTATGGACTGAGCCAGGCAGGTGCCCCAACTTTCTCTTTTATTCTATTTATTCCCTCTCATGATCTTGAATGCCAGCTGCTCTAGTTGGAGTTCTCCATAGAACTCGCTGTTATAAACAAATCAAGACATGGAATCAAAAGCTGTTTTATCATTAGGAAGTCTGGGTGAGGTCCATACAAGCCCTCAATCATGAGTGATGCATCTGGTGATAGACAAACTGCTCCCCAACATGTCCACATCCTAATCCTCAGAATCTGTGAGTGTTCATTTACATGGTAAAGGGGATTTTTGCAAATATGACTAAATAAAAGATCTTGCCATGGGGTGACTATCCTGGAGGATCTTGAGATGGGGATATATCTTTATGATAGTATCATTGTAAGTGTCCTTGTTAAGAGAGAGGCAGAGGGAAATCTGACTACAGGAGAAAGTGATGTGATAAAGGAAGCAGGCTTTGAAGATGAAGGAAGGGGCCATAAGCCAAATACAGGTGGCTACTAGTGGGAAAAGGTAAAGGAACACAATCCTAGTCAGAGCCTCCTGAAGGAGCCAAATCTGCTAAATACTTCCACGTTAGCCCTGTGAAACTGATTTTGGACTTCTGACGTCCGGAACTGCATGGTTTTAAGCCACTGTGTGGTGATCTATTACAGGAGCAATAGGGAATGAATATATCTGGCATTAAGCCCTTGGATTTGGATTTATACAAATAATTTTGAACTCTTATTTTAGATTCTTATCCACACTGATTATATCTACAATGACACATCGTTACACAAAATGAAGCGGATATTTGGCTGCCGAGTTCTGAATCTTGGCTTTAGTACAAATTATGATATGATACACATCTAGCTGTCTAAGTTAGAAATTCAGGAATCTCAAGTACGTTTATTTAAAGAATGACAGTAATAGAGTGCAATGACTTTGGGATTCTTTTTAGAAGCTGTATTGATACCACGTGAAAAAAATGAGAGATAAAAATTTCTCATGCCTAGATTTTAATCTCATTTAACTCAAGGAGCAAACTAGCGTGGATGTCAAGTATTTCACTTTGCTCTTTTACGGCAACGAGCACTCAGTGTACTAAAAATAACAGTATGTGGAGGGGCAAGTTATCAGTTCCGGGACTGTTTTTTCCAGTGAGATGCTCTGAAAATTTTCAGCCTGTAAATTCCATTGAGCAACCTAGAAAATTACTGAAAACACAGCAGACCCTTTTATGTCTGAGTTTCTGCCTAACTTTGCCTGGGATCTTGTCTGTAATATGTGTTAAGCTGCTTACTGACACATGTAACTGAGATCTCAGGAATCTAATCTCTAAGAACTTGAACTCAATGTTTGTATATGTTCTGTAGGTTCCATGGAGCAACGTTCTAGTAGATCAAGGCTGACACTTCCCCCATTTCCTAGCCCATGCCCATGCCCATGCAGGTTTTGTTTGCCTCTTTGAAACCCTTGGCAAGTCCAGAAGAGCTGCATCAACCCTTTCCTAAACCCAGGTTGGTGGTGATTCTCAGCATCCTCCTCCTCATGGCCATCACTGTTGCTACCCTCATTACCAAAGTTGGCCTCACTAGTATCTTTCACACACTTGGCAGTTCACAAAGAGCTTCCGTTTACATGACCTCATCAGCATGAGACTGACCAACCCCTGGAGCTGAACAAAGCATTTGAGCACTTCATCTTGCAAAGGTTTTATAGAGGAACCAGGGCAACATTATCCTCCTTGCACACCTCCCAGCACACTGTGTGTTACATAAAGAGTGCTTGATAAATGTTTGCACAACTACCATTTGTGAGTGAGGATACGACATTTCAGAGAAATTCTGTAATTTTCCCAGTGTCGCATAGGCAGAAAGGGAATTGCACACACAAGAATGAGGGTCCCCTCATCTATTACCTGAGGGGAATATACATATATATATATATAGAGAGAGAGAGAGAGAGGAAGAGAGAGAGAGATACATGATTTTATATATATATATATCTCCATGTCTTCTCAGTTGAATAAGAGTTGGGGAAAGGATCAAAAGGAAATGATTCAGCAGAAAGTGTATATTCATTGGCCTTATCTCACCATATGTGAAGAATAAAGAAGAAAGAAATGAAAATTGATGATGTACCAGCTTTTAAAAAAAAATCAACATCAGAATGTTGTCACTGGTTGTTGGTCGTTTTTACAGAAAAAAAGGAGGGTACTATAGGTCCTTTGTACTTTCTTTGTCCATTATTTTTCTCAGTGGGAAGCAGGAGTAAGATTTCCTCTTCTTTGTGAAAGACAGTTTCCCTGCTAGACCTTAGTTTTCCTCACCAGTGTCCTACACAGCTAACCCATCTTGGGTTGATACATATGTAAATTCACACAATTGTTTCTATTTGTGAAGAGAAAAGCTATTGTCAATAAAATGTGGCAAGTGCTCTTTTAAAACCCTCAATCATTCACAGCAAATGTGTTTAAATTGCTGAGGACCAAGGAAGGCATCTTGCTCCCTGTTGGAGACCCAATTCTGCATCCACTGAACATCTGGGTCATTGGGAAGTCAATAATCAGTTAGAAAAACACGGGGTGGAATTTAGGGCATTACATGGAAGGTTCCCTTGTTTCTACCAAAGATCTTAATTTAGATAGATGTAGGTTGATGAAGTTCCACAGATCCAGGTGAAAGGAAGCTAATGTTCATTGGACTGCTGTCTCAACAACCCCATGAAATAGAAATTACTTCTTTGGTTTTTAAGATGAGAAAATTTAGAGAAGCTAAGGAACTTAATGAAGCAGTATCACTTGAAGAGTTGGGGCTTGAGTTTCATTGCCTTGGTTTCCACTCTTGGTACAACCATTAGCTAGCCACGTGACGTTGGGAAGAAAGTTGACTCTCTGGGATTTGGTCTAGACTAACTGCCTTCAGTTATTTTGAGGATTAATGGTAAACTATAAATATTCAATCAATTACTATCATTAAAGCAATTGAGGTAGTAAATTTCAGATATGGGGTTCAAAGCTTAAGTGCTTCTCATTGTACCATGTTGCCCTTTGGATGTTCACAAAGGTCAGAATTTCTCATAGTGAGAGGTCTAGGGTTAGAACTTTAAAATGATCTTCCTGGTCAATTTAAATCTGCTATGGAGCAAGTTGCCCACCTACAGTTGGGGCACCTGTTATGTTTTAAATTGAGCACCCTCAGTGGTTACAAGAATATGAGATGGAGACCATCAGTCCCACATAATTTCAGGTTGCAGGACATGGAATGGATATCAAGAGATGTCCAAACAGAGTTGGACAAGAGAGAATTTACCTGTCTCTTTAGAAATCAGCTTTGAAGGAGACCAGCCAAGAGTAATTCTCTTATCCACACACACATTAATTGAGTACATACAGCATGCAGTGAGAAATAGGAAGATTTCCATAAAGATGAAGTCCATCCTATTCTATAGTTCATTTTGGCAGAAGAACCGGCGACAAACCCAGCCCAAATCAAGGCACACTGTGTCATGGATTTAAGAAGCTCCAAGAATGAGGAAGAGAGATTAATAGCAGAGACCAGAGGAAGGTAGAGGAAAATTGATAAGACTCCTTGGAAAAAAGGAAAGGAAATACTGTGTTCCTGTAATCCATTAGGCACTATAAGAGTTGGTTTTTAGTTGGGTTTTGAAGGAAAGACACAATTTAATAGTTGGATATAGAAAGAATTGAGAGCCCAAGAGAAGAATAGAAAAAAAATATGCCAGGGGTGCTGAGAGCGGTTATGATTTATATGGAACATTGTCGCTCATCATCTTGGGTGAGTCCACATTTTCACATGAACTTTTAATTATGGTTGGTTTCAAGGTTTGCCTTCTTGCCATGATATATTCTAAAATTTCATTCTAAATAATGTTCAAATCATTTTACAATTTTCCCGTTAGTATACTTTTAATATTTTCGAAACAAGGAAGAGTTACTTTTAAGTAAATACCATATAATACCAAAATTAATTTTAAAGCCAGGAAATTGTTTCTATAAATATGGTTTTAAAATCATCACATAGCTTTGAAAAGTTGTAAGAAATATTGCCTGGATTTAGTTTAAAAAAAAAAATACTGTCCAAAACAATTTCCCCCTTTCAGCTGTCCTCCTTTACTAAATCATACTAATTTTTAGGAGAGTTTTTTTCCCAATCTGTCTCCAGTTACTAAGAAACATTTCTCAATTGGTTTTTGAAAATAGGAATTTCAATTTTGATTGTCAACAAACTCGATTTTATTTATTGGTTAAATTAAACCTAATTAGGTAAGTATTCTTTGTCCAGTTTTACAGATGTGAAAACCAAAACACAAAGAGTTTCAGAGACTTTTTGAGGCAGTTTAAGACTGTGGATAAGAGGGGCGCCTGGGTGGCACAGCGGTTAAGTGTCTGCCTTCAGCTCAGGGCGTGATCCCGGCTTATGGGATCAAGCCCCACATTAGGCTCTTCTGCTGTGAGCCTGCTTCTTCCTCTCCCACTCCCTCTCCCACTCCCTCTCCCACTCCCTCTCCCACTCCCCCTGCTTGTGTTCCCTCTCTCACTGGCTGTCTCTATCTCCGTCGAATGAATAAATAAAATCTTAAAAAAAAAAAAAAAGACTGTGGATAAGAACTTGGTGTGAGTTTGGCGGCCCTGAGACCCAATCTTGGCTCTATCACCAAGTAGCTAAATGACCTTGGCAAAGTAGCTGAATCTCAGTCTCTCTTGAAGCAATTTCAACTTACTAGGATTTAGTTATCTAAGGTTTTGTTTTTGTTTTTTAAACAGTTAGGCAGATGGTCTACACATCTAAATATTCATTAAATCAGGATGGTGGAATGTATTAACTAAATTCTTCTTCCTCTTCAACAAACCTTTAAGAACTTACATGAGTCAGGTGTTATATTAGTCAGTAGAGATACAAAGATGAAAAAGATAGCTTTAGAAACTTTCAAAAAGTTTCCACAAATATTAATATCAAAGCAGCAAAATAGTTGGTAGTTGGCCAACTTGTTCTCTGACATCAAAATAAATCTGGCACGGACCCTATAATGCTCAAATTTCTCTTACACTCCTCAATAGCTATTTGGTTTGTAAAGCACTTGAATACTCTGTCAGAACTACTATTTCTAAATATATCTTTGCTGCTCTAATAGAAAACCATACAAAATTCCCTGATGTGTGTTTATTCCAACTTGCTAATTATTTTATGGGACGTTCTTAAGGGGCTTAAGGTGAGCCAGTATCCTTCCAGTGAAAAGCTCTGGCTTTGGCTGCTAACTACTTACTTTTATTATTGTAACTAGTTTAAAAATTCAATATCCTCATATTACATCTATAAGCAGAATTATCAAATTCAGAAATTTCAAAAAACACTCTATTTACCTTCGACCTAATCGATTAGTTTTGACCTTATTTGATTGATTGTTTGTTTGACCACTTTGTCTCTCTAGCCTCCTACCTTCCCGGGAGCATTGGATCATTTTGTTCCTTGACTCTTGGAGAGTGGAGATCAAACAGTGTGGTCTGGAGAAGCCTCATCCTGGGGAATTAGCTGCTGGACTGGGTCTGTCACACTGCAATCACAAAAGTT
The DNA here is from genome assembly GCF_017311325.1 of Ursus maritimus. Lineage (NCBI taxonomy): Eukaryota > Metazoa > Chordata > Mammalia > Carnivora > Ursidae > Ursus > Ursus maritimus. The sequence goes on from NW_024426008.1 coordinate 11,681,540, forward strand.
CTCTGCAAATCCATGCCACTTTTCAAAGCCATGTTGCAATGAAGTCCTGCAGGGAACACAAGGTTATGCTACTATAAATACACACTTTAACAATTTTATTTTAAAAGAGTATATTTTATTACTCGTAAAAGCGAAGACATTTTAAATGTTTTTCTTCGTTGATATGTATTAGCATATCTATGCCTATGCATATGGTTTCATATTATAAATTTGAACCTGAACTTTTTCCTCCATGCTTTCCTGCACTTACTTTGTATCCACCTTTGTCAGAGGAGCCGGTCTACTGCTTCAGACTATTGGGTTCTTTGGGGCAGATGCATCAAAATCCAGCCAGGAGACAGAAACCATTCCAGTTATTTTTACAAACAGAATTTAATATAACAATAGTTAACTAGGTGTAAAGATATTAATAACTGTGTAGAAAGAGAACTCTAAACTATCACAGTCGTAGCAAGGCAGAAAGCAGCTACCACACCTAGACTGGAGAGTACAAAGGGAAGAAGTTGGAATTCTTAACACTTAGAAACTCAGAGGCGAGGCTTATGGAGCTAAGCCTCAGAACACAGGGGGCACCTGCTGACTGGTGATGGCGTCTCTGAGGTGGGGCGTGATGAGGCTGCTTCTGCAAGCGTTGGGAAAACTTCCAACTGGATTCAGCTGCTGCTATAGGAAGAAACTGCAAGGTGAAGAAGTTTTGCTGCACGATGCTTTCGGGAATCACAAATAGAAAGGAAGCCCCAGAAGGAACAAGCAGAAAGGAGCAAATCCCTTCTTCTTTTTCTACTGTTGCTAACTACCACTAGAGCCCCATATTACCAGGACCCAACATATAGCCAGCAGGCAAAGCAGAAACATGGTTTGCAAATTCCCAGCTCCAGCATCCCAGAGCAGAGTAGGGAAGGGTAGGTTTGGAGATGAGAGACGATAGCTTAATAGTTGACGCAGCAGGGAACATGTCTTTTTTTTTTTTTTTAAAGATTTTATTTATTTACTTGACAGAGAGAGAGACAGCCAGTGAGAGATGGAACACAAGCAGGGGGAGTGGGAGAGGAAGAAGCAGGCTCCTAGCGGAGAAGCCTGATGTGGGGCTCAATCCCAGGACTCTGGGATCATGCCCTGAGCCGAAGGCAGACACTTAATGATTGAGCCACCCAGGCGCCCCGGGAACATGTCTTATAGTCAGCACCTGGCATAGGTCCCGCCCTAGAGTATGGAATAAATGCTGTGGGATGAAGATGTGTGGATAGTTAGATTTAAAACTGTGATTTTAATAGCTAACTTGTAGCCCCTCTTATAAAAAGAGCTGTCTTCATGTAGGAAAAGAACTTGATAGACCACTTTCACTGTAGAAGGCGAGGTCCCAATGGTTACAGTCTCCAAAGAGAGAAAGAGAATTAAATGGTCCCTCATAAGAAGTTAGTGGGAATTGGGGTGGAGTAGGGTGAAGGGCAAAGTAAACAGGTGGAGAGGAGGGGAGGGGGGATCAAATAGATCAAGAAGAGAGTCAAGGCCAAGCAAACTGTCAGACGAGACTGGATGGCAAAGACGATCAGAGAAAGCCTGGCTAGATGATAGAAGTACTTTTAAAAATAATAAATATTTAAATTCAGTGAAGTAAGGTAAACTCAAATCTTCAAGACATTGGTGTTTGCTTCTCATGCCCTTTACCCCTGGAATGGTTGCAAATAAAGGAGGCGGAATGCTTTTATGTGGAGATGATCCAGAAAGTGAACCAGGTCTCTGGGAGCTAGAGTTAAACGTCAGAGATAACTAAGCAACAAAGCCTCTATACCTTCTAAAGTCACGGACTATAAGTCCCCAAAGAGACAGGGGTGTGAGTCTGGCACAGAACATGGGATAAGACTATAGAAAATTTCATGAACTCTCAAGGATTAGAGGGGATGCTAGCTTGAGTCCTGGTAACATTTGTTTTGTTAGCATGCGCACTATTGTGTTAGATTGCACACTGTGAAAACAACGCAGTTTTGTAAATATTTGGCTGAATGGTTCCATTTTTAGGCAGAGTGTGAGTTCACTAAATTGACTCCTCATTCGAACATCTCCATGAGGTCCATCCTCCAAATTTTAGACATAAGCCTGCGTACATATAAACTCGGAATAAAACCTATCTCCCCTATATAAAATAGTAGACATAAAGATAAAGCATCAGGGGAAAGTGTGGTCTGTGAACATAATTGCACCACATTAAGGAAGTGAAGTGGCAGCTCCTTAAGCCCATTGATTAAAATGCTTTTGTAAAGGGGTTGGCTTATGACGTAAAGATGGGAATAGCAAGAAGACAACTGACTTCTTTTTATTTATTTAAGATTTTGTTTATTTATTTGAGAGAAGGAGGGAGAGCACAAGCAGGAGGAGAGGCAGGCAGAGGGAGAAGCAGACTCCCTGACTTGGGACTTGATTCCAGGACCCCGGGATCATGACCTGAGCTGAAGGCAGACGCTTAACCGACTGAGCCACCCAGGTGTCCCATGACAACTGACTTCTAGCTCTAGTGTTTACTAATTTGCTTTTTAAGTAGCTGCCACCTCAGTCGCCTCCTAGATGAAGAAGACGGCTGCTTTCCAACCCGACTATTCTATCCTCACGTGACTGACGGTGGGGAGTGCTCCAATTCTGGGGCATGTGGGGGTTTTCTGTTTCCCTTGTGCATTAGTGCATAATACTCAGACAGCTGGGAAGGGGATGGGTAAGTCTGATAGGCACCAGTGAGTTGGATTTTTCCCCAAAGATTTTATTTATTTTAGAGAGAGATCAAGCGAGAGCAGGAGGGGTAGAGGGAGAGGGAGAGAGAATCTCAAACCGACTCCTCGCTGAGCACCAGCCTGACTTAGGGCTTAATCCCCTGACTCTGAGACCACCACCTGAGTCGAAAGCAAGAGTCCAAATCTTCACCGACCGCGCCACGCAGATGCCCTGGGACCCGAGAGTTCTTGAGAGAAAAAAAGGTAGGGATCTTAACTAATGTTCCAAGTTATTTGGGTATCGCTGATGGACTGAGATGGCTGTTACTGAGGTAAACTGATGAAAAAAAAAAAAATCTCTTTTAGCCAAGAACTTGAGTGTGGTCTGGGGCCCAGCGACATCAGCATCACCTGGTAGTTCATTAGAAATATATAATCTCAGGCTCCGCTTCACACCTGCTGAATCAGGATCTTTGCAGGTGGGGGGGGGGGCAGCGGAGTGTGTTTTAAAAACCTCCCCCAGAGATTCACATGCATCTCAAGTTTGAGAGGCAATGTTAACAGACTGATTCGACTTTACATTTTTTTCTTGGTAAGGTGGGAGTAACCAGGGCTGAGTCAGCCTGGGGTTCCCTGTCAGGGAAAAAGATGTTTTCCAGGAATAACTGGGAAGAGGGTTCAAAATGTTTGTATACCAAAGAAATAGGATGTGATTTTGTTCTCTAAGCTGGTGAAATGAGATATATTTGATCATACTTTCATTCTCTGGCTCTCTTGGGTTAAAAATTCAGTCTTACAATTTCAACAACTTTAATCTCCAGTGCAATTATTTAAAAACCCAAATCTCAGTGCCCTGTGGCCATTTTTAGAAGTAATCAGGCTTCTGGCATAATAGTTGAGGCATGTTTAATCTTCTGAAAATGTGCATATTCTGGGTACTTGCAGACTTTTGCATTTTTTAATTTTAAAAAATTTTTAAAAAGTAATCTCTACACCCAACATAGGGCTCGACCTCATCACCCCAAGATCAAGAGTCCTATGCTCTACTGCCTGAGGCCAGCCAGGTGCTCCAGACTTCTGCATTTTTTGGAAAAGAAACAACTTCAGTGTAGACAGGGAAGACACAATACGGGTTTACTTGAACTAGTACAAATAGTATTTAAATGTTCCCATTTTTTAAATTTTATTTATTTATTTGAGATAGAGAGTGAGAGAGAGAGCATGAGCTGGGGGGCAGAGGGAGAAGCAGGCTCCCCTCTGAGCAGGGAGCCCAACTCGGGGCTCAATCCCAGGACCCTGGGATCATGACCTGAGACCTGAGCTGAAGGCAGACGCTTAAACAACTGAGCCACCCAGGCACCCCTCAAACATTCCTCTTGAAAACATTGTGACTACACAAAAAGGAATTGCCAACTAGGAAAAGGGGGAAATTATATTACTATTTTGGAAAACTGTATATTATTTTTCATTTTGGGGGAAATGCCTAAGCTAGCAGAATGTACTTCCTTAGCGCCCATTATCTGCCTAGTTTCAAGAAGACTTTGAGGCTACTACAAAACTTCATGCAATGTGGAAGATGAAAAGAGAGAAAGCTAGTAGAAAAAGGAACAAAAGAACACAAGATCTGGGGCGCCTGGCTGGGTTAGTCAGAAGAGCATTTGACTCTTGATTTTGGGGTTGTTCGAACCCCAGGTTGGGTAGAGATTACTAAAAAAAAAAAATTTTTTTTTTTGGTTGTTGTTTTTAGCAAGCCCTCTTTGTAATTTCAACTATTTTGCATTTTCCCATTGTGGTTTTATGGGACAGCAATTTTCACAAAATTCCCCCAGAGTCAAAACTTAAAAGTGACAGCTCCTTTTCTTCCCAGCAGAAGGATCTGCTGCAAGGGGGTCTTGTCAAAGGCATAGCAGGAGGACAGCGAGATGTGTGTGGTTCCATCTCCTCTGCAGCTCTTTGCCTTTAAAGTACATTTAATCAGTCAGTTCTTCACCCCTCCCCCACACTTAAGATGCTACATTAAAAAAATAATAATTTCTGTTTTGTTGAAATGCTAGTTGTACTGCCTGAAGAGACCTTTGAGTAATCTCGCCCCTGGTTATAAAAGTAAAACACGATCGGTGTAGGCAGACAATCCAAAACAACCAAGATCATATGGAAAACAAGAAAAGAAGATGACTTAACAATTTCACCAATCTCAACATACCGCTGTTTACAGCTGGTGCATCAACATTTTCTATATGAGTAAAATTTCACAAACATTATTTGTGATGGCTGCATGATATTCCATAGTATACAAATAGCATCACTTAAACATTTCCCTGTGGGGATATAGGTTAATCCCTATAAAATAAATTGCAACAAAATTAATGGTGCAAAATTCTCCCCTGAGATGAATTCTTAGGGAAGACTCTAGCCTCTTCTTTTTAGGCAATAAATAAGGTTGCCAGCTAGTGATACAGTGCCTTGTCCTCTCTAGCTAAGAAACATGTTTAAGAGAAGACGGATATTGCTTTTAAGCCAAGATTATTTCAGGTAAGTAGTGTTACAGACACGTACGTTGGAAAAATTGATCTATAGTTTCCTGAGATAAAGCAAAGCAATATTTGGTCAGAAAATTATAATTCCTTTTTTTTTTTGCTTTGTCAGTATTAGATGCTTACATCTGCCTCTCTCTCTCTGCTTCTTTCCTTGCTTCCTCCCTCTCTCCCTATCCCCTCTCCTTTCACCATTTTTTCTTTTTCTCATCTGTGTGCTTCAATGTTGTGGATCCTTTCTGGAATGAATCTAGCTCAGCTGGGCCTGGACTACAGCTCTCCAGCTCCCTTCTTACTAAGCATTCATCCGCAGTAACAGTAAAAACACGCTGTCTGTGAAGGTGCTGACAGGGCTGGAAGTGGCTCAGATGGGAAAGCTTATTTCAATGCATTTTTTAAATGATGCCACAGTAATGAGATCTGTGACTTACAAGCAAAGCCTGGGTGTCTCGTGCACACAAAAGACCTGCTCCTTGTGGCAGGAAACAACTATTTGGATCACAGTAAGCATAATCAAAATACCTTCTTAGCAGTATTCTTTTAAAAATAGTCTCATGGGTCACGAATTTCGCTTCTCTGAATTTTTTGATAATTTTATAAAATCCTTTTTTAATATGACATTCTCAGCATGGTTCTTCAGTCTCAAGAAATGTTACTATAATAATACAACTATAGTTCTCAGATGCTTTATTTTCTGCTTAATGATATATGTGCATATCATGTGACTGTGCTGTAGATCATATGAATATATTATAGCTTAAAACTCAGAATTTGAATTTCATGGACCATGCTAAAATTCAATAAAACTACATTTGGATGCAAGGGGGAAAGAGCAACATGTGGCTTAAATTTTCCTTAAAATACACAGGGGATAGTTAAGGGGGAAAAGTGCTTGGGACAGAGTACATCTGGAGTTTTGCCAGACTCATACCATTTAAACAATGGTTTAAGACTGAATTGAAATCCCAAGCAGATCTCTTCAATCTCCCCCAAAGTGTATAAGGTAGCATTTCAGCTTTGACAGATAAAGTTAATGAAAATACTTTAAATGAGCAAAATGAAAACGTTGGACTTGAAGAAACTGTTTTGCCCTTTGGAATTCAAGGACTTCCCACCTCCACTTGAATCTGCACTCTGCCTTTTGACCTACAAAGAGGTTATCACTGGCTTTTGAAACCCTTTCTTTACTCTCCCATTTCCAATGCCACCCCCACCCTACTCTTACACCCCCACGCAGAATCGCATCCCCATAGTCTGCTTAACACTACCACCACTTCAAACCTTTGCCTCGTCATCCAAGCCAGAGTATGCCCCCAGACTATCTTTTTTGCCCATTCCATAGTTAGGTACAATGAAGAACGAGAATTCTTGTCCAGTGGTGGAAGCAAATCCCGCCACAATTTACCAAGATCTCTGTATAACTTTGTGGATATCAGAGATGGTAATTTTTGTCAGTGAATGGAATTTAAGGGAGAATTGGTGGTTTTGAGGATCAATTTTCCCCCCCTCCTAAGGCATTCTGTTTCCATACTCTTCTGGAGTCTTTCTGTACTAGTGCCAATCAGGCAAATGTCACCTTTGAATCCCAGGAGGACATGTGTTGATCAGCCTTCCAACCGACCACCCCCCCCCCCGCCCATGCAAAGATGCTTGGAGTTCAGTGGTACCCCTGCCAGCTGACTGGCTCTGATTCCTCTGGATACTACCAGCCCTCCTCCCTGACTGGACTAATGCCAGTCTACTTAAGGAGATAATTGACCACAAGCCAGCTTGACTGACAGGCTTCCTAAGTGCCAGATGCCAACTGTGCCGATCCTGGCCTTTGCAGGAAAGCCTGTTCTCCTAGAGACCACAGCTAAAATAGCTTTGTCCTCCCTCCGCCCTTAGCTCTTGTCTCAGCTTCCCAAGGAAATACAATCAAATGGGTGATTCCAAGTTGTTTTCCTCTTACCTTTATTGTAAAGATATCTACACTGAAATCTTTCTCTTCTCTCATTGCTTCTTCCCTTCTCACTCAGGGTCCTGTGCATTCAGATAAGTGGGATACAGGCTAAGCAAGCCCATTCTTTTCTATCATCCTGGAAAGCAAGAATGGAAGTTCATGTTCTCTCGCCTAGTATTTAGCATACCAGGAAGGATTTTATTAAACATGTGAACTGAGATGGTCATATATTTCTAAGTGTCTCTACTTGCATCTCACTTGTATCCAGAATTTACTTTCCCTCTATCTCAACCTGTCGCTAGAGAGAAAATACTGTGAGATCAGAGGAGATCACATACTCAGTTCAGAGGGTTACCACAATATTACCATCAGTTTATTATTCTGATTAGCTTTTGTAGTTCTCTGTATACTTTGATTATTACCAGGCCGATACTTTTTTTTTTTTTAATGGCTTGACCTCTATTAACATGTTTAAAATAAGCACTGAATCTGGCTCCAACATCTTTGAATGGATGTTTTACAGCACATAGGTATGAAAATCTGATTCTGGTGATGAGCAGTGAGCCTCAGGCCCAGAGTCCTCCCAGTCCTGGTATCTCAGAGGTCTGCCAAGACTAATCCTGCCAGTTTCCTGGCTTGGGAATGGGGTGGTGGATGCTTAAGGGGATAAAGCCCCACACAATAGTCAGACGGGCGATCCCATTTTAGTTAAGAGGGGTCTTCAGGACGGTATTAGTGTCTGGGGCTTTAATTGGGACCTCTCTTGGGATCTGAGTTTGGGCAGAAAGCTCCCCCACCCTTGTTATTTGCATGAATGCCCAGGTTCTCCACTCTCAATGCCATGAATTGCTTCCTTTGGGTACCTGGATCTCCTCCTGGATAAAAATTTGGGTAGAATCATCTCTAAGTTCACTTGGCCTTCCTTTCTTCTTTTTCTCTTTCCTTCCAGTAAATACAAAACACCCTTGTTTTCCACACAGAGGTAGGAGGGGGTTTAAGGGACTTTGCTAAGAGGGTCCAGGAAAACTGTGAGGATCAATTGCTCATTTCTTGCTGCGGTGGCCACAGGCTCCTTTCTTCTCGGGAGGGGCTATCACTAAGGCCAGCTCTCTATGTGCTAAAGGAAACTTTGGGCTGCACCCCTTTCCTGGAAGTGGGGCCCTGGGCACCGCTAAAAAGCACACCTTTTGGGCAGCTGGATCAGAAGGAAGGGGTGTTCTTTTGAACAAACCCCTGGGATCCAGTGCCCCCCTTCTTCCAGCCAATTGACTCGCCTAAACTAGGGGTCCTTTTACCCTAGGACTTCTAGGCACCCATTCAACCAGAGAAGGACAAAGAAGCCAGACTCTCAAGTCCCTCCAAATCTGTGACCCCCGTGTCAGTGTCCCCCCTTCTTTTCTCTCTTTCGACAGCATCAGACTAGTGAAGAGGAAAACCCGGCAGAAAACCTCAGCGAGTCTCAAGTTGAAAGAAAGGGAGACACTGGAGTTGTTTCAGCTCTCAAGGAGTTAGTGACCTAAACTGAGACCTTCCACGGAGAGACCAAAACTAAGCTGCACGCTGAGATGCAACTTGAAAATAAGGGATACGTGGAAACACCTATTTTAAGATATAACCAAAATTCCCCCGTCCCGTCCCTCCCCTCAGTGTCATTACTGTGTGCCGGTCATCTCGCTGGCCCTTTATTTTTTTCTGATGAAAGGTTAGAGGAGGCTGCCGTTCGGCCTGGCTGGGCAGAGGGAAGTCGGTTCAAGATGGAGCGCTGCGCGAGGTTGGAGAGCAGAGAGTGGGCCGTGGCTTCCCCGCTCCAGCCGGGTCCCCCGCACCGGGCCGGGCCGCCTCGCCAGCTCCCCGCGCAGCTCCGCAGCCGCCGCAGCCCGCAGGGTCCCTCCGGGAAGAGCGGACTGCGGGCCCGGGGCCTTTCGCCCACCCAGCGCTCTGAGGCTCCGGGCCCCAGGCTGACGCAGCCTCCCGAGGCCCTGCTCGCCGAGGACGCGCCCCGAGCGGGTGCGCAACAGGTCCCCCAGGCTTCGGTGGCGGGGCTCGCGTTCCTCGTCAGTGTCGGCCGCCGTGGCAGTGCCAGAGACCTGGCCTGGCACCAACTTCCCCGCCCGGGTCTGCCTTCCAGACTTAAGGGGGCGCCGCAGGCACCTACCCAAGGGTACGGAGTCCCCGGTGTGGCCCGCCCTCCAGGCCCTCAGGAAAGGGAAAGGGTGTTGGGTGGTGGTGATGGTGTATTGAAGGGAACCTCAAGTGGGGACAAAAAATTCCCTGTTGCGGGTTTTTGCTAATGCAGTCCCCTGCACTGAGGCAGGCTAGAGCTCAGGAAACCAGCGTAAGGACGGGTGGAATTCCAGGAGGTAATCGCGCCGACGGATAAAAGGAGCAATGGAGGAAGCTTGTCCCTGGTGGTGGTTCTCCTGTGAACTCAACCTTATGAAGCTTTGAAGTTAAGAAATAAAGGGGAGGGGGAGGATCTGTAAAGTCCCTTGACCGCCCCGTGAGCGCTCAGACTGCCGCCTCCTCTCCGGAGAAGCGAAACATCCCCACACCCGCAGCGGCATATCCAGAGAGAAGCTTTAATGGAGAACACCGCGTACGACACCGGCAGACATGAACTTGTCACAAAGTCACAACCCGAACGCGGCGCGGACACAAGCCCAAGATGAGTTAGAAGATGAGGCAAAGGGCAGCTGCCTCCTCCCTACCCGCCCCCCTTCGTTCCCAAAAGTTTGTTGCGAGTAAAGTGCTATTCCTGGGGCTCAGAAAGGGGAAAGGGGCAACAGCGGCAAGTTTCTTTCCCATTCACGAACTGAAACCGAAGAATTCGCCTGAGAGTCGTAGGCACCCAAACAGCACTGGGAATACCAAATCGACCGCGGCGCGCCAAAGTGACGGGGTCATCCTCTCGCATCTGTCCGGAGGCTGGAAGCCAACCGCCAAGAAACGCTCCTGGAAGCGCTAGGAGCAATACTGTCGGGTGATGTGGCAGGTTTTTCTTGCGTTCATGATTAGAGGAACAAAATCCCATGATGCAAGTGATTTTTTTTTCCCCTTTAAAATTCCGAATGGAACGGAGCGTGGGAATTAACATTATTTTGGGGCTCCTTAACGGCCTTATCCGATTGATACACAAACGAATTGCAGGTAAAAAGCTGCCTTTATTGTCTCTCTTTGGTTGTGTTTCTCCGAACTTTACTTTTGGAATCTGGGGCTTTGCTCTTTAAGCCGCTGCCATTCTGTTTTGTGCAAACTAATTGCTTTAGCTGTTCCTTCTATCCTTCTCGACCCCCAGGTCAGAGCAAGAAATTGAACTGTTTCCCAAGATCCTTCGTGGAGTCCCTGCTGCCGCCCCCCGCCCCAGAGCGACGTTATTCATGACACCGTGTCCTCGCCCGTTTAACTGACCAGCAAGATAATGATATGAAAATGCTCTCTCTTTTCCTTCTTAATAAAACGAGATTTCCTTAGTGAATAGCACTTTTGTCTTGGATGTTCACGAGAGGCCGCTGCCCGAGGTGAGAAACTTGGTGGCTGAGGTCTGTTTTAAGCGTCATTCTCTGTTGGATTTCTCCCCGGGAGGTTTAGCTCCGCCAGCTTCTGCTCCCAGGAATGAGGGTCTAAATCCATTTCCAATTTGCCAGCGAATGAGGCTTCCCAAACTCCTTTGCTCCCTCCCCCCCATAACTTATTGACTTACAATATTAATTACAATAGAAACTCTTACCTGAAAATTGCCTTTCATTAATCTGATTGTACAACATGGTATAAACACAGACACCAAAAGTGTTATATTTATTCAGACCACTGGAGAATCCGCTTTCGGGTTTGTCTGTTCAAAGACCTTCCTTTGCCGCAAAGGCTCAGGCTCGCCAGATCTGCCCAGCCTCAGGGCGCCTTCTCCTCCCGGGCTGACCAGGGCCGGGAGTCCCTGCACGCATTCGTCTCCCCCGCCCGCCGTGTCCCCTAGGAGTGCACCAGCACCGAGTGTAGGGAGCTGCCCTTGCTCTCGGCCGCACTCGGGGCGGTGGGCTCCAGAAGGGAGGCGGCAGGCGAGGCCGCAGCAGCAGGGCACACGGTGGACGGCGCCGGTGGCTGCTGCGCGGCCGCGGGGACAGTGAGCGTCGGAGGCAGCGCGGCCACGGGCGGCAGCGAGGGGGTGGGCTTGATGGGCACCGGCACCGCAGGCAGGCTCTGACTTGCCGAGTGGCACAAGGCCTTGACCGGCACCCCGAAGGCCCCGTACTCAGGGCCCACAGGGACTCCCGCCGCGGCTGCGGCGGCGGCTGCCGCTGCCACCGAATCCATGACGCCCACGTGCGGCCACACCGAGCTGACGACGTTACCTAGCTGGCCCGGCACGGGGTAACCCAGGTGGTGCATGACGGACGCCAAGGGCAGCCCGCCCGCCTGCAGCACGCCCTTGTAGTCCCGGCTGATGATGTTCTCGATAGCGAACGGGTGCTTGAAGCCCGACGTGGATGCCGCTGCTGCTGCTGCGGCGGCGGCCGCTGAGCCCAACCCGTAGGGCGGGAACTGCGACAGGCGCCCCACGCTGCCCACGGCCGCCGCCGCCGCTGCCGCCGCCGCCGCCGCCACCGCTGCCGCCTCCTGCATCTTGCCCGGGTGGGACGGCGGCTGAGGCTGCGACTGCTGGGGCGGCTGCTGCGGGGGCTGCGACGAGAGGTGCGGCGGCGGCTGCGGGGCGGGAGGAGGCTGCTGATGGAAATAATGCACCATGTGCGGCGGCGGCGGGGGCGGCGGCGGCTGGGGTGGGTGGTGGTGGTGGTGGTGGTGCGCGGCCGCATGGTGGTGGTGGTGGTGGTGGTGCGGGTGGTGCGGGTGGTGGGGGTGAAGGTGCCCTCCGGGCCCGGCGCCCGATGCACCCTTGGTGCTTCCCGCGTGCAGGTGAGTGTGCTCCGCGCGCAGCACCTTGAAGCGCTTTCGGCGCCGCAGGAAGCTGCCGTTTTCGAACATGTCGCCGCAGTCGGGATGCAGAGCCCAGAAGCTGCCCTTGCCGGGCTGGTCCGGACGCCGCGGGATCTTGATGAAGCAGTCGTTGAAGGAGAGGTTGTGGCGCAAGCTGTTCTGCCAACGCTGCGTGTGCTCGCGGTAGTAGGGGAAGCGCTCCATGATGAACTTGTAGATGTCGCTCAGCGGCAGCATCTTCTCGGCCGAGTGCTGGATGGCCATGGCGGTCAGCGAGATGTACGAGTAGGGCGGTTTTTGGTCGCTGTAAGAGCTCTTCCCCGGCCGCGGCATCGCCCCCGGCGCCTCCACCGCCCTCTGGCCCCTACTGGACGGCAGTGTCGCTCCGCACCCGGTTGCCGGGCCTGGCTGTCTCCACTAAGCCCCACTCCGCCCGCCCAGCCCCGCCACCCCGCCCTCTCTGTCCCCAGACCCTCTCGCCGTCTCTCTCCGGCCTTCTGCCAGCTGCTCGGGGGGCTCCGCGCCTGCTGCCCTCTCGGGCCAGTTCAGCTCTCCGCTGCTCGCAACTTCTGGCCCGACGGTGGCCGACCCGCGCGCAGAGTGGCGGGAGGGGCGAGCCAGCTTCCCCGCCACACCCTCCCGGCAGCTTCCCCCAGGTGGTCAGAGACCGAGTGCTGGAGCTGGCGTTGGAGACCTCGGCAGGGCCCTGTTCCCTTCCGGCGTCCTCTTTGCTTTTTCTCGGTCCGAGGGAAGCTCAGGACCAGCGGGCTGGGAAGGACAGGACAGGCGGGACTCTGGCCCTTTAAATCCGAGTTGGCTCTCGAGTTCCCGGAGGCCGGGGCGGCGAGACTTGCAGCGCCGGGAGGCTGCCCCCTGGTCGGGCACCTAGCCAGCCCGCCCCGGAGTTGTGGTTTTCCTGGAGGCGAGCGGCGAGGTAAGAAGGAAGCTCAGCTCCTGGCAGCCCGCGTCTCCCTGTTCTCTGGCCGCTCGCAGGGGAGCCGGGGAGAGAGCTGTAGGCAGTCGCTGGGGGCGAAAAGTTTGGTTTCTGCAGCAGCGGCGCGGGCGGGCTCCGCGGCGGGGCGGGGCGCTGGACGCGGGGCGCACGCTGCGGGCCCGAGGGGGCGGCTGCGAAGGCCGGGAGGATGCGAGGCTAGCCTGGGCCGGCTCAGCGGTCCGCGCCGCAGCTGCCGCCGCTCTCCCGGGCCCGTCTCGAGCTGGAGAGGCGGCGGCTGCGGCTGTGGCAGCGACGCGCTCTCCTGGCTGCGTTTTGTAATGGTCCCCGAGACGCCGGAGACCCCCGCAGCTCGCGCTTCGAGACTATCACATGACCGAGGCTGAGGGACTCCGCCGCCGCCGCCGCGTCTCTCGCTGAAGAAGGGGCACCAAGGCGCCGCGCCTCGCCTCGCCCCCGCCCCCTCCTCCGCCACAGTTCGGGCGCCCCCACCCCCAGCACTCACCGCCCGCCAGGAGGGGCGGGGAGCGCAGGCAGTTCGCGGGGAGGGGCCCAGCGCCGGGTGCGGTCCCCGCGGCTGCACCCCACCCGGGTCGCGACGCCCGGCAGAGGGGGACAGGACACCAATTTCTTTCTCCTCTCATGCATCTCCCGCCTGTCCCCGCCCTTTCACTTTCCTGTTTCCCACCTACCTGCTCTGAACTTCTCGCTCCTTACGCTACCTTTTTCCTGGACTAGTCACTCTGGGCCACGTTCGGGGCACCGTGGCCTCAAGGCCTCTTCTCTGCAAGAAATCCCAATGCCCAGAGGGTTGGAGGGAAAAGCTAATGAGGAGAAGAGCCAAGGGCATTTTCGTCAAATGCCAG
>NW_024426008.1:11695474-11698478 GCF_017311325.1 Ursus maritimus
CTGAGCCCAACCCGTAGGGCGGGAACTGCGACAGGCGCCCCACGCTGCCCACGGCCGCCGCCGCCGCTGCCGCCGCCGCCGCCGCCACCGCTGCCGCCTCCTGCATCTTGCCCGGGTGGGACGGCGGCTGAGGCTGCGACTGCTGGGGCGGCTGCTGCGGGGGCTGCGACGAGAGGTGCGGCGGCGGCTGCGGGGCGGGAGGAGGCTGCTGATGGAAATAATGCACCATGTGCGGCGGCGGCGGGGGCGGCGGCGGCTGGGGTGGGTGGTGGTGGTGGTGGTGGTGCGCGGCCGCATGGTGGTGGTGGTGGTGGTGGTGCGGGTGGTGCGGGTGGTGGGGGTGAAGGTGCCCTCCGGGCCCGGCGCCCGATGCACCCTTGGTGCTTCCCGCGTGCAGGTGAGTGTGCTCCGCGCGCAGCACCTTGAAGCGCTTTCGGCGCCGCAGGAAGCTGCCGTTTTCGAACATGTCGCCGCAGTCGGGATGCAGAGCCCAGAAGCTGCCCTTGCCGGGCTGGTCCGGACGCCGCGGGATCTTGATGAAGCAGTCGTTGAAGGAGAGGTTGTGGCGCAAGCTGTTCTGCCAACGCTGCGTGTGCTCGCGGTAGTAGGGGAAGCGCTCCATGATGAACTTGTAGATGTCGCTCAGCGGCAGCATCTTCTCGGCCGAGTGCTGGATGGCCATGGCGGTCAGCGAGATGTACGAGTAGGGCGGTTTTTGGTCGCTGTAAGAGCTCTTCCCCGGCCGCGGCATCGCCCCCGGCGCCTCCACCGCCCTCTGGCCCCTACTGGACGGCAGTGTCGCTCCGCACCCGGTTGCCGGGCCTGGCTGTCTCCACTAAGCCCCACTCCGCCCGCCCAGCCCCGCCACCCCGCCCTCTCTGTCCCCAGACCCTCTCGCCGTCTCTCTCCGGCCTTCTGCCAGCTGCTCGGGGGGCTCCGCGCCTGCTGCCCTCTCGGGCCAGTTCAGCTCTCCGCTGCTCGCAACTTCTGGCCCGACGGTGGCCGACCCGCGCGCAGAGTGGCGGGAGGGGCGAGCCAGCTTCCCCGCCACACCCTCCCGGCAGCTTCCCCCAGGTGGTCAGAGACCGAGTGCTGGAGCTGGCGTTGGAGACCTCGGCAGGGCCCTGTTCCCTTCCGGCGTCCTCTTTGCTTTTTCTCGGTCCGAGGGAAGCTCAGGACCAGCGGGCTGGGAAGGACAGGACAGGCGGGACTCTGGCCCTTTAAATCCGAGTTGGCTCTCGAGTTCCCGGAGGCCGGGGCGGCGAGACTTGCAGCGCCGGGAGGCTGCCCCCTGGTCGGGCACCTAGCCAGCCCGCCCCGGAGTTGTGGTTTTCCTGGAGGCGAGCGGCGAGGTAAGAAGGAAGCTCAGCTCCTGGCAGCCCGCGTCTCCCTGTTCTCTGGCCGCTCGCAGGGGAGCCGGGGAGAGAGCTGTAGGCAGTCGCTGGGGGCGAAAAGTTTGGTTTCTGCAGCAGCGGCGCGGGCGGGCTCCGCGGCGGGGCGGGGCGCTGGACGCGGGGCGCACGCTGCGGGCCCGAGGGGGCGGCTGCGAAGGCCGGGAGGATGCGAGGCTAGCCTGGGCCGGCTCAGCGGTCCGCGCCGCAGCTGCCGCCGCTCTCCCGGGCCCGTCTCGAGCTGGAGAGGCGGCGGCTGCGGCTGTGGCAGCGACGCGCTCTCCTGGCTGCGTTTTGTAATGGTCCCCGAGACGCCGGAGACCCCCGCAGCTCGCGCTTCGAGACTATCACATGACCGAGGCTGAGGGACTCCGCCGCCGCCGCCGCGTCTCTCGCTGAAGAAGGGGCACCAAGGCGCCGCGCCTCGCCTCGCCCCCGCCCCCTCCTCCGCCACAGTTCGGGCGCCCCCACCCCCAGCACTCACCGCCCGCCAGGAGGGGCGGGGAGCGCAGGCAGTTCGCGGGGAGGGGCCCAGCGCCGGGTGCGGTCCCCGCGGCTGCACCCCACCCGGGTCGCGACGCCCGGCAGAGGGGGACAGGACACCAATTTCTTTCTCCTCTCATGCATCTCCCGCCTGTCCCCGCCCTTTCACTTTCCTGTTTCCCACCTACCTGCTCTGAACTTCTCGCTCCTTACGCTACCTTTTTCCTGGACTAGTCACTCTGGGCCACGTTCGGGGCACCGTGGCCTCAAGGCCTCTTCTCTGCAAGAAATCCCAATGCCCAGAGGGTTGGAGGGAAAAGCTAATGAGGAGAAGAGCCAAGGGCATTTTCGTCAAATGCCAGCTTCATCACGATTTTCTTGCGCACCAACTGTATGTCTGGCCCGGTGATCCGCTCCAGGTATAGGGAGGCAGGAGACGGCTCTTTGCATTCCACGACCGCGGCCTGGAGGGGGAGAGAGACAGTAGTCAGGACATTAGGATAGATAGTAAGGGCTTGGTGGATCGAGGCTCCACCGCGCTTCTTAGGAGCGGGTAGATGGGGCAGAGTGAGGCATTCCTTTGGGGTGGTGACGTCTGAGCTGGAGCCAGAAGTTGGGAGCTCACAGGTCCCCTCACCTGGGTGAGTCCTAACGCGGCCTTTTCTATCCTCAGCACGTTGAGGGAAAGCGAGCTGATTGCAATTAAATAGGAGGTCAAAATGATCAACCCACAGGGCCCTGGTGTGACCCGTGAGAGAAAGCTGGATGAGCGGTAGCCAGGAGGGCTGGGTGCTGGCTGGGGCCCAGGAAGCAGGTTCCTGCTCTGCACGCATGGGGACACCCATGGACAATCCCAATTGACCACAGGGAAGTTACATTCTGGTTTTGGCTGCCTTTGCCGGTTGGCTGGGAGGAAAAGCAGAGTTTAGGAGGAAAATATACCGTCTTCCCGTCTCTGCGCCTCAGTTTCATTATTTGTAAAATGAGGTATGTGAAGTTGGAAATTTCACGGGTGCTTCAGTTCCGCCATTTGAAGAGAAAAGAGCAACTAGGGGCTGTGTCTCATTGGGTTTTTAATTTCTTCTTTTCCCTACCTAAACCCGAAGGCAGAAGGCTGTCGGCCCACCCTG
>NW_024426008.1:11698488-11702577 GCF_017311325.1 Ursus maritimus
GGGCCCGGCGCCCGATGCACCCTTGGTGCTTCCCGCGTGCAGGTGAGTGTGCTCCGCGCGCAGCACCTTGAAGCGCTTTCGGCGCCGCAGGAAGCTGCCGTTTTCGAACATGTCGCCGCAGTCGGGATGCAGAGCCCAGAAGCTGCCCTTGCCGGGCTGGTCCGGACGCCGCGGGATCTTGATGAAGCAGTCGTTGAAGGAGAGGTTGTGGCGCAAGCTGTTCTGCCAACGCTGCGTGTGCTCGCGGTAGTAGGGGAAGCGCTCCATGATGAACTTGTAGATGTCGCTCAGCGGCAGCATCTTCTCGGCCGAGTGCTGGATGGCCATGGCGGTCAGCGAGATGTACGAGTAGGGCGGTTTTTGGTCGCTGTAAGAGCTCTTCCCCGGCCGCGGCATCGCCCCCGGCGCCTCCACCGCCCTCTGGCCCCTACTGGACGGCAGTGTCGCTCCGCACCCGGTTGCCGGGCCTGGCTGTCTCCACTAAGCCCCACTCCGCCCGCCCAGCCCCGCCACCCCGCCCTCTCTGTCCCCAGACCCTCTCGCCGTCTCTCTCCGGCCTTCTGCCAGCTGCTCGGGGGGCTCCGCGCCTGCTGCCCTCTCGGGCCAGTTCAGCTCTCCGCTGCTCGCAACTTCTGGCCCGACGGTGGCCGACCCGCGCGCAGAGTGGCGGGAGGGGCGAGCCAGCTTCCCCGCCACACCCTCCCGGCAGCTTCCCCCAGGTGGTCAGAGACCGAGTGCTGGAGCTGGCGTTGGAGACCTCGGCAGGGCCCTGTTCCCTTCCGGCGTCCTCTTTGCTTTTTCTCGGTCCGAGGGAAGCTCAGGACCAGCGGGCTGGGAAGGACAGGACAGGCGGGACTCTGGCCCTTTAAATCCGAGTTGGCTCTCGAGTTCCCGGAGGCCGGGGCGGCGAGACTTGCAGCGCCGGGAGGCTGCCCCCTGGTCGGGCACCTAGCCAGCCCGCCCCGGAGTTGTGGTTTTCCTGGAGGCGAGCGGCGAGGTAAGAAGGAAGCTCAGCTCCTGGCAGCCCGCGTCTCCCTGTTCTCTGGCCGCTCGCAGGGGAGCCGGGGAGAGAGCTGTAGGCAGTCGCTGGGGGCGAAAAGTTTGGTTTCTGCAGCAGCGGCGCGGGCGGGCTCCGCGGCGGGGCGGGGCGCTGGACGCGGGGCGCACGCTGCGGGCCCGAGGGGGCGGCTGCGAAGGCCGGGAGGATGCGAGGCTAGCCTGGGCCGGCTCAGCGGTCCGCGCCGCAGCTGCCGCCGCTCTCCCGGGCCCGTCTCGAGCTGGAGAGGCGGCGGCTGCGGCTGTGGCAGCGACGCGCTCTCCTGGCTGCGTTTTGTAATGGTCCCCGAGACGCCGGAGACCCCCGCAGCTCGCGCTTCGAGACTATCACATGACCGAGGCTGAGGGACTCCGCCGCCGCCGCCGCGTCTCTCGCTGAAGAAGGGGCACCAAGGCGCCGCGCCTCGCCTCGCCCCCGCCCCCTCCTCCGCCACAGTTCGGGCGCCCCCACCCCCAGCACTCACCGCCCGCCAGGAGGGGCGGGGAGCGCAGGCAGTTCGCGGGGAGGGGCCCAGCGCCGGGTGCGGTCCCCGCGGCTGCACCCCACCCGGGTCGCGACGCCCGGCAGAGGGGGACAGGACACCAATTTCTTTCTCCTCTCATGCATCTCCCGCCTGTCCCCGCCCTTTCACTTTCCTGTTTCCCACCTACCTGCTCTGAACTTCTCGCTCCTTACGCTACCTTTTTCCTGGACTAGTCACTCTGGGCCACGTTCGGGGCACCGTGGCCTCAAGGCCTCTTCTCTGCAAGAAATCCCAATGCCCAGAGGGTTGGAGGGAAAAGCTAATGAGGAGAAGAGCCAAGGGCATTTTCGTCAAATGCCAGCTTCATCACGATTTTCTTGCGCACCAACTGTATGTCTGGCCCGGTGATCCGCTCCAGGTATAGGGAGGCAGGAGACGGCTCTTTGCATTCCACGACCGCGGCCTGGAGGGGGAGAGAGACAGTAGTCAGGACATTAGGATAGATAGTAAGGGCTTGGTGGATCGAGGCTCCACCGCGCTTCTTAGGAGCGGGTAGATGGGGCAGAGTGAGGCATTCCTTTGGGGTGGTGACGTCTGAGCTGGAGCCAGAAGTTGGGAGCTCACAGGTCCCCTCACCTGGGTGAGTCCTAACGCGGCCTTTTCTATCCTCAGCACGTTGAGGGAAAGCGAGCTGATTGCAATTAAATAGGAGGTCAAAATGATCAACCCACAGGGCCCTGGTGTGACCCGTGAGAGAAAGCTGGATGAGCGGTAGCCAGGAGGGCTGGGTGCTGGCTGGGGCCCAGGAAGCAGGTTCCTGCTCTGCACGCATGGGGACACCCATGGACAATCCCAATTGACCACAGGGAAGTTACATTCTGGTTTTGGCTGCCTTTGCCGGTTGGCTGGGAGGAAAAGCAGAGTTTAGGAGGAAAATATACCGTCTTCCCGTCTCTGCGCCTCAGTTTCATTATTTGTAAAATGAGGTATGTGAAGTTGGAAATTTCACGGGTGCTTCAGTTCCGCCATTTGAAGAGAAAAGAGCAACTAGGGGCTGTGTCTCATTGGGTTTTTAATTTCTTCTTTTCCCTACCTAAACCCGAAGGCAGAAGGCTGTCGGCCCACCCTGCTTGGGAGCCTTCTTTTTACCCTCCAGCCTTGGCGACACGAGGTCTCGTGTTTTTCCGCATCCGACTTTTGGTGAGCTGCCCGAGGGCAGGACCATGAGAGGGACTGTCTGCCTGTCGGGCGCTTCCTCTTCATAGGAGTGCAGTGAGTGGGGCAGATTAATTTTCATCTTTAGTCAGGAGCTAGATTTCCGGCTAGTGCTATTTGCCCAGTTTGTACTAGGCCAGCTGACGTTTTAGAATGGGCGTTAAGGTGAAGAGTGCAAGAGAGCCCCCGGGGAAAAGAGCAGCCTCTCGGCCTGTCCTAAGGAGAGGAGATGATCTCAGAGGAGGATGCTTTCGCTGTCACTCCGTGCTGGGAACTTTCCTTCCACCAATGGAATTTCTGCGGGATTTTTAGTCCACTGAGGTAGTTTAAGGAGCCAAGCGGCAGTCGGCCTCCTGGGCTCACGAAGCCACGGAGGAATTCCACAGTTAAAGCGACAGCTAAAGCCAGGGTGTCCCCTTCTCCCTTGCCCGACGTGGTGCGAGAACAGCCCTGTCCAGGCCCAGGAGCCGCCCAGAGGCCGCTGGTGGGAGCTCAGCGTGCCGAGTGCCCTAAGCGCTCTAAGGCTCTGGCCCTGAACGCAGCGCGGGCAACGGCGGCTTTTGTGGACGCCTTGTGAGAGTTTGTTTTCCGCCGGCTCCTGAAAAAGCAGCGCCTCCTCTTTGGGAGCAGCTCCGGGACGTCCCCGACGGGCCAATGGGCTCCGCGGCGTCTGGGGACAGAGCAAGGGGAGGGGCCTTTCAAGGGCGCGCCGGGCAAGCCTTAGCTGCGCCTAACCTGAACTCGAAAGCCGTGAGCTCGTCGCAGACCCGGGCCACCGCGTCGGGCTCGGCCCTGGGGACGCGAGCCGAGTGGCCAGAGCCTCCGGCTTCGGCGAGCCAACTGCGTTCAGCTGGCTGAGCGGCTCCGCGCCACCTGGACCAAAGCAGCGCCGCCAAGGTGGAGAGAAGCGCTTCACGCCCCAAGCTTTCGCGTTGCTCGTGGCCTGGGCGAGGGTAGACGGCGCTCTCCGACGCCGAAGCCCCAGCTGGCCGCGGCAGTCGGGGCTGCAGTTGCAGCGCTGACAGGGAGCGCGGGACGTGTGTCCATTTTGGAGAGGGGCCGGCTGCCGCCGCCGCAGAGTATTCTGGGGGATTCTCGGTGAGGCGCAGGGCCCTGCTGGCGAGCTTGGGCCGTGGGGGGGGGGGGCGGGGGGCGCTCTCCCTCTCTCCCCCCTCCTTCCCGTGAGGTTGATTTAATTCCGACAAGTTTTGCAGGCGCGTAGCAGCAGCAGCGGGGGCGGTACGCGCGCGCTCCAGCTGCCTGCAGACCCCCGTTCTAGGAAAACAGATCATGTAACCATCCTGGCACCAACCAGTCGGTTTCAAGTTTCTGCGAGTCATTTTTTTTTTTTTTT
>NW_024426008.1:11702587-11703628 GCF_017311325.1 Ursus maritimus
TTTTTTTTTTTTTTTTAAACAACCCCTACACTATCCAAATATTGGCTGGCGCTGAGGACCCTGGCAGGCAAATCATTGCCCCGGGCTTAGTGTAATTATCTCAGGCGTATTTGGTTTACCCCTTAGGCAATTGTTGGCGACGCTTTGCTAGGAAGAGGGACTCCAAGCAAGGTTTTATTGCGTTTAATTGGCTCTATGGAGGGGAGTAAAAATTTGCCAGAAAAAGATGTGGAACTTTAGGAGCGACTATTTATTCATTCTCTCTCCTCCCCCCCCCCTCCCCGGCCCAGTCCCGGAAGGTCCCTCACACTCCTCAGCCTGGATCTAGGCCAAGCGGTCCCAAAGCTTCCGCGGACAGCTGTGCCCAGCGTGAGGAGGAGCGCAGGTCGTCGACGGGGCTAGGACGACGTGCAGAACTAGGAAGAAGGTAAAGGTTCTTGTGCACATCTCGGTTTTCATGGGTTCTGTCTTTATCCGCTGATCTTTGACGTGGGGAAAGTTGCGGGGGTTAGTTACGTTTGGGATTCTCCCAAGCATCTTTACTGTCGTCGCATCCGGCCTCTCGCCTGAACCCCCTGACTCCTCCGCCCATACCTTTCCAAGCCTCAGCCTCTAACGTGAGCTTGAAGAGGCTGGGAGGAGGTCGGCCCGGAATACGGGACACGTGCTTTCCAGCCCCAGCCCTGGCATCACTGTCTGGGTGACCCTGGAGGCGCGTTACTTCTCGCTTTGGGCTTCATTTTCTTCCCTGGAAATATGCGGGAGTTGGAACTGCGCCTTCGAAGGCCGGGCGCCCCCAAGGAGCTGAGGTTTGAGGTTGTGACCTCGATAGGTGGTGTGTGGGGGGCGCACTCCAGGGAATTCAGGACCCCTGCTGCTCGCAAAGCTGGGGCAGCAGCGCCGCCCTTCACCCACAGCGTCCTAGGAATCCGTTGTCTCTAGCGTCGCCACCCGGCCCGCAGCCTCGTGAAATGCACCCCTCCCTGCAACGTTTCTGACCGTTCGCCCTCCTGCCCCCCCCCCCCCCCCCCCCCCCCCCCC
>NW_024426008.1:11708638-11733213 GCF_017311325.1 Ursus maritimus
TGGATGGACAATTCTGTATTGGCCTCATTGTATTGACAAGAACACGTTTGTTTTTGTACCCTGTGCTAGTCCTTTTGCAAAGCAAGAATATTCAAGTGTTCATAGACATAAAAATTTCATCAGCTCTTTACTAAAGAAAAATCATCTTCCTATTAGTCCAAATTAACCTCATCTTTCTTTTAAAGCAACAACAACAAAATCCCAGACCTTCACATAGAATGGGCTTCTTAATGTTCAGGTGGACAGCTGGTATAGATTTTAGTTCTTCCATCCAAGAAGTACAGATTTAAGTGTGTCTGAGTGTTTACTTTCTGGGTTCATCCAAAACTGCTGAAATGGACTTCGGCATCAGACTAATGTAGTTTAATCTCAAGCTCTTATTGCTTACTTGCTTACCTCGGACATGGTACTTAACCTTTATAGCCTCCTATTTCTCATATGAAAAATGAGGATAATAGTAGAACCTCACATTTACAGTTGTTTTGAGGGTTACATAAGATACTGGTCCTAACATGCACGCAGTGGATGCTTAACAAATGTTAGTCAACCATTGCTTGCTCAGATGTTTTATGGGGCAGGTTGCTGTTGTATTTTGACTTAGTGATCACTACTTTGTATTTGGAAAGGTGAAAATGCACCTTTGCAAATCTTGATCTGCATGCCCTTGAGGTGACTTGGGTCTGTCACGTCATCTGAAGAGCCTGGGGTGTTCCTGCCTCATTGAACCCCCAGTCTTTCTCTCATTGAATTAATCCACTAGGAGCACAACTTTGAGAACACCACTTCTCTGCTCAAAAATTTTCCATGGCGGCTTGGAACTGACTCCCTTCAAGCACAAACTGCTTGGCATTCAAAAGCCCTTCCCCAGTTGCGCCCCTGGTCTACCCTTCTAGATATATCACGTTCCCTTTGCTGTTACCAAGGGAGGTTAATTGCATGCTTTTCCTAATATGTAAGTGTGCTGTCCCACCCCCTGACTTTATTCATATGGTTTACTCTGTCTGAAGTGGGCAGAGCCCTTTACTTCTAAAAAACCTACCTAACAGTTCCCTCTGCAAAACCTCTTATCTCTCCTGCTTGGAATCATCTCACTCCTGGAAGCATCTAGAATATGCTGTTTATGCTTCAATTGTGCAACCATCACACCTGACATTTCTTATTCCTATGTAAACTTCATGAAAGCAGTGACCATTTCTTACCCATATTTTTATTTGCCACAGTACTTAGCCCAGTCAAATCAGTGCTTCCCAAAGAAAAACCAGCCTTAAAAAAAGTTGCAATCTGCTAGTAGGTATTTACCCAAAGGATACAAAAATACGGATTCAGAGGGGTACATGCACCCCAATGTTTATAGCAGCATTATTAACAATAGCCAAAGTATGGAGAGAGCCCAAATGTCCATCGAATGGATAAAGAAGATGTATGTACACACACACACACACACACACACACACACACACACACGCACACACGAGGAGTATTACTCAGCCATCAAAAAGAATGAAATCTTGCCATTTGCAACCACATGGATAAAGCTAGAGTGTATTATGCTAAGTGAAATAAGTCAATCAGAGAAAGACAGATACCGTATGATCTCACTCATATGTAGAATTTAAGAAATAAAACAGATGAACATATGGGAAAGGGGGAAAGAAAAAAGGAGAGAGGGAAACAAGTTATAATAGACTCTTAACAAGAGAGAACAAACCGAGGGTTGATGGAGAGAGGTGGATAGGAGATGGGCCAAATCAGTGATGGGTATTAAGGAGGGCACTTATCGGGGCGCCTGGGTGGCACAACGGTTAAGCGTCTGCCTTCGGCTCAGGGCGTGATCCTGGCGTTGTGGGATCGAGCCCCACATCAGGCTCCTCTGCTATGAGCCTGCTTCTTCCTCTCCCACTCCGCCTGCTTGTGTTCCCTCTCTCGCTGGCTGTCTCTATCTCTGTCAAATAAATAAATAAAATATTTAAAAAAAAAAAAAAAGGAGGGCACTTATCATGATGAGCACTTACGTGTTGTATGTAAGTGAGGAATCACTGAATTCTACTCCAGAAACCAATCTTGCACTGTATGCTAACTACCTAAAATTTAAATACAAAGAAAAAAATTGCAATCTGTTGCAGACTAGGATGTTTGTATAATATCATAAAAATGAATTATTAGGAAAATGAAATGAAAACCAGACTTACTAAATACAAGCCTAAATATATCATTATTATAGTCAATAGACATATAATTATTCTCTCAAAGTGCAAAAATGTATTTAAACACTCAATTTCTGTACTTTTCTTATCTCCCACTAGTAAGTGCAGGGACTATGAGATAATAGAAAATATATGTATTGGTCTCTGCCCCCAGGTTCTGGCACAGAGCTCCTTAAACACTTTTAATTTCCTAATGATAAGAGCACGAGGAGCATCTTTTTTTCTAATATTTGGTCTTCCATCTTGTTTCCTGACACAGGGCTCCTAAAACCCTTGTAACTTCCTGGGAGATTGAAGTGTCTTTTTTTTTTAAATTAATTTATTTAAAAGAGAGAGAGAGAAAGTGAGCAGGGGAGGGGCAAAGGGAAAGAGAGAATCTTCAAGCAGAAACTCCCAGCTGAGCATAGAGCCTGACACAGAACTTGATCTCGACCCCAAGATCATGACCTGAGCCAAAACCAAGAGTTGGATGCTTAAGCAATGGAGCCACCCAGGCACCTCAGGAGTGTTTTGTTCTAATGAGGTGACTCTGGGTGGGCACCTGGATGGCTCCTGGATGGGGACTCATTACCAAAAGACTCAGCCATGATTAGAAGCTAGGAATTTTCACCGCCTTCCCCCCATTCTCCAGCGAGGGAACAGGGGCTGGAAATGGAGTTAATGATCGATCATACCTCCATGATGAAGCTTCCATAAAAGTCCTAGAAGCATAGGGTTTGGGGGGGGCTTCCAGATTGGTGAACACATCCACCTACTGGGACAGTGACACACCCCAATTCCACCAGGACAGAAGCTCCTGCACTCAGGACTCTCCCAGACTTTGCACTGGGACATCTTCATCTGGATGTTTATCTGTATCTTTTATCATACCCTTTAAAAAAGATTAAACTGGTAAACATAAGTGTTTCCCTGAGTTCTGTGAGCCACTCCAGCAAATTAATCAAACCCAAGGAGGGGCTTGTGGGAACCTCAGGTTTATAGCCGATGGGTCAGAAGCACAGGTAACAACCGGGACATGAGGCGGAGGGCGGTCTTGTGGGACTGAACCCATATGCTGTGGGATCCGACGCGAACTCTAAGCAGAGTATCAGAAGTGAGTTGAATTGTAGGACACCTAGCTGGTGTCATAGAACATTCCTTGGTTGGGGAAAACGCATACACTTCTGGTGTCAGAAGTATTGTGAGTGTGGTCATCGTGTCAGAGTAAAGGAGACACACAGGAGAAAAGCTGAGTTTTTCCAAGTTAGGCTGCCATAAATCCACAGGCCCTACACTGAGTAGCATGGCTATATGTAACGGCTATGTCTACATGTTAATTAGATAAGTCAATCCATGGAATAGGCAGTGCTTTATAACAAATTTTCTCCTGTGCTTTTCAACATATTCTTTAAGAATATGGGATAATTAATTATTGATAAACTGTGATGAAATTTGCCCACATTGGCTTGGTGATTTCTGACTCTTACATTGATGCATTTAAACAAACAAACCCAGATACGATTTTCTTTTTGAAAGGATAAAGGTGGAATGGGAAAATTGCTACATGACAGAAATTCAGAGATCCTCCCCACTGAAGAAAAATGAAAACTCTCATCTAGGCTTAGTGTTCTGCCTTAAATCATTTAACTTCAAGAAATATCTTTTAAATTGAAGAAGTATACATCACACAATTTACATGGTTAGTCAGGAATTACACTGAAAGTTCATTAAATCACATCTAGGGAATTTAAGTGAACTCAAGTAAGTAAATTAAGTGCTGAGTTAATTAAGTTGTTAATTAGTTAATTAACTGTTATAGTTTTAAGTGATGCCATTAACAAACTGACATAAATTTCAGTTTTACTTTCCTATATTTAGAAGGCCTTCACGGAACTGTAAAAGCTTGAGGGCCTAATTCTTTCCACAGAGTTTTGAACCAAATACTAACATATTTATAATAAGATTTTTATTATTTAGGGTTGAAGGCATTTTAAAACAATTTGTCTAATTGCTTTTTTTTTTTTGCTTTTGCAAATCAGAAGATACTCTCTTCATTTGCTTTTTCTTCTATAAAATAGAATATCTAAGTGAAATAAAGGTAAAAATACAGTACATAACCAGTTTGATGTATACCATCACATTTTTTTTTTTTAAACTAAGCTCTATGGCCAATGTGGGGCTTGAATTCATGACCCAAGATCAAGAGTTGCATGCTCTACTGGCAGAACTAGCCAGGTGCCCCACAGTTCTTTTTGCTATGGTTTTTGGACATGAAGGTTTCAGAAAGGTGGATTCCAGTTATGTGCTATTAAACAAACCACCCCAAAACTTGGTGGCTTAAAATAGTAACAATCATGTGTATAGTCCACACATCTGCAAATTGGGTCAGGGTGCATGGGGAGAGCTCATCTGTCCTGCCAAGGACTGGATGGTCCATTCCAAGAAGGCTCATTCACATGTCTAGCAAGCTGGTGCTGGCTTCCGGCGGGGAGCTCAGCTAGGGTTGACTTCTGGAGCCTTGGTTCCTCTCCTCATGGCTCTCTCCACAGGGTTGTTTGGGCTTCATCACAGCATGGTGGCTGGACTTGAAGAGTGGGTTCCAAGAGGCCTTGATAGAAGTTGTAAGTCTTCAGCCTCAGAAATCCCAGAACGTCATTTTTGCGGTATTATGGTGGTCAGCCCAGACTCAAGGAGAGGGGGATTACTCCATCTTTCACTGGGAAAAGTACCAAAGATATAAAGGAGTAATTCAGTTCAGTAACTTAAGGAGGACATGGAAACTCACATAGTAGTTTTTGGATACTAAAGGTGGAGATCTAAAATTTTTCAGGGGAACCTGGCTTGCTTAGTCGGTAGAACGTGCGACTCTTGATCTTGGGGTTGTGAGTTTAAGCCCCACATGGGGTGTGGAGCCTACTTAAAAAAAAAAAGAACTTTGGGAGAGGCAGGTGGGGAATGGGTTAAATAGGTGATGGAGATTAAGGAGTGTGCTTGTTGCAATGAACACCAGGTGTTGTATGGATGTGTTGAACCATGATATTGTACACCTAAAACTAATATTGCACGGTATGTTAACTAACTGGAATTTAAATAAAAACTTGAAAAAATAAAATTCTTTTTTCATCTTTAAAAAAACAACAGGGGCACCTGGGTGGCGCAAGTCAGTTAAGTGTCTGACTCTTGGTTTGGGCTCGGGTCATGATCTCGGGGTCATGGGGTTGGGTTCCACACTCAGTGCGGAGTCTGCTTAAGACTCTGTCTCCCTCCGCCTCTGCCCCTCCCCTCTGTACTCTCTCTCTCTAAAATAAGTAAATAAATCTTTAAAAATAAAATAAAAATAATAGAATTATAAAATTTTTCCTCAGTTAGGGCTACCCCACAGTTAGTTGAACATTATGAGCAATACTGCAAGCAGATAATGTAATGGAAGGCACGGTAGTTCTGGACAGAATAATCTGGGTTTCAGTTAAGATTCTATTGTTCTATCTGAGAGATTTTGAGAAAGTTATTTAACCTTTCTAAGACTCTGTTTTCTGGTGTTTAAAAGAAGAATAAAAATATTGGCACTACTGGTGTACATCCCAGGTCAGGTGAGAAGCTCAAATGGGTTACTGTATAGAAAGAATGTATTTTAGGTGGAAAAACAAATTATATATGTATTGCTGGACATTCTTACTGCCAGAATGTATCTATTACATCATCTTCCTTATACACATCTGTTGTTAATTAGTTTATACTGCATTTTTATTTATTTGTGTATCAATAACCCAGAATTCTTGCCCTACTATGTTCACTGGGAATTAAGATTGCATGACCTCAGGCAATTTGCTTATACATTGAGAGGGTACAATTCCTATAACCAGGAATGTAAGAGAAAGGGCATTTCCCCACCATTGGAAGTTTGGACTCTGGGACGGGTGGAGTTGGGGCGGTACAGGCACCTTAACCTTATATGGAAGTAATATCTGAAAGAGTGGTACTAGATGGGGGCTCATGTGAGTTTCTGTATCCATCAGGCTGTAAATCTGGGAGCATGAGCCATGGCACAAAAGGGTATCAGTGGTTGCTAAGTGGTTGGGATTCGTGGTGGTGACCACGGTTTTGGCCCAGCAGAAGCTAAAATGATCTCAACTGGTCCTATTTAGGGTTTGTCATTAGTGACAATGCCAGGCAATTGAGCATCTGAGAGAAGCAAGCATTAGAAGTGAGGAAAGTAGAAAAAGGAATTGATTAAACTCCCCTTCATGCTTGATGAATTGCACTTTGATGCCCCAAAAGAGCGTGAGACAATCTGGTGTCTTCCTCATGAAGGCAAAACTAAGTGGAGTGTCTGGGCCATCTACAGTGAAGGAATGTGCCTGTGGGTTGGGGCTTGTTCAAACATTAACTTAGCAGGATTAAGGAAGCCATAGACATTCCTCTAAAATTTCTCCAGGACTTTCTTTTACACCTGGATTAGTGTTGTACATCTCATCTCCTTTGCTAGGCATGACCTCCTTTAGGGCAGGACCCCTACCCCCCACCCCAACAAAGGCAGGGCTTATAAAATGTTTGGTGAATTGTATTTCCAAATGAGTCTAAGATACACTGTAGCAGATGTTGGATTGGATACTGAAGAAGAGAGACCTTATTGCACCCTTATAATAAGTATTGGCTTCCTTAAAGATTAGAAGAGAGAAAGTGGTGGTAGACCACTCTGGGTGGTCCAGTCGGCTACTTTTTGCTGCCTGCCTGGAGCATCTAGTGCTTTCAGATGCAACTGATTGGCAAAAACTGGTGAGACAGGCTTGACTTCTAAAAGCTTCTAAAAGCTCACAACCACAGAATTATGCATGCACAATATTTACTTTGTAGAAGTGGAATTCTGCTCATGGTGCCAGCATCCATGTGAACTGGAGATGGCACCCGAGACTAATGTCCTGCATAGTGTGTGGGTAGAAATGGATACAGAGAGTGAATAAAACAAATATTCAATATGGCACTTAAGATGTACTTGTAGCAGCTTTTCTAAAGCAGTAGATCAATCAATCAATCAATCAATAAATAAATTCCCACTTCTCTGGACAGCCAGGACAAAAAGTTGTTTATCAAATAATGAGGTTTTTAGAATGTCCTGTGAGGACTATATTTTATGGGAAGCAGTGTTGATTGTCTATTCAATATCTATTCTTTCTTTCTTCCTCAGTAAGAGAACTCAGAATTGTTAGATCTGGCCACATGCCTAGCTGTAAAATGATATTTTATTCATAGATAGATAAGGGCACAAATAATAAGTATGCGGAGGTCACTAGATGGGGCTTTCCAAGAACCTTTTTCTGAAGGTGCAGAATTGGCTAGAAAGCACAGCCTTTGTGCCAATTCCTTCATTTTCTCTTCATCCTGCCTAGAATGGTAGGTGGAGTTGCAGCAGCCACCTTGGGACCATGAGGCAAACTTGAGGATGGAAATCACAATTAAGTTATTGGAGCAGAAAGAAAGAGCCTGTGCTCCAGATGACCATTGAGTGGCCATTCCAGTCCTAGACTAGCCACTATTATTTTTGGTTTCTGTTAATAGAGGCCAAGAGAAGTTCTTTCTTCAGGGTATTGAATGCAATAAAATTATTTAAATAGTATAGAGATAATTAACTTATTTTATGTATATTTTTAACCTTTCCTTGTTCCAGAAATGATTAAAGCTAGATTACAAGGATTCCTAAATTACAGGATAGCACAAACTAATATCAAAAGGTGGAAAAAAAGTAAAGGTATCAACAAGGAGTTCTTGAACATACTTTAATCTTGTCTCAATTTTATAATTCAAAATTATGTCAGGATCTTTGTAAAAAAAGGTTTATTTATTTATTTTAGAGAGACAGAGAGAGTGTGAGTGGGGGGGGGGTGGCAGAGGGAGAGAATCTCCAAGCAGACTCTCCACTGAACATGGAACCCAACACTGGGTTCAGTCCCACCACCCATGAGATCATGACCTTAGCCGAAACAAAGAGTTGGTCGCTCAACCAACTGAGCCACCCAGACACCCCTCAGAGTTATATAAGGATCTTTATTGACTTATGGCCATCATTATGGACATCATATGTTGGAAATTCCGGTTAGTAGAGAGTCCTGTTTAATTGAATGCCACTAGGGAGGTCTCAGGTTAGCATAATGGAGACTTCTAACTGGCCATCACTGAGTCAACTCATCACAGTAACTAATGCTCTCCACTTCTCTGTAAAACGTATCCATGCATGCTCCCTATAGCTGGTTGAGTAGCATCTTGTCCAGTAATCAGTCGTGCTTCTTACCAAATCTCTCTGTACCAATTGCACTTGTTATAGTAATTCTGTAATTTAATGAAATATTATGTGGTTTGGTGACCTGTAAGGGGGAAAGAAAAGAGTTGTTACTCTGAAAACTAAGTCAAATGCTTGGAAAGACTATAGAAATGAATTTTCTGTAAAATTTTAACTTTTGGATCAGGTGTCAGGGAAGCCATTTGTAACCGGGGGAAAAAATCAGTCAAAAGTCTTCTGATTGCTTTGGGACAATCTTTAAGCGATAGTGCAGTATGAAAAAAAAGTCCATGGAGAGCTCCGAAAGAACAGACCCAGAAGCAAAAAAGATAGTCCTACATCCTAAATCAGTTAATACACACATATTTAAGTGTTTTAATTGAAAAGAAAGTGTTTAAGATATATATGTGTATGTGTGTGTATATATATATATATATATATATATATATATTTTTTTTTTTAATAATTCTCCATTCTGCCAGACATGTTAAGTACCTTATTCCATTAGGATGGGTAAGAGTACTGCTGTGTGTACAGAATTCACATAGTGTACGAATGTTAAATAAAGGGATGAAAATCCAGGGGGATTAAGCAGTGATTAAATGTACCAGGTGGCAAATAAGCGATGCTGGCATTCCTATTGCTATGTTATCCTGTGCTCTTGGGGGCGGATATTACTAATCAATCACGGTCTTCTGCAATCCGTCACTAATCAAGCCAGTCTTCAACCGGCTCCTTTTGATGTTGAACACCAGGAAGCCACCACCGGTTAATCAGTTGGCCATGACATTGAATCTGTCAACCCTGGATTAGAGTAGAGTAGAGCGGTAGGCACAGATCATGGATTGGCATGTCACCCGAGGCTCTGCAGGTTGGAAATGTGTCAGGAAGATGTGCCAGGGGATCTGGGTGGACATCTACCATCCCTAGATTGCTGGGATCTGTCTGGCCAACCTCCTTCTTCTAGGCAATGTCCCTTTCCTTTTCACCCCATCAGTGCTTCTTTCCGAACTGTGCTCTGGAGGGAGAAGATGACCTTGTCAAAGAAAGGGCACGTTCTGTTGGGATGTGCTTCAGCATCACTGTGGCTGAGTTACACCCAGGCAGCTTGGCGTGATAGCTTGGCTCTGGCAGCAGAACGTCCAGGTTTGACCCTGACATCACCACTTCTCAGCTCAGACCAAGGCAAGTTAACCTCTTCAAGTTTCTGTTATCAATAATGAGTTTATAAGGATTAAATGCAATAATGCAAGGAAAGCATAAAGGACTGGTTCCAGCATCTTCATACCCCCCATATAGCAGGGTTTTGTAAGCAGGAGTCCATGAGCTCTTTGAAATCCTATGCACATAATGCTCAGGATCCATGACTTTCATCAAATTCTCGAAGGAGTCTGGGACTAAAACAAAAGCAAACCAAAACAAGAAATACTTAAGGCTTTTCTTGTTTAGAGCCGTGCTTATCAAATTTTAATGAATCACCTAAAGATCTTGTTAAAATGCCAATTCTAATTTAGTAGGTCCCGAGTGGGGCCTGCGGCTCTGTGTTCTTGACAAGCTCCCAGTTGATGGTGATGCTGCTGACCCACGGACCACACTCTGAGTGGCCCACCCCTTTATCTCCTTCTTCTGCCGAGAGGCACTATAACATGATTATTAAAAGCATGAGCTCTGGGGCTGGACAGCCTGGGTTTGCTTTCTGCCTTGACCTCTACTAATTCTATAACCTTGGCCAAGCTGCTGAACTTCCCTCTGCCGCAGCTTCTTCAACCGTAAAATGGGGGAAATCATAGTGCTTCCACAGTAGGGCTGATATGAGGGTTAAATGAGATAAAGAGTTGATAACAGTGCCTGAAGCATAGTGTGTGTTATTCTTAGTTTAGTTACCACCCTGTGAGCACACTCTCTGTTGCTACCGCCACATTCTTAGTGGTCTCAGATGACCTAGCATTCTCTGGATTGTGTCACGCTCAAAGCAATGTCTCCCACCAATGACACAGGGGTCAAATAAAATCGTAAAACATAAAATATCCCTCTCTTGGGGAGATAGATATAACAGGCAACACTTGTTTAGTTCACTGTCTTACAAGCTAATTTGATCACAGAATTTGGAACAGCTTTTTCCATGTAACTCCTAATTCACACGCGTAAGACCTGGTACCATAAAGTAGTAATCATGGGAGGGTGCTTCTGAAGAGGGGCAGGTGAAAGCAGGGTCACTCTGCCACGTAGGTGCTATTGCACCAGAGAGAGAGGGGCTTCTCCAGCTCGCTGCCGTGGAGAAGTTCAGCACCATCCTCCAGCTGAGTACCTGCCCTAGAGCACACGCCCCCACGAGGGCCTGGGCACTCCAGTGCATTCACCCCGTCCTGCTCTTGCCTCTGCCACATGCGTGCAGGCCTTTGGCTCACCCATGAACATGTGCCACCAAGACAGGAGCGGTTGGGACTGGGAAGACTTTCTCATCCAGCGCTATACTCGTGTCATAATTTTCCTTCTGCTGTCAGCGTGCTGTCTTTGGCACCTGATTCTCTTCTACCAGAACACGTAGAGACAATGATTCCTCTCTCTAACCCTGCCTTTTGGATCTAGATTTTTGTTTTTTGAAGGAAATAAAAGTTTGGGCTAAATAAAGAAGATGATCTCTGTTCTTTTCCCTCTTTTAAAAAAATGAGTTGGAGTATATTCAGATTGAAAGAACAGATTACATTTTATGATTTAACTAGCACAGAATTTTTTTTTTTTTTGAGTGTGAGTGGGGCAGGGGAAGGGGGAGAGCGAGAGGGAGAGAGAATCCTTAAGTGGGTTCCACGCTCAGCATGGAGCCTGATGTGGGGTTCGATCCCACAACCTGGAGATCATGACCTGAGCCAAAATCAAGAGTTTGACGCTTAACCAACTTAGCTACCCAGGCGCCCTCAGAATTTTCTTTCTAAGCCAACTTTATTGACCTACAATTTACAGTAAAAAATGCATTCACTTAAAATGTATAATTCCATGAATTTTGACAAACATGTGTGACTGTGTAACCAATGCTATGTTCAAGATATAGAACATTTCCATCACCCCAAAAGGTTTGCTTATGTCCATTTGAAGTTTCTCCTGCTCCAGGTAACCAAACTGATTTAATTTCTGTCATCATGGACGCACCTGTTCTGGAAATAGAACTTTCATGTAAATGGAATCTTATAATGAACTATTTTCTATCTGGTGTGTTTTGCTCAGCATAATCTTTCAGAGTCATTATTTTTGTTATATGTATCACTATTATCAGTAGCAGAAATTTTTTTTTCTTTTTAAAAAACCTTTCTGTTAACTCTGCTAAAATGTCAACCATTATGCATACATTATAAATTAATGATATATGCACCTTGAAATATATTTTTATTTTTTTAACAGTTCAACTCATAGGTTAGGAATATCACTAAGTGCTAGACTATTTGAACAGCTATGAATATTTTGCAGTTGTAAGGGCTGTGTGGCATAGTGGATAGCCTGTGGTCACAGCACCAGCCCTGTCACTACTTTGTGAATTTGAACAAGATCTGTCACCCATTAGGGCTCAGCTTGCCCATTTGTTCTAGTCTTTTTCTTTTTTTAAACAATTAATTAACATATAGTATATTATTAGTTTCAGAGATAGAGTTTAGTGATTCATCATTTGCATATAACACCCGGTGCTCATCACATCACCTGCCCTCCCTAATGCCCATTACCCAGTTACCCCATCCCCCACCCACCTCCCCTCCAGCAACCCTCAGTTTGTTTCCTAGAGTTAAGAGTCTCTTGTGGTTTGTCTCCCTCCCTGATTTCGTCTTATTTTATTTTTCCCTCCCTTCCCCTATTTTCATCTGTTTTGTTTCTTAAATTTCACATATGAGTGAAATCATATGATATTCGTCTTTCTCTGACTGACTAGTACTGTTTACTAGTCTTTGCCGTTTCCTGAGGCCCATTTTGGGCCTGTCACACATGTTATTTGGGGATGGTCACTGAGCTCTGGAGCCAGCAGAGGGAGCAGGAGTCAACAAATGAATTGCAGAGCTGCTCAGCCAGCCTCTTGAAGCCGCCCTGTCACACGCTGTCCTCGACACAGTGGCCAACCTGTTCCAGAGCACAGCAAATGCTGCGGTGGACCAATTTTTAAAGTGACTTATGACTCCAGATATCATTTTTTCAAACCTATTTCTCTGATTAGGTGACAATTGTAGTCTTTTTTTTAATATAAAGGGGTATAAACAAATAAATCTCTGTGTCGTCTTAGAAGCAACTAAAATAGATTCACATTCAAAATTTATTTAAGTTAACCTTTTAGTGCTTATTACCCTAGAGAAGAATTGTAAAAAAACAAAAAACAAAAACCTAAAGTATTAAAGGGGCCCCTTCAGGGTTTACTTTTCAAGGCAAAAACAAAGTTAGATTGAGTCATCCAAAATATAGTTAATAGAATTATCAAAAATGAAATATTTTATAACATACCATTATCTGAAAATAGTCTTGACGTTTTAAAAGCAGCTAACTGATCTCACTCTGAGGCCAGATCTGTATAAACACAGTTAAATGCACATTTCATGCAGTAAAATTTCCTGCATTATCATCCCTGCATTTTCAGTCACAGAATTATTTCTGTTCTCCATTCACTTTTGCTTCTATGAACGTAACTGCTGTTGCATGAAATATTTATAGTCTTATATTTGCTCCCCAATTCCTCTCTTCATAATATGGAACAAAAACCAGAGAGTGGAATTAGGTTGGCCATGACATGCTGGGAAATACTCTGTAGGTTTTTATACCCCTTGGCCACCTTTCTCCCACTACAAAATATTGCTTTGAAATAACTAATTTGGGGCATCTGTATGGCTCAGTTGGTTAAGTGTCCAATTCTTGGTTTTGGCTCAGGTCATGATCTCAAGGTCGTGAGATCAAGCCCCATGTTGCGTTCCGTGCTGATTGTGGAATCTACTTGAGATTGTCTCTCTCCCTCTCCCTGTGCCCCTCCCCCTGCTCTCTGTCCTTTGGAAAAAAAACTAAGCTAATTTGGTGGAAAGTTTTGTAATTTCAAATGAACTTGGTAATGTGACATATGCAAATGAGAAATTTAAATACGCTATAACTGGCATTTTTCTGGTGAAATGAGGGGAGTACTGAAAAGGCAAGTTTGAAAACAGACTCTGGGGAGGAGCAGAAAGAAGGGCTGAGGTGAGCGAGGAAAATAAAGTGAGGGGTGAACATGAAGGAAGGCCTGTGTGGGGGCAGAGATGACCTGTGTCTGCATCTTGTGTCAGAAAACCTGTTTTACTGACAAACCTCTCTGGAAAAGACGAATCTGATTTTTTTAAAAAAGATTTTATTTGTTTGAGAGAGAGAGCACATGCACAGGAGAGGTTGAGCAGGGGAAGGGGAGAGGGAGAGGATCTCAGGCAGACTCTGTGCTGAGTGTGGGGCGTGATGTGGGGCTCAATCTCATGACTCTGAGATCATGACCTGAGCTGAAATCAAGAGTCCGACACTCAACCACCTGAGCTACCCAGGTGCCCTGAATCTGATGTGATTTAAACTAGTCTGTACCACAGAGAAAGAAGGAAGCATCCCTGATATTTTATGAGGCCCGTATGATGCTGATCTAAAACTGGACGAAGACCGCACAAGCAAGGAAACCATAGACTAACCTCACTTATAAATGTTGATGCAAAATCCTAATAAAATACTAGCGAACAGATTCCAGCAGTGCACTAGGTGAAAATACACCATGACCAAAGACATTTATTCTAAATGTTCATGGTAGTTCAGTATTATAAAGTCTATGAACATCGTAACATTAAAATGCAGAGAAGGGTGTGATGTAGAGCAGGCTGGGCTGGTTTAGGACAAAACGACAGGGCCAGAAAGCAGATCATGGGGAATGGGACTGGGGACGTTTGATTGCAAAGGAGCAACACAAGGGAAATTTAGGGGTGATGGAACTGTTCTGTATCTTGATGGTGGTGGTGGATACCTGCCTCTGTGCACTCCTCAACGGGACATTACACCCAAAAAAGTGAATGTTATTGTAGATCAAAACAAATATTTAAGACTAAGTTTCAAAAAAATGAAAACAAAACAAAAAATCCCTCCATCACATAGCCAATAAAGCCAACGATTAACTAGATAAGGTGTAGTGACTATAATACATCCAGTTTTCTCAACTGTAAAATCATACTAAGACTTACCTCCCAGGGTTATGAGATTAGGCTTAACACAACATCTGGCATAGAGTACATCCTCAAGACATGTTAATCATTGTTAGTAATAAAATACAGCCATTAAGCACACAAACTCCGGAGCAAGCATGCCTGGGTTCAAATTCTGGCTCACCCCCTTACTAGTTGTGTGGCCTTGGGCAAGTCATTTTGCTTCTGTGCCTCTGTGTTCTCTTATTTTTAAAATTTAGATAAGCGTTACTCTGAGAGTTCACTGAGTTTACTGCAGCGGAGTACCTAGAAGTGGGGAGTGGGGGAGAGGAACTCCGGAGGCTCCTGTGAGTTCAGAAGGGAAATGAAGCGAGCTGTGTATGGTCTCCTTTGTATATGTGTGTGTGTGTATGTAGGGATGGTTGGTGTTGGTCTCAATGTTATATAAATGAGTTGAATCGATAAGGTGAATAGAAAAAAAGGGCAAGAGGAGACAGTTTCCACCCATGGCAGAGACAGAGGCACGTGTGGATTCTCCAGAGACTAAGGGAGCTAAGAGAGACGTGAGCTTGGTTCCACATTGGCCTGGTGTCAAAGGCAGGACGAATTTGCATTAAAGGAGTGTGCAAGTTTACTCAGGCAAAGGAGGTCATCAGAAAAGAGAGTTAGAGAGCCCCAGAGCCTCTGTTGCATGACTTAAATCTCTAACTACTTGAATAAAGAGGGGGTCTCTCTGCGTTTGTGTGACCATTGGCATTGCTGTGGCCACTCATGTTAACTCCAGTGGACTGTGTGTCACCTACAAGTGAGAGGGGGCTGGTCAGCAAACATTCCTTGCCTCAGTGACTCTGAGTAGCCCGTTTTCACTGGTGGGCTGGTGATGGTCACATGGAGCTGGGAGCCCCCATTTGGAAGTGAGTTACTGGCCTCACTGCTAAGGGTCACACAAGTCCCAAGAAAATGGGGAAAGAGAATAAAGAAAGAGAATTTAATGAAATGAGGACATTTTTATCAGTATGATAAGGGGGAAAAGCAAGATATAAAACTCTATGTGGCTCTAATTTGGTTAAACATATGCAGAGAAAAATGACTGGAATGAAACATTAAGACAGTAAATAGTTGTCTCTGAGTGAGGTTTATAAATGACTTCTCTTCTTTATACCTTGTATCTTATATTTTCTACAATAAAAATGTTTTACTTTTGCAATTAGCGAAGAGGAATGGCTGCAATTAACTTAGAAAGGAAGAGGTTCCCTTTCCCTGTTCACAGTCTACATATTGTTCAGCAACAAATTTTTTGCTACTTGTTATGTACAGGGAAATAACAATTTAATCGCCGGCTACATTCTCTAATCTCCAGATGAAGCTCAACGCTTCCCAATCTTATTTGTGTTCCATGGAAGAGGAGCTCTGACATAAGGGGTCCTTGGAAACTCATCATGAGCCATTGTGGTTGGAGCTTGGGTGGTGATGAGGAAGACATCCAAAGCTCCCTCTTTCTGTGATGTGCTGCTGCTTTAGAATCTCTTCTGGTTGCTTCTCTTGCTTTCCTTTCTCTCAGCGGCTGTATAACGACAGCATTGGTGTTTTTGCTGTGACTGCCATAACAGCACCACAGACTAGGTGGCCGAAACAACAGAAATTTCTTTTTTCACAATTCTGGAGGGTACGAGGTATCTGAGATCAAGGTGTCAGTGGGGTTGGTTTCTTCTGAGGCCTCTCACCTTGGCTTGCAGATGACAGTCTTTCCCCTCTGTCTTCACATGGTCTCCTATCTGTGAGAGTGTGTCCTAACCTGGTATTCTTTTAAGGACACTAGACACATTAGATTTGGGCCTACCCTAATGAACTCATTTCACCTTAATTACCTCTTTAAAGACCCTATTTCCAAATACAGTCAGTTGGAGATACTAGGGGTAGGACTACAATCCATGAATTTTGGAGGACACAATTCAGCCCATAACAGGGTTGAAGTGATTTCTTTCTTAGGGGACCATGTTGCCACTCAGGGAAAGTCAGGAGGGAACCAGTGCAGGGCTTAAGAGAAGGGATGCAAAAAAAAGAGGCAGTTTTAACTTCTTGGGTTTTGTATGGCCCACCAGGGTAAGAAACCAGAGAGGAATGTACGCATCTTCATTTGTCCAGAATGTCTGTGTTTGTTCTGGGCACATGACCCTCCTAAGTCTGTGGCTGTATTGAGGCCACTTAAAGATTTGAAATGTTGGTTGTCTCCTCCTTGGGGACATAACAAATATACCATTCTGTTGAACTTACCACCAAATTATTGTTTCTACAAAAGCAAAGCAAATCCGAGAGCAGAGATGTTAGAATCTTGTTCAATAAATGATGGGGAGAGAGTGCAGTGGTGAGTTGGTAAAAGAGTAGTCTACTCTGGTCCCTTGATAGCTTGGTTAACACTGCCATTCTCTGCTGAAAAACAAGAAGACTTCTGAGCAGCTCATGTAAACATCCATAGAATGTACTCTGATCTCTTGCCAGAGATGAATCCTGAAAGTTTCGCAGTGTGGAACTGGTTTCACTGACCTGTGAAAGAGACAGGTCAGATCTATGAATTCTGCCTTTGCCCAGCCAGCAGATGGTGCCATGTTTCTAGGACATGGAACCAGAATTAGTTTGAACAACCATTTGGCCATCAGTGTGCTAGGTTAGGTATCATGCTCACTGCATATTTCCATAGATGTTCGTATATAACAAGTTTCTGTTCCATAAAATTCTACTCATCTTAACTGCAGTTAAACAAACGGAAATCTTCAGGCTTACGTGTAAATGAAACTTTTATTTTTTTAAACATGGGGATAATTAGAAAAAAAATCTGAGCCCCTTCTTCTAGATGTATATTTTAGGATTATATGCTCACTCCCCCATCGTGCTCCAATATACGAACTGGCATCATCTGTTCTTATTTTTCCTTCTGAAAGACTCTCTTACAGTCTTTCACTGTTATGTATAATGGTTTACTGAATTCTATAGTAAAATTATAACTTTTGAGGAATGAGTAGTTCTGAATACCTACTTTAATTTAATAAATTAATAAATTTTATTTAATAGCTACTTTTAATAATATGTAGCTGAGTAGTTACCTTTTTATTATTATAATTAATTTTTTACTAGAAATATTTGGCTCTTTTTAATCAGTTATTGGTTGTATAATAACATACATTTAAGTGGCACTTAATTTAAACATTTAAAATAATTCATTGAAAGATAACCTACAACACAGTATGTTAAGCCTAACTGTCAAAACAACACCTCTTTTTTTCCAAGAAAGAAAAAAAATAAAGGCATGATCAAAATTATGACCAACAATTTGGGTTCTTTTGGACACTTATAGGTGATTTTGTAGGCATACTGGCAGGCACAATGTTG
This sequence comes from Ursus maritimus, assembly GCF_017311325.1. Classification (NCBI taxonomy): domain Eukaryota; kingdom Metazoa; phylum Chordata; class Mammalia; order Carnivora; family Ursidae; genus Ursus; species Ursus maritimus. The sequence continues at coordinate 11,726,650 of NW_024426008.1, forward strand.
AAAAATCAATCTACTGTATTTAGAAATAATGGTAAGATAAAAAAGAACAGCTATACATTTCAGAGTTAATGCCTGAAATTAGGGGTGCCTGAATGGTTCAGTTGTTAAGCGTCTGCCTTCCGCTCAGGGCGTGATTCCAGGGTTCTGGGATCGAGTCCTGCTTCGGGCTCCCTGCTCAACGGGAGGCCTGCTTCTACCTCTCCCACTCCCCCTGCTTGTGTTCCCTCTCTTGCTGGCTGTCTCTATCTCTGTCAAATAAATAAATAAATAAATAAATAAATAAATAAAATCTTTAAACAAACAAGCAAACAAACAGAGTTAATGCCTGAAATTGAAAAAAAAATATCCACCACTTATCACAACAATCTTTTAATGTCTAATTTTTTTTTAACATTGAGATTGTTGGTTTAGGGAATACCTTTCTCTGAACATTTAATTAAATGTTAAATATACTAAATAACTTACAGAGAGGAATAAGTTTTTCGTTCTGTACAAAATAAAGGATACATGAATATAACCTCCCTTCCCTGCAAAGTTCAAATTGGCAATGGTCTCAGCAGAAAATAAACAGTTCACAAGTCAAAAGAATTTATAGCATTACAGAAGTTTACAGAACCCTTCTTTTCATCATTTTTTTCCCTAACAGCAAAGATAACAATGACAAATTGAATAACCAGAATGTAAAAAATATTTGTGCAAAACTATGTTAATTGTCCTTACCATTTAGTAGAGGTAAAACCTAAGAACACACAATGACAATGATGGAGAAAAACTACCCTGAAAGGAACTCTGTTTTAGATTTCAAACAACACGGATCATACTATTTCTAAACACTGAGAGAAAATGTGGCACCGTGAGCGGCAGGAGCAACACATGACTTGATGATTCTGCAGCAGAGGCAGCTGACGCTGGAACATGACAGTTTCTCTCCACACCAGCCAGCCATGTTAAATGACTGGAAACTATTGTAGGGCTTAAAGCTCACTTCAATGTCTTATTCTTGAAATTTGCAGATCATAAACGAAATATTTACAAAAGTCCTTTGCCCTCACCTCAAGGAGTGTTTCTTGTGTCACTGAAAATCCTTAAAAGAACTGAATCATAGACTCTCTGGATTTACCTACCCTGATCCATTTAACTGGCATTTGAAGCTCTTCTTCAGTAAATCAGATGTGATTTTTTTGCATTAACAGGTAGTTCTTTAAATGTCCTTGCATTTGATATATCTGTGTTCCAACCTGGGATAGTCTGATATTGAACTTCAACTTTATTTAAGACTTCTTGGTTTGCTGGGAGATGAGGTGTGATTTCACTATCTAACTTGTAAGCAACTCCGACTTTGATTTCCATAAACATATCCAAAATATCCAATTTGGCAAGCGCCAACTCAGGAAACCCATTAATCATATGAGCGTATTTGAGCATAATGAGGCGTAGCCAACCACACCTTCTTTTCCTTCCATTGGTTACCCCAAACTCTCCACCTCTTGTTTGTAATAATTCTCCAATTTCATTGTCTTACTCTGTAGGGAAGGCACCAATAACATCTTGAGTTGTGTAAGCTTTCATGACCCCATCACTTCTCCAACATTTTGCGGGGGCATACCCAACCCAACCGGGTACAGACACCTCCGACTGTATGGTTTGAAGAGGTTACAAAAGGATAAGTTCCAAAATTAATATCTAGTAGGTACATTGGCACCTTCTACCAAGATTTTCTTTGGTGGTCCATCTAGGGCCTCAGAGAGGAAATAAACTCCATCTCTCACCATTGGTTTAATCCTTTCCATAGAGCCCTTGAGTTTTTGTAATTCACTTTCAGTGTCAGTTTCCAAAGCGGGGTATATAATTTGTATTGGTTAGCCAGAACTTTGACCCTTTCAGAGAAGCCATCAAAGTCAGAAACAAGATCACACATCTGCAGTCCACTCCCAATAGCTTTGGAAGAATAAACTGGGCCAATGCCCTTTTTTGTGGTACCCCATTTTTTCCCCCTGCTTCTTCTTATCTCTGTTGCTCCTGGAGACCATCAGGTGCTTGATGAGAATCGAATACCATACGAGCACTGTCAGATAGGAAAAGCCTTTTTTCCCAGCCTTCCAGACCTTTTCCTTTTTTGGACATTTTTCTCTGCTTCCTCAAATAATCTGGGAAGATGAATTATCACACTATTTCCAATGAATATGGTAACATTTGGATTAATTATTCCTCAATGTTCAGTATGGTCACCCAATCCTCCCCCCCACGCCCCAGGGCACCACAATCGTGGTTGGACACCGAGGATGCCACGGGGTTGGTGCTATGGCTCCAGTGACGTGAGGAGAGCCAAAGGGAGACGCCGGCAGTGAGGAGTGCACGAACTGAACTGCTCTGTGGCCGCCAGCCACATGCGGAGAAAGAAGGAGCCAGAGGCCAGCCGGACGATTTACCTTTTCAACTATAAACACTTTTCTTCAGAAATTTCAATGAAAAATTTCAATATATAGGATACTTGAAGGACCAATACAATTAGCATCATATACCATAACTGTCACCTAGATTCAACAATTATTAACATGACATAGATTCAATGATTAGTGACATTACCATTTTCCTTAATGTATAAATATGTCTGTGTGTATGTGTGTGTATATATGTATATATATATGTATATATATATGTGTTATATATATGTGTTATTTATATATATGTGTGTGATACATATATATATATATATATATATATATGTATATATGGAAGTTGGTTACAGACCAACTTTATGACACATCAGCCCCAATATTCAGCAAGCAACTCTTTAGAATGAAAACATTCTTCTAACTACTAAGCCATAATTACACCTAAGAATATTAGCAATAATTTCAGTATTATCTAATATCGAGTCCCTAGTCAAAATTTCCTAGTTATCACCCAATATCATTTTATTTCTTATTTAGTTATTTTAGGTAATTACTACCCCCAGCATGGGACTAGAGCTCATGACCTGCATATCAAGAGTCACCCGCTCCAAGGACTATACCAGCTAGGTGCCCCATCCCCATGTATCTTTTGTAGTTGGTTTTGTTTAACTGGATCCAGTCAAGGCTCCGACATCGTTTCTGGTTGTTTTGTTAGTTCACTCACCTCTACTTAAGACAGTGATTTTTTTTTTTTTTTAACAGACCAGGACTATTATTTAGAATGTCCTACATTCTGAATTTGTCTTATAGGCTTGTTCTTAACCTGTGTTCCTTAGAAATCGAAGAGGAAGACTTATGTACTCTAAATAATAATGATAATTCTAACTCAAATTCAACATTATACATTATTTCTTACCTTCGATTTTACATAGATACCTCTTCTTCCTTAACTAACAATCTAAATTCTTAATAACACTAACAGTTTACTTATTTGCTTTACCCTACAATTGTTTAAAACAATAGCACCAATATTACTACCCTACAATTGTTTAAAACAATAGCACCACTTATTACAAAAATAAGTGAAGATAAAGATTTCTTTGTAGTTCCTTTATCTTTATAACATATCTCAGGATTGGATAGCAATGCACTCAACTTAAAAAACACTTGAAATAATTTTATCCTCTGTGTGGTTATGTTAAAAATTTGATATATATTTAAGTTTGTTTTGTGTTGTTTTAAATCGAATATTTAGTTTCTTTCCTTTTTCAGTTAATTTTATTTTTTGAATTATAGAAAACACAGGAGTAAAAATAAGTCAAAATTATAAAAAGATGTAAAGTCAGAGAAGTCTTACTTCCTTCTTTATCCCTTCTACCTGATTTCTCCTCTGTCCTATAGATGACCATTTTAAAAAATTAGTTTCTGGTTTATTCTTCCTATTAATTTTTGCAAGAGGTTTTTTTTTTTTTTTCTCACAGAGCATAGCATACTATATATCCTGTTTCACAATTTGTTCTTTTCACTTAATAAGACAGCCTGAATGTCACTCCATATTAGTTTTATCGCGGTCTTTCTCACTCCCCCCTCATGGTTGCATAGACTCCATTGTGTGGATGCGCCATGGTTGATTCATCCATTTCCTTCCATTCATCATTCAACTCATTGACAGATATGTGGGTTATTTGGAAATTTTTTTTTTTATTTTGATAATTTTGTGAAGAAATTAAAAAATGTGTTTCCTACTTTCCTAACTTTGTAAATAGAGTGCTGTTTTTTCTTGCTGCCTCAGGTTCTCATCTGGCTTTGTTGGTTGCTGCTAATTTGCTTGAACTTGAAAATTAGATCACCAAACCTGTAGCAACTGCCTGTAAAATAGGAGCTTTCCTACGAGGTAAACTATCCTATCGAGACCCACCTAGAAACTTAGGTTCTGAATGTCTTCCTTTTATTCTTATTTTGCTGTTTTGTTTGATTTATATTAGTTTTCTGCTGCAACTACTGTCATGCTTCTTCTTTTTTTTTTTAAAGATTTTATTTATTTATTTGAGAGATAGAGACAGCCAGCGAGAGAGGGAACACAAGCAGGGGGAGTGGGAGAGGAAGAAGCAGGCTCATAGCGGAAGAGCCTGATGTGGGGCTCGATCCCATAACGCCGGGATCACGCCCTGAGCTGAAGGCAGACGCTTAACCGCTGTGCCACCCAGGCGCCCCTACCGTCATGCTTCTAAGCTACATTCAGATTATCAGCAGAAGTTATATTTTTTCTATATAAATTTTTTTCTGAAAATTGGATCATGTGTACTTCCATACTGAAGTAGCAAAATCTTTCCTGCCCTGGAGATAAGTTCGATTAGGTAGAGGAGGGAGACAGTGAGAAGTAGAAATGCTAGTAATCTAGGAGGAGGTCAGCACATACATACAGCAATGGGCACATATATACAGGTAAAAATATACTGTAATATATACCTGTATATGCCTGTAATACCTGAGTGTACACCTGTAATACTTAATATAATTTTTCTGCTTTTCACATTCAATGGTATATCATAAGCATTTTTCAGTGTTATGAAGAACTCTATTGACTATGATTTTAAAATGCCTGAAAATAGCACATTGTATAGAGCAGAATATTAAAACTTTACTTTTATTAGTGGGCCTCTTTCTATTCAAATGGAATCTACATAGAAGTTTCATATATGGTTCAGACAAGGTTCTGACAGTTTCATCAGGCAGTTTTGACCATCATATTTTAATTACTTATAGCTCTTTCTTGTTTTTCTGATTATTTTTTTTGTTCTTACTTGATGGGTGCTATGTCTTCTTATTTCTCTGAATGTTAGTTTTATAGTTTTCTTGTTTCCTGCAATGTCTCTGTTTCCTCCAAGCTACTTTTTCCTATTTGATTGTTTTGCTCTCACTTGGAAGGAAGACTTGCCTGACATTTCTAGAGTCTGTAGCTGTGCATTGTTATTAAAGAGGAAAGCACTAAAATGCTGACTAGAATCTGTGTGCAGGTAGTGGAGGCCTGTTCATTGGTGTGCTTGACTCTGGGATGACCAGGACTAAGCTGGATCTGTTGAGGGGCCCCCAAATGCATGAGTCTATGGAGCTACTCTTTGTGACCAGTCTTCCAGAGAAAGGTCCTGGAGTCCAGTGTTTGGAAGAGGTAATCCTGGTGGCTGGCACTCTTGGACTGGGGAAGGGAGCTGAGTCGTAGGGTGCTTTCCCTTAATTCCCATTTTCAGTCTGCGACATCATCATCACAACTCTCTGTCATGCCTGTGCCTTTAAGTACAGAATCTCTGTTTCCAAGCTCCAGAGAATAAATCTCCTGTCTCTTTGGGGGGACTTAAAGGTGGTTGTCTGACTGCTCAAATAGAAGGAGGGATTTGGGACTAACTATTTCTCACAAGATTTTTCAACCAGTTTTTTATCACTTGCTTCTCCCACACTGTAGCTGAAACTGCTGATTTCTGATTTCTTTCAGGGGTTCTGTGGGGGTGAATCAACATTTTCTCATTGGTTTCTCCTTCATAGGCACTTGGGTTTCAGCTTTCTTCAGCTCTGCCAAGTCAATTTTGACCTCTCCATCTGTTTTCCACCTCCTGAAAATTTATCGAATTATCATGTCCACTATTGTCCCTTCTCTGGTTCTCTTTGTCCCTTGTCTTCAGCCTTTTACTGTGGAGTTTCAGAAACAAGCAGAAATAATACATGTATCCAGTCCTTCATATTTACTCAGAAGCCTCTTCAAGTTGGCTTAAATCTTCACTAATTGGGAAAAAGAATTCTTTTTATGAAATAGTGATCCCCTAAAGCCCCACCACGGATCCTACTCTATATTGTACCATAATTAGCTAACCATTACCCTAGTGTTGGACATTTAGATGGCTTCCAATTTGATATTATGGTAATAACACAATATGAGCATTTTGGTACATGAATTATCCATATTATGGCTATTTTTCTGCTTAAATTATTTAAATTTGCATTTCTTCAAGTGTTTTTTTTTTTCTCCCATATATGTATGAAATCTGCATTTCTTTTTTTGGGATTTATCTATTATATATCATATTTATTTTATATATATATTATTTATATATGTTAATTTGTTGTACTTAAGGTAATATATTTATGGTTAAGTGTTCGCTTTTTTTTTTTTTTT
>NW_024426008.1:11733223-11748221 GCF_017311325.1 Ursus maritimus
GAGTCTGTAGCTGTGCATTGTTATTAAAGAGGAAAGCACTAAAATGCTGACTAGAATCTGTGTGCAGGTAGTGGAGGCCTGTTCATTGGTGTGCTTGACTCTGGGATGACCAGGACTAAGCTGGATCTGTTGAGGGGCCCCCAAATGCATGAGTCTATGGAGCTACTCTTTGTGACCAGTCTTCCAGAGAAAGGTCCTGGAGTCCAGTGTTTGGAAGAGGTAATCCTGGTGGCTGGCACTCTTGGACTGGGGAAGGGAGCTGAGTCGTAGGGTGCTTTCCCTTAATTCCCATTTTCAGTCTGCGACATCATCATCACAACTCTCTGTCATGCCTGTGCCTTTAAGTACAGAATCTCTGTTTCCAAGCTCCAGAGAATAAATCTCCTGTCTCTTTGGGGGGACTTAAAGGTGGTTGTCTGACTGCTCAAATAGAAGGAGGGATTTGGGACTAACTATTTCTCACAAGATTTTTCAACCAGTTTTTTATCACTTGCTTCTCCCACACTGTAGCTGAAACTGCTGATTTCTGATTTCTTTCAGGGGTTCTGTGGGGGTGAATCAACATTTTCTCATTGGTTTCTCCTTCATAGGCACTTGGGTTTCAGCTTTCTTCAGCTCTGCCAAGTCAATTTTGACCTCTCCATCTGTTTTCCACCTCCTGAAAATTTATCGAATTATCATGTCCACTATTGTCCCTTCTCTGGTTCTCTTTGTCCCTTGTCTTCAGCCTTTTACTGTGGAGTTTCAGAAACAAGCAGAAATAATACATGTATCCAGTCCTTCATATTTACTCAGAAGCCTCTTCAAGTTGGCTTAAATCTTCACTAATTGGGAAAAAGAATTCTTTTTATGAAATAGTGATCCCCTAAAGCCCCACCACGGATCCTACTCTATATTGTACCATAATTAGCTAACCATTACCCTAGTGTTGGACATTTAGATGGCTTCCAATTTGATATTATGGTAATAACACAATATGAGCATTTTGGTACATGAATTATCCATATTATGGCTATTTTTCTGCTTAAATTATTTAAATTTGCATTTCTTCAAGTGTTTTTTTTTTTCTCCCATATATGTATGAAATCTGCATTTCTTTTTTTGGGATTTATCTATTATATATCATATTTATTTTATATATATATTATTTATATATGTTAATTTGTTGTACTTAAGGTAATATATTTATGGTTAAGTGTTCGCTTTTTTTTTTTTTTTAATGATTTTTTATTATATTATGTTAGTCACCATACAGTACATCCCCGGTTTCCGATGTAAGGCTCAATGATTCATTAGTTGTGTATAACACCCAGTGCACCATGCAATATGTGCCCTCCTTACTACCCATCACCAGCTTATCCCATTCCCCCACCCTCCTCCCCTCTGAAGTCCTCAGTTTGTTTCTCATAGTCCATAGTCTCTCATGTTTCATTCCCCCTTCTGATTACCCCCCTTTCTTTATCCCTTTCTTCCCCTACCGATCATCCTAGTTCTTATGTTCCATAGATGAGAGAAATCATATGATAGTTGTCTTTCTCTGCTTGACTTATTTCACTTAGCATTATCTCCTCCAGTGCCGTCCATGTTGTAACAAATGTTGAGAACTCGTTCTTTCTGATAGCTGAGTAATATTCCATTGTATATATGGACCACAACTTCTTAATCCAGTCATCTGTTGAAGGGCATCTCGGCTCCTTCCACAATTTAGCTATTGTGGACATTGCTGCTATGAACATTGGGGTGCATATGGCCCTTCTCTTCACTACGTCTGTATCTTTGGGGTAAATACCCAGTAGTGCAATGGCTGGATCATAGGGTAGCTCAATTTTTAACTTTTTAAGGGACCTCCACACTGTTTTCCAGAGTAGCTGTACCAACTTGCATTCCCACCAACAATGTAGGAGGGATCCCCTTTCTCCACATCCTCTCCAACAATTGTTGTTTCTTGCCTTGTCTATTTTTGCCATTCTAACTGGCGTAAGGTGGTATCTCAGTGTGGTTTTGATTTGAATTTCCTTGATGGCTAATGATTTTGAACATTTTTTCATGTGTCTGTTAGCCATTTGTATGTCTTCATTGGAAAAGTGTCTGTTCATATCTTCTGCCCATTTTTTGATTTGTTTATTTGTTTCTCGTGTATTGAGTTTGAGAAGTTCTTTGTAGATCTTGGATACCAGTCCTTTATCTGTAGTGTCATTTGCAAATATCTTCTCCCATTCCGTGGGCTGCCTCTTAGTTTTTCTGACTGTTTCCTTGGATGTGCAGAAACTTTTAATCTTGATGAAGTCCCATAAATTCATTTTATCTTTTGTTTCTCTTGCCTTTGGGGATGTGTCATGAAAAAGGTTGCTTTGGCCGATGTCGTAGAGGTTGCTGCCTATGTTCTCCTCTAGAATTTTGATGGATTCCTGTCTCACATCGAGGTCTTTCATCCATTTGGAGTTTATTTTTGTGTATGGTGTGAGAGAGTGGTCAAGTTTCATTCTTTTGCATGTAGCTGTCCAATTTTCCCAGCACCATTTATTGAAGAGACTGTCTTTTTCCCACCGGATGTTTTTTCCTGCTTTATCAAATATTAGTTGCCCAAAGAGCCGAGGGTCCATTTCTGGGCTCTCTATTCTGTTCCATTGGTCTATGTGTCTGTTTTTGTGCCAGTACCATGCTGTCTTTGTGATCACAGCTTTGTAGTACAGCTCGAAATCCGGCATTGTGATGCCCCCAGCTTTGTTTTTCCTTTTCAACAGTTCCTTGGAGATTCGGGGCCTTTTCTGTTTCCATACAAATTTAAGGACTGTTTGTTCCAGTTCTTTGAAAAATGTCCTTGGTATTTTGATCGGGATAGCATTGAAAGTGTAGATTGCTCTGGGTAGCATGGACATTTTAACTATGTTAATTCTTCCGATCCATGAGCATGGAATATCTTTCCATCTTTTTATGTCTTCCTCAATGTCTTTCAAGAGTGATTTATAGTTTCTAGAATATAGGTCCTTTACGTCTCTGGTTAAGTTAATTCCAAGGTAACGTATGGTTTTTGGTGCTATTGTAAATGGGATGGATTCCCTAATTTCTCTTTCTTCGGTCTCGTTATTCGTGTATAGAAATGCAACTGATTTCTGAGCATTGATTTTGTATCCCGCCACGTTACTGAATTGCTCTATAACTTCTAATAGTTTGGGAGTGGCTTCTTTTGGGTTTTCCATATAGAGTATCATGTCATCTGCAAAGAGAGACATTTTGACTTCTTCTTTGCCAATTTGAATACCTTTGATCCCTTTTTGTCGTCTGATTGCTGTTGCAAGGACTTCTAGTACTATGTTGAATAATAGTGGCGAGAGTGGGCATCCTTGTCGAGTTCCTGATCTTAAGGGAAAGGCTTCCAGCTTTTCCCCATTGAGAATAATATTTGCAGTAGGCTTTTCATAGATGGCTTTTATGAGATTGAGAAATGTACCTTCTATTCCTACACTCTGAAGGGTTTTAATCAGGAAAGGATGCTGTATTTTGTCAAATGCTTTTTCGGCATCGATTGAGAGGATCATATGGTTCCTGAGTCTTTTCTTGTTGATATGATGTATCACGCTGATTGATTTGCGAATATTGAACCACGCTTGCATCCCAGGTATGAATCCCACTTGATCGTGATGGATAATCCTTTTAATGTACTGTTGGATTCTATTAGCAAGTATCTTGTTGAGGATTTTGGCGTCCATATTCATTAGGGAAATCGGTCTGTAATTCTCCTTTTTGATGGGGTCTTTGCCTGGTTTGGGGATCAAGGTAATATTGGCCTCATAGAATGAGTTTGGTAGCTTTCCTTCTGTTTCTATTTTTTGAAATAGCTTTAGGAGAATAGGTATTATTTCTTCTTTGAATGTTTGGTAGAATTCCCCAGGAAAACCGTCCGGGCCTGGAGTTTTGTTATTTGGAAGGTTGTTTATCACTGACTCAATTTCTTCATAATTAATTGGCCTGTTTAAGGAATCAATTTCTTCCGGTTTCAATCTTGGTAGTTTATAGGTTTCCAGGAAGGATTCCATCTCTTCCAGATTGCTTAGTTTATTGGCATATAGCTGTTGATAAAAATTTCTAATAATCCTTCCAATTTCAATGGTGTTCGTCGTGACCTCTCCTTTTTCATTCATAATTTTAATAATCTGGGTCCTTTCTCTTTTCTTTTGGATAAGTCTTGCCAGTGGTCTGTCAATTTTATTGATTCTCTCAAAGAACCAGCTTCTAGTCCTGTTGATCTGCTCTACTGTACTTCTGGTTTCTGCTTGATTGATTTCAGCTCTAATTTTGGTCAACTGCTTCCTCGTGCGTGGATTAGGCCTGTCCCTCTGTTGCTGTTCCAGCTTCTTGAGGTGAGAATATAAAAACTGCATTTTAGATTTTTCTATTCTTTTGAGTGAGGCTTGGATGGCTATGTATTTCCCCCTTAGGACTGCCTTTGCAGTATCCCATAGGTTTTGGACTGTTGTATTTTCATTCTCATTGGTCTCCATAAATTGTTTAATTTGATTTTTGATTTCCTGGTTTATCGAGTCATTCCTGAGCAGGATGGTTCTTAGTCTCCAAGTGTTTGAGTTTCTTCCAAATTTTTCCTTGTGGTTGAGTTCCAATTTCAGAGCGTTGTGGTCTGAGAATATGCAGGGGATAATTTCAATCTTTTGGTATCGGTTGAGACCTGTTTTGTGTCCCAGAACATGGTCTATTCTTGAGAATGTTCCATGGGCATTAGAATAGAATGAGTATTCTTTGGTTCTGGGGTGTAGTGTTCTATATATATCTATGAGGTCCAACTCGTCGAGTATGGCATTCAAAGCCTTTGATTCTTTGCTTAGTTTTTGCCAGGGTGTTCTGTCTATTTCTGATAGTGGAGTGTTGAGGTCCCCTACTATTAATGTATTTTTATTTATATGTCTCTTTATTCTGGTTAAGAGTTGGCTTGTGTATCTTGCTGCTCCCCTGTTGGGGGCATATATATTTATAATTGTCATATCCACTTGTTGAATACTTCCTTTAAGAATAATATAGTGCCCTTCTGCATCTCTAACTATAGTCTGTAGTTTAAAATCCAATTTATCTGATATGAGAATTGCTACCCCAGCTTTCTTTTGAGGTCCATTTGCGTGAAAGATGGTACTCCATCCCCTTACTCTCAGTCTGAATGCATCTTTGGGTTTGAAATGAGTCTCTTGTAGACAGCAAATGGATGGGTCATTTCTTTTTATCCAATCTGCAACCCTGTGGTGTTTTATGGGAGCATTTAAGCCATTCACATTGAGACTGATTATTGAGAGATATGATTTTAATGATGCCATGTTGCCAGTAAAGTCTTTGTTTCTATCGATTGTGACTTTCTGTTCTGTATCACTCTTGGGGCCTTTTTACTTTTATAGAACCCCCCGTAATATCTCCTGTAGGGCTGGTTTCGTGGTTACAAAATTGGTTAGTGACTGGCGATTCTGAAATGTCTTTATTTCTCCATCAATTCTGAATGACAGCCTTGCTGGATAAAGGATCCTTGGCTGCATGTTTTTCTCTGAAAGAGCTTTAAATATGCTCCCCCAACCCTTTCTCTCATTCCAGGTCTGTGTAGACAGGTCTGACGTAATTCTGATGCTTTTGCCTTGGTACGTGAGAAATTTCTTTGCCCTGGCCGCTTTCAATACTGTATCCTTGCATCTAATATTTGCGAATTGCACTATGACGTGACGTGGCGTAGGTTTGTCATGGTTGAGCTTGGGAGGGGTCCTCTCTGCCTCTTGGACACGAATGTTTGTTTCCCTTGCTAGATTAGGGAAGTTTTCAGCTACAATTTGTTCAAATATCTCTTCTAGACCTCTGTTTTTCTCCACCCCCTCGGGGATGCCGATGATTCTAACATTGGATCGTTTCATTGAGTCAGTAATCTCCCGTAACCTACATTCGTGGGCGTGGATTTTTTTAAGACCATCTTCTATTTTCATTTTTTCCTCTATTAACCCATCCTCCAATTCACTAACCCGTTCCTCTGCTTCTGCGACCCTGGCCGTCAGAGCCTCTAGTTTTGCCTGCATTTGGCTCATAGAATTTCTGTCATATTCGCTCTCATTTCCGCCCTTAGGGATTCTATATTCTCAGTAACCTTTTTGTTAATAGTTTTTTCAATTCTACTCATCATTTTTACCATCGTTACTCTGAATTCCATTTCTGATAATTTGGTTACATCCATATCCGTTACTTCTGTGGCAGAGGCCACTGACTCACTGTCTTTTCTTTGCTGGGGGGGGGCTTCTCCTTCTTGTCATTCTGATGAAGAGAGGTTGCGGGGTTTCCAGAGCCCAAATTATTGACTGGGTCCCAGGCCGTGCCCCTTGTTTTATAGGGATCTTAGAGATGTGGGCTTCTTCTTTAAAGATTTTATTTATTTATTTATGTGGCAGCCAACCAGCGAGAGAGGGAACAGAAGCCGGGGAGTGGGAGAGGAAGAAGCAGGCTCCCAGCGGAGGAGCCCGACGAGGGACTCCTTTCCGGAACACCGGGACCACGCCCTAAGCCAAAGGCAGGCTCTCAACGACTGCGCCACCCAGGCGCCCGGGTTGTGGGCTTCTTGATTTTTCAGCCTGCCTTCTGTGTTCTGGGGGAGGGGCCTGCCGTGCCGATACTCAGGCAACCCTGTTTGGGCAGAGTCTCGGTGCTCCCTGCGAGGGGGGATGAGGATGGGCACTCCCTGAGCCGGTATTTCCAGGCTTTTGTTCTCTGGCGGCTTTCCCTGGCGGTTTGCTGTGCCTCTTCTGAGAGTCAGAGCAGCAGCGGCCAAATTTCAGCCTCTGTCACGGAACAGAAGGATTGCGGCCCGTTCTCTACTAATGTTCTGGCCACTTTAACTCTGTTTCTGTTGGTGCTGCTCAATCCTGCAGCGTCCCGGGATGTGCGCCCCACACCCGGCGTCCCAGCCCTCACTTCCAGGGCCGGCGCGTCTCTGTCCTTTGTGTTTCTAACGCCGCCAGCCGCCAGCCGCCCCGCGCGCGCTCCCGGATCTCCCGGTCTCAGTCTGGATCCAGTGAGCGCACCGGGATTCCGGTGTCCCGCGAGATGGCTCACGGTCTCAGTCTGCTATTTTGCGGGTGCCGTCCGCGAGCCCCGCCCGCTCTCCCGTGCAAGTGGCTACCGCTTCCTGGCGCCCGAACGCGGCGGCTCCCTCCCCCTTCCGTTTATCTTCCGATATCTGTGCACAGTTTCATGGCTCCCCACTTCGTACCTCAATACTAAGCGCTGGAGATGTTCATTTGTAGAGATCCAGATGCGTCTTCCTGCGTCTCAGGCTGGTTCCGTGGTTGTTCAGGCTGGTCTGGTACCTATCCAGCTCGACTCGGGGGACCGGCTGAAAACGGTGTCTCCTACTCCTCCGCCATCTTAACTCTAAGTGTTCGCTTTTTAACTTTTGTTGACTTTTGTGGGTGTAGACATTTCAAATATTTGCACGAACATACCCAATTTTGTAAATGATTTCTTCCATCACATTTGTTTATTTATTTATTTATTTATTTATTTATTTATGATTTTATTTATTTATTTGAGAGAGCGAGAGTGAGCAGGAGCAGGGGGTAGGGGAAGAGGGAGAGGGAGAAGTAGACTCCTCGCTGAGCAGGGAGCTAGACACGAGGGCTTAATCCTAGGACCCTGGGAACATGATCTGAGCTAAAGGCAGACACTGAACTGACTGAGCCACCCAGGTGCCCCCTTCCATCACTTTAAAACTCAAAAATATGTTCTCTTATAAATATTTAGTAAATATTCTGATTTGGGAGTTAAAGGTGAGAGAATTTTTATCACAGGGGTTAGAACTAGAGTTCTTTTTTTGTATTAACACCAAAATATGTTTATTTTATAAAAATTTTAAAGTACAATCCAAATGGTATATTCATATATGTATGAATTGCATTATATATATGCAACTGCATTAAAATATGTATAGGAAATTCTAGAAAGAAAATATAACCAATGATTCATAGTTGTCTTTGAGCACTAAATTTTTCTCTACGTTTCAGTATTATATTTTCTGTATTTCCTTAAATACATGGGTATTCTTTTTATATTACAAATGAAAAATTAAATCTTAATTTTCAAGACTAGTTTACTTATTTATTTTTAAAATTTATTTATTTATTTTAAGTAATCTCTCCACCAAACATGGGGCTTGAACTCATGACCCAAGATCAAGAGCCACATGCTCTTCAGACTGAGCCAGCCAGGCATCCCCCCACCAACTTAAAAAAAAATTATTTAAAGACTAGTTTAGAAATAAAGTATAAACAAATAGTTTTGAGAAGCATGATGATTATTTTGTTAGTGATAAGTTCTCCAAAAAATTTTTTTAATATAAAAAAGCTGTATGTAATCAATTTATACAACTTACGGAATTTGGTGATAATTTTACACCCATGAAACCATCACCACAATCTATGCCATCAACATAGTCAACAAATCCAAAAGTTTCCTCCTGCCTTATTATTATTATTTTTTATTATTGACTTGACATAAGATCTAGCCTTGTAGCAAATTTTTAACTGTGCAATATAGAATGGGGAGGTAACTAGTTAAGGTACTAGTTAAGAGTTCTGAGGCTGCAGCAGTGCACTCTGGGAAAAATATGGAGAAAGAAGATTTGGGGTGGATGAGACTGAGGTTTGGGAAATGCAAAGGGAGGGAAGGAGAAAGTGGACTCAGTGAAGAACTAAGCAGAGAGGTGCCTGAGAGAATGGTCATGGTCTAAATCCTCTGAAGAGAGTGAAAGTCTAAGGTGATGATCCTGCTGGGGCGTTAGTCTCCCTGCAGCTGTGCTGAACTCCAAGACCATTCCTGCAGACGCTGCTAGGCACAGCTGAAGACAAGCATGTTGAGATGGAGAGAAAAAGTGCTTCATTTTTGTTTTTTTGTGCGTGACGTATGTGCATCACATTGCACCAGGCTTTCGTGTAATTCACTAGACTCACTCTAGCACTTAAAATCACTGTCTTTTCAAGAGAAGTTAGTGCCGCAAACTTAAAACACCACAAAACCCCAATCCTTGGCTGTTCCTTTTCTCTCCCTTTTCAGGAAGCGTTATTAAGTAACCTGAATTATAAGGTTGCTGTTTCTCAAATTGAAAGGGTAGTTCCCCCAAGCACTGGTGTGTACTTTCCATTAGGAAGTGTGAATAAGAACTATGGAGCTCACCACAATTGGGGCTGGACTGTAATTGTCCAAATTGGATATTTTGACTTTGCTTCTTCCAGTTCTTGGGCCCATTCTTGGTATTATCCTCTACCTTCCATCTTTACCAGTCTAAGAGAAATTTACTGTTCATTTTAAAAAAGTTTTTTTTCAAATTCCAGTTACTTAACATACAGGGTAATATCAGTCTCGGGTGTACAATATAGTGATTCAACATTTCCATACATCACCCAGTACCCTAATGAGAGCTTTAAATGATGGTTTGTGATGGTGGCTCCTGGAAAAAGCCCACTATATGTGTTGGGGATGACTTAGAATGGAAAAGTAATGCTGGATTTATGAGGTTGTAGGGACTTTTCAGGAGGAAAGGGCAGAATGAGGAAGGGTCCACAGGATGTCAAGGTTGTGAACCATATCTTCGGTTGAAGATGACGTATGTCCTATCATTTATCAAATGTACTTAGTTATTTCACAGATATTTTAATGACAATGATGTTCACATAAAAAATTAGAGATTATGCAGTGTCTCTAGTCTTTTGGCCTAATTTTTAATAGCATCACTGGCTAGTCCTATTAGATTTCCCTGATTTCATTTAGGTCAGTGACATATAAATACATCCTAATGATATAACCCATCAGCTTTCAGGGTCTCAGTGCAGAGTAGTTGCACCAAATTACCCCTGTGATGACTCATTGGGTTTTCTAAAGATGGATTTTGAACACTTCAGTTTGCATGGCCTTCAAACCAATGCCAGTTAAACTGACTCAAGCCTAAATCTTGATTCTTAGTTTTCCATTCTAATGAAAATTACTGTGATGAAGGGAAAGTGATTCAGATAAACAAACGTTTACTGAGTACCAGCGGTGTTCAAGACCAAGTGATGCCATTCTTGTTGCCCAGTTTGAGTAGAATGCTTTGTGAGTGCTGATGCAGGGAACAGAGGCAGGCAGGGCAGAGGAAAGCTTGGAAAGTTTTCAAGATTAATTAGCACAAAGGTGGGGCATTTGGGATATCTGGCACCAGATAGTAATCAACAGTACTAATTATACTCTCATATTAAATCAGTTATGGTGGATGAATTGGAGTCGATCAGCCGGTGTGGTTATGGAAGCTGCAGCTGTTGCGAGCTTCTCTTTAAAATATGTTTACATGTCTCTATAGCTCATGTATTTGTGGGTTGCACTTCATTTTTATTTTTCTTGGAGAAAATGATCTCCTTTCCCCCCCAGTTATAGTAGAAAGTTGAAACATAAGACTGAGATATGTGAACATAAAAATCACCTAGAATGATACATTCTCAGCCAAGTCACAGTGTAGTCAACACTATTTGTTTTCAGTGTCTTGATATTTATGTGAGGGTGCTCGCAATACTACAAAGGATATGTGATGGCTCTTGAGGCATAAGTTCTAAATTATGTCACTTTATTATTAGATAGAAGAAGACTCTATAGTGTGTTCTGTTTATTAGTATTCCAATGGGGAAGTGAGATGGCATTTGAGGTTGAGAAGGGCAGGCTGGTGGGATCAGGAATGGGTATTTTATTTTTTGAGCTCATGCATGCTTAAGTAACATCTTTCTGGTAGGTTCAGGTGAGTGCCATGTGAAGGCTGATGTGACCTTTTTTTAATTGGAGGTTTTTTATTTAAATAGATTCATCACACTATAATGAGGCACCAAGAAGATATTTGTGCCATTTTTCAGGAAATTCATACGATAGGCTTTCAAAGCATTTAGTTGCACATGATAAGCATTCGAAGCATTCAGTATTTTTGGGTAAGATATAAAAATGAAAAATGTACCTCTCTCTTTTTCTGATAAAGAATGTTTTTAGTAAGTGGCCACATATATTCACATATGATGCCTCCTGGAGAATATTCAGTCTTCTGTATTTTTTGTAAATTGGTAGTTAGATCTACTAGAGGATTGATCAGATTTGGGTTAAATTATTTTTGGCAAGAATACTTCCACAGATAGTAGTGAGTGTCTATAAATATCTATATTAATTCATAGGATGCTTGGTTATTTCTCTTTTGTTCTGTTAGCAATTGTTGATGATATTTGCCTAAATCCCTTAATTCATTAGAGGTTGCAAAATGTTGATATTGTAATTGTATCTTTTTTTCTTTACTAATTTGTATACTTCTGTAAAGAGAACTTCCCCTTATCAACTCTTTGGTTACCCTGAGATATAGTTTTCATGGGAAAATAGGAAAACACTTAATTTGGGGGCCAAATAGGGCTGGATGGTTTTTAAACTAATAAGATATTATTATGAGTTTTGCTTCAAATAGTCAATAGTATTTGAAGAAACTTTAAAACATTAAAGGTGAAACTCTTTTATGTTTACCCAGGTATTTACTTTTTCTCATGCTCTTAGTTTCTTCTTGCAGATTTAAGGTTTCTATCCAATATCATTTGCCTCCAGCCTTTGGAACTTCTTCTAGTGCGGGTATTTGCAATGACGTCTTCCAGCTTTTATTTATTTGAACATGTCTTTATTTTACTGCAGTTTTTGAAGGGTATTCTTGTGGGTTATGGAATTCTAGGTAGATAGTTTTTTCTATCAGTACTTTAAAGATACCATTCCATTGTCTTGTCATCCCTTTTTTCTGATGAGAAAAGTCAGGGATCATTTGTAACATTGGCCCCTCTGTGGAAATGTCAATTTTCTCTGACTGCTTGGAGGTTTATTTTGTCTTTGACTTTGGTATGGCTGTTTTTATTATTTTTTTTAATCTTGCCTGAGGTTTGCTGATCTTGTATTTATTCTGTTTGATGTTGATGTGTTTGATCAATTTTAGAAATTCTTGGTCTTTATCTCTTTAAATATATTTTTTTGGTCCCCATTTTCTCTCTTCTTCTCCTTCTGGGATTCCAATATCACGTATATTAGACTGTTTGGCATTGCTCCTCAAATCTCAGATGCTCTCTTCTAGTTTTTCCCATTATTTTTCATTTTCATGTTTCCTTTTGTAAAGTTTCTTTGTATAGTTTTCTGTTTTTTTTTTTTTTTAAGATTTTATTTATTCATTTGAGAGAGACAGAGACAGAGAAAGCACAAGCGGGGGGGGGGAGGGGCGGGGGGGGAGAAGCGAAGGAGAGAGAAGCAGTCTCCCTGCTGAGCTGGGAGCCTGATGTGGGGCTCGATCCTGGAACCTGGAGATCATGACCTGAGCTGAAGGCAGATGCTTAACCATGTGAGCACCCAGGTGCCCTAGTTTTCTGTTTTCAAGTTATAATTCCTTTCCTCTGCAGTGTCCAATCTGCTGTTAAGCTCATTAAGTGAATTCTTCATTTCTGGTATAATTTTTTACTTCCAGCATTTCCTTTTGTTTCTTTTTATAATTTCCATTAACCTGCTGAAATCCTTCATAGGCTCGTGTGTATTGTCCACATTGTCCAATAGATGCTTTAACATATGTGTCGTATTTATTTTAAAGTCCCTGTCTGATGATTCTTTCATCTGAGTGTGTTTCTTTCTCCTGTATATAACCTGTAATTTCTTATTGTGTACCAGCCATTTTATTAAACAGTTTGAGATAAAGATTGAGATTGAGATAAAGAACATTTACTCCAATAAAAAGATACGCTCTTTTTTTCTTCAGGCTGCTAAGAAGAGAGTACTAATTTGTAATTTATTTGGGTCTGGGCTTTGTTGCAGCTTTAGCTTGATTCAGTTCTCTACTGGCTTCAAATATTTAGGACTTTCTCTTCAGTAGGGACTAGAATCTGAACACTGGTGAGATTCCAGGAATCTCTTTACTTCACAGATGAACTATTTGAGTTTTGAACTCTGGGAGCTCTCTCTCTGCTTCGTAGCCTGGCTGTCAGCTTTTTTGAGTCTTTGGGGAGTTTTCTTTGCTTTCTAGTTCTGTTCCCAGTGTTCTGTGCCTGGAGATATCAGCCCCTATCCTGCTCAGAGTCTTTGGAAGGCTGCTTCAGCATGCTCAAGAAGGCCAGAGCACCTGAGAAGCATTTCTTTCAGCCTTTTTTTTTTTCTTTTGCTGAAAAGGCAGGAGGAACACTGTAATCAAAGGTGTTGAGGTGGAAATAGACTAATCTGTTCAGGGGACTGTAACACAACTGGTCTGGTTGGTATGGAGTGTGCAGACGGAGGGGAGTCAGGGTGTGTTGAATCAATGCCTAAGATATTGGTTGGCACCATACTAGAATGTGCTTGGATGTTAAGGCAACAACTTTGTACTTCTTGGTGGTAGGAAAACTTGGCCTGATAGTGACCAAGAAAATGTCATGCTGCAAATGGCAATTTAGAAAGATTAATATTGCCACATTATGCGTGATGATTGGAGAGCCAGTCATGAGCCAAGGAAATCAACTAGGTGATTATTATAATATTTCATGCACAAAGTGATAAGAGCTCCCATCAGGACAAGCAGAGAAAATGGTCCAACTTCTTTGAAGAATTCTCCACCTCTATGAGCTGTTCATACTCATGCTTCCTTCTCTAAAAGTTTCTGGCACTTATGTGTGGATTTTTTTTTTTTTCATGAGCTTCTATGACTTATAAAGAAGAAACAGAGTAATTCATGTTCTATTAGCATTGAGGGGGAAGATTTTACCCAGAGATCATTGAAATATTGAAATAGAATTCAATATTATACCTCTTGCTTTCATCAGTGTGAGAAGCAATTACTCTTGGAAATCATCTTTTGTTAGGACTTTATTCATTAAGATTCAAGTGACTCCTAACTTTTGGGGGGTAATAGGTGTGCCTCAGTGATGATAGATTGCAATATGCCAAAGTAACAAATAACCTCAAGGTTTTTGTGGCACAAGGTATTAATGCTCCCCCCCCCCCTTATACTACATTTCCATTTTGAATTGGCAGGGGGCACCAGCAGATTGTAGACTCAGTCAGACTAATGGAACTGTTGCCATTTCAACCATCACCAACCACTACACCAGAGGGAAAGGGAAAGTAGTAAACCCTGTCTCTTAAAGCTTCTGTCTGGAAGTGCCATAAGCTGCTTCTTACATTTCATGACCCCAAGTCACATGATTATACCTACTTCTAGAGGTGGGGAGGTGTTAGCAATGGACCTGGCAGAGAGAAAATCAGAAGATATGTGATCAGCCCTAATGACTATCACTGAACCACTTTAATAATCTCATTAAAACTTTGGACTCTGTGGCACCTGGATGGCTCTGTCAGTTGAGGGTCTGACTGTTGGTCTCAGCTCAGGTCATGATCTTAGGCTGTAAGATTGAGCCCTGTGTTGGGCTCTGTGCTCAGCAGGGATTCTGCTTGAGATTCTCTCTCTCCCTCTCTCTCTGTCCTTCCCCCTGCTCTCTCTCTCAAATAAATAAATAAATCTTAAAAAAAAACTGTGGACCCTCCCTCCAAAAAAATGTACATATATACATATTTTGGTACAATTTCATTTCTATTTCAAATAGATGCTTCTATTTCAAGCATCCTGAAGCTCACCCACTGATTCTCAAAAAGTTCAATTACAAGGTAAGAGCCTTAGTTCTAAATTACATATTCATCGTGATTTCTCTACCAATGTTGATCTGTTATTTCCTCCAACTCCTTAACCCCAATCTCTCTTGAAAGAAAACAAATGGCTCCTTTTACCTACAATGTAGAGTGCTGTGGGGATCTAAACACTGTCAGATTCTGGGGGTATGTTCTTGAGCAGCATGATAACACAATAAGTCAAGCACTGTCACTTCGTAGCAATGTGATTGGGACAAATTACTTAACATTCTGTGTCTTGATTTTGTCTCTAAGTAAAAATTTTAAAATCTTTATAGAGTTCTTTTTTTTTTTTTTT
>NW_024426008.1:11748231-11783495 GCF_017311325.1 Ursus maritimus
TTTTTTTTTTTTTTTAAGATTTTATTTATTTATTTGACAGAGAGATAGGCAGCCAGCGAGAGAAGGAACACAAGCAGGGGGAGTGGGAGAGGAAGAAGCAGGCTCCCAGCGGAGGAGCCTGATGTGGGACTCGATCCCAGGACTCTGGGATCACACCCTGGGCCAAAGGCTGACGCTTAACCACTGAGCCACCCAGGTGCCCCTAAAATCTTTATAGAGTTCTTGCACACTTGAAAGGATAGATACTTACGGGCCAGGGCATAATGTTCTTTATCCATAACAAGTTTGCAAAGTTGGGTGGTCTTGTGTATGTAATAGGTGGAGAAATGGTAATAACAATGGAATAATAAGTGTTATTAGAAGAAAGTAGCCCTGTGTAATACCACAAAGGCATAGGGTGTGCCCTTCCTGCTGAGTCATGGCCTAATTGTAGAAGAAGGAATTGAATATTGAAAGAAATTGTGAGATTGGTATGGGTAATTGCCAAATGATTACCTTAGGAAATAAGTGCTTTGGATTCGGAAGAGGAGAAGATTGTTATAGGTGGTGGAATCTTAGGAAGACATTATAGAAGAGGTGAAGTTTGAACCTGAAGAGCAAAATTTGGCTTCAGGGAGTGATGGAGGCAGATGTTTTGGTTGGAAGGAATAATGGAGCAAAGCCTCCAGATTAAATGACACAATGTATGTTAACACTTTAGGCCTTTGGCCTATGGTTTATTCGCATCTGAAAAGAGCGATTGCAATAGCCAGGCATGGGCCAGAGTGTGGGGAGTGGGGAGTTTAGGCATGGGGCATGTGATACTGTGTCTTATAATAAGAAATACATGTTTGGGTTTTTTTTAAATTAAATAATATTTTTTTATTATGTTAGTCACCATATAGTACATCCCTAGTTTTTGATGTAAAGTTCCATGATTCATTACTTGTGTATATTTGGTTTTTATCCCTGGTTCTGGCACAGAGTCCTAAAACCCTTGTGATTTCCTAAGTGATAAGGGCGATAAAGGTGTCTTAATATTCATAACAAGCTCCTTTCAACCACACCTGAGTTTATATTAATGAGGAGACTTTGGGAAGGCACTAAGGATGGGGAAGGGGTGGTTGCCAGGGGAACCGACTCAATGACTAGAGGGCTGGAGCTTTGAGTCCCACTTCCTGACCTCTGGAGAGAGGAGAGTGGCTGGAGATTGAAATCAGTCACCAGTGGCTGATGACTTAATTAATCATACCAAAACAATGAAGCTTCCATAAAAACCCAAAAGAGTAGGGTTTGGAGGGCTTGTAGGTTGGGGAACCAAAATGCTTCCACGTGACACCATGCGGGTCCCCAAACTCCACTAGGACAGTAGCATTTTTGTTCAGGACCTTGCCCTATGTATCTCTACAACTGTTGATTCGTATCCTTTAATATGCTTAATAATAAACTGAGGGCTTCAGAGGGGAGGGGGGTGGGAGAATGGGATAGGCTGGTGATGGGTAGTAAGGAGGGCACGTATTGCATGGTGCACTGGGTGTTATATGCAACTAATGAATCATCGAACTTTACATCAAAAACCAGGGATGTACTGTATGGTGACTAACATAATATAATAAAAAAAATTAAAGAAAAAATATACCAGTAATCCAGTGAGTAAATGGGTTTCCTAGTTTTGTGAGGCGCTCTAGCAAATGAATTTGGTTGTGGGAACCTCTCATTTATAACCAATGGGTCAGAAACATAGGTAATCTCAACTGCCATTGATGTCTGAGGTGGGGGACAGTCTTATAGGGCTGAGACCTACCCCATACCTGTGGGATATGACACTATCTCCCAACAGAGAGTGTCAGAAGCAAGTTGAATTGTAGGATACCCAGCTGGGGTGGGAGAACTATGTGGTGGTGTGGGGAACAACTCCCCTCCCCCCCATAGACACACACGGAATTGGGTGACAAGAACCTTTAGGATACTTGGAAGAGGCTTAGTGTGTGGGGAGGAGGGAAGATCCCAGGTGGGTAATAGGAAAGGGGCAAGGCCAGTCCTCGGCAATGCTGCAGTTTGATTGTCTGACTCAAGCTGCTGCCTTCTGTGTCTGGTTCGCACCACCGTCCCTCAGGGAGCCAGAATTCCTGTGAGTTATTCCAACTCTTCTAGGAAGCTAAGAAAGATCTGAAATCTACCATTCTGGGGATATTTGGATTTTAATAAGGACCCAAATCGTAAGCCAAGGTCACATATCCAAATGAAGGACAGTGAAGTTTTTTTAAGTGGTGATGGGTGTTTGGCTATGCACCTTGTTTTGTAGTTACTCCTGCCAACGCTGCCCTGCACTGCTTTGAGATGCTGAGGTTTGCTCCTCCATCACTCGACAAATGGGCAAAGAAGCACAAAGAAGCAGAGAGGCCCTCTACCCTTGGAGGAATTGAACACTTGTCTTTTTCACCTCTCACAGCAGTCATTATGGATGAGAGGCTCAGAAAGCAATACTGAGCAGAGTGCGCTCTGAGCAGAGTTCTCTCTACAGAGAACCAGCCTGGTATTAAGTTCCTTGAGTTCACCTGTACTGAGATATATATTGTATGTTATATATTTAAATCATTTAGTCCCCTAATTCCAAGTCAGGCATCCTTAGCGAAGAGTCTACTAGGGTACCAAAAAGTAATTACTGCCTTTTCTATATCTGATTGCCCCCAAATGATTATTGTGAGGTTGTTTATTGCCCCTATTCCTGTATCTTTCGGTAGGAAATAATGGAGGTCTGTAGGTCTAGGTTCTCCAAAAGGCATATGCAACACTGAGTCCATTAGACTTTTGTATAAGAATTTTGTCTTCTCTCTGATTTTTCTAGTCCAGCAATAGGTCTTGCTAGGAACCCTGAAATTATATGGTGGGCAAGTATTCATTTACTTTTTCTTCTTATACATAGCTCACTTTTATAAATTTGACAAACCATTTCAACTGCCTTTGTATTTTCATGGGAATGAACCCAGTGTATGCATATGATAAAATCATACAGACTTACTATACTTTTCTTCTGCTTCAACTTATCTACTAGTACAATTAAAAGAATAAATTTGCATAAGTAAGAATGGTGCAGAGAAGTGTTTTGACCATCGAACTGTAGATTCACTTCAGGACTCACTTCAGGACCAAGCTAGATGGGGATGAACATTCTAGCAGACATTGATTTATGAGAAGGTTGCCCCCTTCCAGAAGAGCATCTCCATTTCCCACTGGGGACTTTCTCCTGTACTGTGAGTGGGTGAATAAATCCAATGGCCAGGGGTGCTGTGCTAGTGGAGCTCCTGCACATGGCAAGAAACCTCAGGAGAGGTGAGCATGACTCTAACACGGCTCTTCTCCCCATGGCTGCCATTGCTCCAATTCCTCTAATATGCCAAACTCATTCCAGCTTCTGAACCTTTGCCGTTGATGTTCTTCTTGCCTGGAGCACTGTGTCCCCAGATGGTCTATAATGAAAGCACCAGGAGAGCAGAGATTTCGTCTACTCAGTTCTGGTGTAACCCTAGTGCCTAGCCTAGAGTCCACACTCAGAAAATGAAAGTCACTAATGAATGAGCCCGTCTCTAGTAGTCAGGGGCAGGCAGTCGGCCTGGGTGATTGGCAATGGGTGACTTAAACTCGACAGATCAGGCCCTTTTTCCCAGGATTTTGACTCTAGAGTGAAGGCATCAAGGCAGTGAGTGGTAGGTCATTCACTGTTGCACCCCAAAGGGGTTACAAGAACACATTGAGACTCGTCCTGGGTGCAACTTATGGAACCAGCCTCGTTATTTTATAGACCACACTTAATATTTTACCCCCTCAAATACCACCTGAATATAGCTGTACTATTTAAACATGGGACTATTTAATCATTCTTCTGTTTTTGGTTTTGTTTTTCCTCTTCCTGGCTTATTACAGACAGATATCCAACTCCTATTCTTTGAAATTTTGGCCAATGCTTGTTTTTGCCATGTACCTTTTATTCCCTGTCTCAGAAAGAACTCTGTTTACTGTGTGTGGATTTTTTCAGTAATTGGATTTTTGTATCATCTTTTACAGCTAATGGCAGCACTCAGTGTGCTGTGGAAATAAAGATTGAGGATGGCTGGTGTACAAGCCAAGAATTTGGGGGTTTTCCACTACTCATGTCCATTGGAGAGAGAGCAGTCAGTCCCTCCAACCTAAATATTGCCCGTGGCCTGAAGAAAAGCCATTATTCCAGAATAATCAGAGACTAAAAAACCCAGAATTGACTTTTTAGGAATATGTACTATGGATATTGACCAGTTTCTTCAGTAGCGCTTCCCCAGCCCAACAGATTATTCCCCACATTGGTACCTATGAAAATGTGTGGTGCCCGTAAACACTAAGCATTTTGTTTAAATATTAAACTTTAAAGTGCTACATCAATTTTTAATGTGCAAACTATCCTTGAAAGGCTCTGTTAGGTTGCTCTTCCCTATCAGGGAAGTACTTGAGGGTCATTAGGCGAGCTCTCGGGTTACAAGGAAAAGGCCTCCTCCACTGCAAACCCTCCTCAGAGCATCTCTGAAAAGTCAATTTGTGAGCAGAGGGCAGGCTGGCTCTGAATCACTTAAAGGCTCTATTTCCAAAACTGCTTTAACCAGTCAAATCCTCAGGAAGCTGCAAGCCCAGGCACTTCTTCAGTCAATGGAACTTAGGGCTTACCTCGTGCAAAGAATTGCTGACTGGAGGAGAATCATCTAGAACAGTCTGGCACAGCAGTTTTCATTGGCGAAATTAGGGGCCCTAGTGAGAATGTCTCTGCAGTGGGTCACACCCTTGTTTCTTCCCCACACATGTCACCTGATGAGTTTCGGCAACATTTGAATGAGGAGTTGTGTCTTGACTAAACTGGATTGCTATGTTAAGTGTTGTCATAGGTGAGCACAACCCCTTCCTTTACCTCATATGGGACATGGATTTGTAAAGAACAGGGTCAGAGAAAGGCTGGGACCATGATGCCTGCTTTGGAAGTTGGGTGGTAATCGTACGGAGGAGCACCACTCACGAATTTTGTTTCCTTCGTGTATTTGACCATTCACCTGTTTGTTTACATGTGGAAGTAATATATGGAGCACCCTAAGGCCCGAAAGCCTTGGCTGTGCCGCAGGACTGTCGGGCAGCCAGTGTGTTTGAGACGTGGTGAGACGTGAGGGGAGTGGTATGAATTAAAACTGGGCAGTCACTGCATGGTCGTGTTTGGAGGTTCTGTCATTGGCTTGGGCACCTATTAAAACAGACTCAGCGTTGCTCTCACTCTGAGAGTAGACAGACTTATGTACCACCTGATCCTCAGAATGTTCTGAAAAACACGTACGGGGTACAGCTTTGGACCTTCTCAGACTGTGCTTTAAGACTTCGCTGCCACATCATTTGGGATATAAACATGACAAAGGGATTTGAAATTCAGAAATAATAGAAGATGGGATTGCTTGAAAGCTGGCTGTTGGAGCTTCAAGAACCAAGGATTTCATAATGATTTGCAGCTTCAGTACAAACTGAATTATGAATAACGCAGAAAGGAAAGAAAATTATATGCTTTGGATATTAGGCCTAGATCTTTGTTAACTGCCCAAAAGGACCGATTGTGGTTGAAAATTTACTGCTTCTCTATTCTGTGCATCTGTTAGCTTCACTGTTCAGTGAGGTAGCCACTAACCACATGTGGTTATTTAAATTACAATTAAATATAATTAAAAATTACTTTCTTGGTCACCTTAGCCACATTTCAAGTACTCGGTAGCCTAGCTGTGGTTAATGGCAATTGTGTTGGACAGCATGGATACAGACCATTTCTATCATGGCAGAAAGTTCTGCTGGACAGCACTGTAGACAATAATGTGAGGCTATTAAACTGGGGTAATACATTCCTATAATATGCCCTCTCCCATTCCCTTAGTGGGTATTCAAAACCTTCAGCTCACTCAAGCTTTGTACCCTAGTTCCTCATGACTTGCATCAGGTTGCTGTGATTCTTCCCTTACATGGAAAATAGATAACATTAGGTATTGACCTTTCCTCTTGGCCTGTTGTCCCTTCCACCTGCTTCCTTGGACCTGTACCTTCTTATCATCCTTTCTTAGGGGAGAAGCAACATCCTTCCTGTTTACTGTGAATCCCTCCATCTGTGCACTAGAATCTTCTCTCCTGTGTCTTCAAGGACCAGGCTTTATCAATTAACTATCTACCCTACCTAGCTTTATATATATATATTTATATAATTATATTTATAAATATATATCTATATATTTATATGTATGTGTATATAAGTATATATACACACATATATTCAAATGCTAATAGATTCATAAGTTGGAAAAAAGGGTAAAGGGGATCCTGTGTATCCTTCACCCAGTTTTCTTCAATGGTAACATCTTGCATGACTGTAATGTTATATCGAAAGCAGATAATCGACATTGGTACAATCCACGGACTTTATTCAGATTTCACCGCTCTCGTATGCACCCAATGAGTGATTGTGTAATGTCTATAATTTATATAACATCCAAGAATGTTGATAATACAGTATGCAACATTTTAAACCTGCTCTTTTCACTCCGCATCATTCCCATGAAATTCATCCGAGTTTCTTGTATCAGTAGTTTGTTGCTGATGTTTGCTGAACAGGGTTCCAATGGTATGGAAGTGCCACAGTTCATTGAACCATGCACCCATTGAAGGATGTCTGCCCTCCATCCCTGCCCCCAGTTTTCCAGGGTATTATAAATCAAGCTGCTATAAGCATTCATGTTTTTGAGTAGACATAAGTTCTCGTTTCTCTAGGATAAACTCCTGGGCTTTCAGCTATTGAGTTGAATGGCAAGTCCAGGTTAGATTTCTTAAGGAACTGCACACCGTTCCCCAGAGCGGCTGTACCATTTCACGTTCATGGCAATGAGTGGGTGATCCAGTTTCCTGTGCGTCCTTGCCAGCATTCGGTGTTACCATTGTTATTCTAGCCATTCTAATAGGTGTGTGGGGATATCTTAAGGTGGTCTAAATTTTCATTTCTCTTTAATTTTGTTAACATGCTTCTCAATGTTGAATATCTTTTCATGTGCTTATTTGCCATATATCCTCTTTGATAAAATGTCTTTTCATGTCTTCGATGAAATATCTTGCCCATTTTCTAATTGGATTATTTGTTGAGTGCTACATTTTGAGAGTTCTTTATATAACCTACAAAGCCTTTGTTGGATATGTGGTTTGGAAATATTTTCTCCCTGTGTAGCCTGTATTTTCTTTTTTTTCTTTTTTTTTTTATAATGATTTTTTATTATATTATGTTAGTCACCATACAGTTCATCCCCGGTTTTCGATGTAAGTGTAGCCTGTATTTTCATACTCTTCAAAGTCTTTGGTGGAGCAAAGAAATTTTTAATTTTGATAAGGTCTCTCTCCTATAGATTCAACTTACATGTTTAACCTAACTGACTCTACTGGTATTTTTTTCCCTCGGTGCAAAAACCCCATCATGGTGCTTCTACCTTGAAAACTGCATCTACCTTGAGACATGTTTCTTTTCCTGTCGCCACAGCAGCTAACAGTGCTGCAATCTAGCTGGCACCCACAACAGACAACTAGAAATCATCCTTGACTCCTCCAATCCTTTAGCTTCTTCCTCTAACCACCCACCAAAATCTTGTGTATTCTTACTAAATATTTCTCAAGCCCATCCTATTCTGTCGTGTTTTCCCCATTGTCTTAGTTCACTAAGACTTAGTTCGCTAAGCGCTATTGTGTTAGTTCACATCCTTGTTGTTTCTTGTCAGGATCATTGTATTGAGCTCCTAATTGTACTCCTGGCTTCCCGTCCTGCCTGACACAATGCTAGTTTCCACACGGCTGCAGAATGATCGAGCTAAAATGCAAGCTAGTTATATTACTCCCTTGCTTACCCTCATCTCCAGAGTAAAGTTTAAATTCCTTCACATGCTGTCCACGTTCTTTTGTATGTCTTCCTCAGCCTCATATCTTACTGCTCCCTGACGCCAGACATCAGCTCCAACCATTCTGCTCTACTCGCACTTTCTCAAATGCATTGTGACTTTCTGATTCCAGTGCTTTGCTTGGGATGTTCTCCCATGCCTCTTTGCTTGAGGCTTCTCCTTTGCACTCCTCCAAGCTAACTTCCCTGAGCACCAGAGACAGGATTACCTCCTCCTTGTTCATAGGATGACTCAGCCAAGGCAGGGACTACATCTATGTATCTGCATTTATTCGTAGGGCTTAACAAAGTACTTGTACATAGTTTACAAACATTATGGAAGAAATGAATGAATCTTAGTAATTAATTCCCTCAATATTAAAGGTATCTGCTTCTTCCTCTTCCCTAGACTGGGATCTCTGGAGCACAGGTATTGTTTCTAGTTTCTATCTATAGCACCTGCAGAATGCCCAGCTCATAGGCCATGCTCAATAAATATTTGTTGGATGAACGAATGAAGCAAAATGGACATCTTTGCAACGTGGTGCACTTTAAGTTAATCTTTTTTTTCCTTCGCTTATCCCCAGAGGCAGGCACTGAGCCTAACAGTAAAAACGTATGGAAAAGAGCAGAAATTATTGATGGTTTAATACACTCATATGGCTGAGTAGGCACTTCTGGTTCAAGTACAGTTGTATTTGCCCTGAGCAGCCACAGGAAAGCAGAAGGCTACTTTTGTTGTTCATAATTTATCAAGTACATACTGACCTTTCTGCTATTGGACAGCCACTGAGTAGCAAAAAGGATCTGTTCTCATCTAGCTTGGAGTCAGATCCTGTTTTTGAGCTACTCTTGGTACAAAAAGAGATGTTAACCTTTTGAGTAATCCTCTGTGAAATAGGTGAGGTTCTTCGTGGTGGTATTAAAATGACTGATTATGATGAAATCAAATCTATCAGACTAATTTTAGTTCATAAACATTTTAAAAAGATTTATTTATTTATTTGAGGGAGGAGGGGCAGAGGGAGAGAGAGAGTCTTAAGCAGACTCTGCACTGAGCACAGAGCCAGACCCGGGGCTCGATCTCACGACCTTGAGATCACGACCTGAGCCAAAACCAAGAGTCAGATGCTTAACCGACTGTGCCACCCAGGCACCCCTATAAACTTTTTTGGTGCATACCAAATTCAGTGTGCAGTATGTAAAGTTGGCCAAAGCTGGCTTTTAAGGCAACATTGAGGGAGTATTTCCCTCGTTTCCTCATTTCTCCTTTAAACTCTCTTACCCTTGCCCCAGAAAGGCCCCTGCCACCTTCTTGTTCCCCCAGTTCCCACTCTTAGACCTCAGTACCCCACTTAACCCTGGATTAAATGAGATTGTCATACATTCATGTAACATAGAGGTATCCTCCCTTGTCCTAAAAAAAAACAAAAGACAAAAAACACCCATTTGCTTTTAGTAGAGGAATTGCAGAGCATCACAGGAACTAAGAACCAAGGAAAGTTTCTTGGTTCTTGCCCAGCATGAGCTGCTTTTTCTCTCATCAAAGACAAGTAATCAGAAGAGGGAAGAACAGGCTGTTAGGGCTAACCCAAGTGTCTTGTGATTAGTAACTGCACTTTGTCCCATGGTCGCACCTTGAAGCTTGTCATTGCCAGGAACTACTCCATCTAGAATCTTAATTTTGGATATCTTGCTTTCTGACCACCACCTGCTGCTCCAGTCTGCTTGCTGCGGTAACCCATGGGCATAATACTTTGACAGCATTTTGATAATCCCTTGGTCCCTGTCACTTTTTTCTCATTGAATTTTCTTCTTCTCCAGGTAGATTTCATGGTTGAAAAGAGTCAAGTTTTTTTTTGAAAATACCATCAACTTTCTTCCCCACTCTCTGTCATGCTCATTTAACAAATCCCCAACCTTGGAAGAACCCTACCCTCTCTCTGCTCTGGGTCTCCCTTTGAGCAGTTGAGTGTTGCTGGACAGAATCACACAAGTAGGTAGACTGGGTTCACGGGAAATTCATAATCTTAAGGCTTAAATGGGCATTAATCTTATTCTGTTTTCTTCTTCCTGGTATTAGTTTCTTTTTTCTCTTTAAATGTCTCATGGCCCTTTTCCATCAGCATTCTTAGCTGATACCTTAGACTCGAAGTTCCTTATCTTCCTGGCTCATCAAAACTGGCAAATCTTGATCCTTCCCAGCAGAGGCCAATCCCTCCATTTGACTCTGGATCTCGTCCACATCACCTGCAGTGTCTCCCGTTGTCTTCAGTATCCCGGAAAGAATTGTGTTAGCAGGATAAAAATGAAATAAAACAGAACAAAACAAAAGTACCATACACATTCCCTTTCAATACAGTTAATTTAGATGTAATAGGATTTTTTTGAATGCATTTTTTTCCAGGCAACTTGACTTATTTCAGAAAATTAATCCGCCCCTTACACTGCAATGCCTTATTTTCTATCTTAGCAAATCTTTACTTCTCTGCCTGACTTGTAAGCAGTTCTATAATGTGGCTCTGCTTTATTGAGCCCTATTTCCAACCACGCAGCACACCAGCTCCTCTGGGTAGAAAGGTCTTCTCACTGTCTTGTGATTTACCTTCATTGATGTCTTCCCTTCCTCCAAACACTCCCCACCTCCTGTTCAACTTTTAGGTGGCAGAGAGGAACTCCATCCAAGGTCTATGAGACCTCCAAACCCATCCTTTTAATAACATTATTGAAAAATAATATCTATTTTATTTCATATTATTAAAAATAAACATTGTAAAAGTATCATAAAATGTCTTGCCTTTTTGAATTTAATGAAAATATTTTAGCTTTGTATTATAGATATTTTCAAATATAAAAGTAAAGATTAATATAATGAACACCAATGTTACCATCACCCCCCCAAAATAACATTTTCCATCTTCATATACTCTCCCCGTTTTTTAAAAAGATTTTTAGACCAAATTTCAGACATCCTGTTTTTTTTTTTTTAGTCTCTTATGCTTAAATATTCAGCTCTAACCAATAAGGACTTAAAAAAAAGCCTAATCATTATGCTGCTATCATATATTAGAAAATTAGTAATTCTTTAATATCATCTAATACAGTGTTTCTCAATCTTGGCACTATTGAATTTTGGGTGACATAATTCTCAGTTTTGGGGTTCTGCAGGATATTTAGGGCCATCTCTAGTCTCTATCACTAAATGTTAGTAGCACTCCCCCCATTGTGACAACCACAGATGTCTCCAGACTCTCTAGAGAGGCAAAGTCTTTCCTGGTTAATGAACCACTGATCCAATTCCAGTTTAAGTTTCCACAGTTTCTTAATGGTATGTTTTGTAAGTTGGTTTATTGGAATGAGGATCCAAAGAACAGTAACCATTCTCTTTATCACTCATACTCTAGGAGAGAGAAGGCAGATGGGAGATAGACGCAGGAGAAGAGGGCTGCAAGAGGTGAGAGTAGCCATGGGGATGCTAAGATCTTGAAGATGGAAGAGAAACTATGCCTGGTGTAATTGTGAGGGTGATTAGTTGAAGAACAATATTCTGGTGGTAAAGTGGGTTGACATCTACCAAGACCACTTGTGCTAAGTGCTCAGCAGTCGAGGACTTGTCCACAGGCTGTCGCCATGACTATGGATGTTTGGGCAAGAGAATCAAGGCTGTGCCCTGGAATATTGGCAACACCTGGCAGGAATGGGTGGCCTTATTCCAGACAACAGACTGTTCTCACATCCTAACTTGTAGTATGTCCTGCTTCTCTCTCATAGTCACCAGAAGTAGACTGAGGACATCAGAAAATATCCACATTTGGGATAGAATCTCAAATTCAAAGCTGAGCCAAAGTACAGGATCATCAAACATTTGGAGAAAACAAATGATATGAAAGAGACTCGGTGATCCGATAAACAAAACTTAAACCCGAGGAAGTAAAAATCAGAAGGAAACTTTGAAAGGTGCATAATTAAAATGCTTACAGAGAGTTGGGAATAAATCCAAATATATCAATAATCATGAAAACTGACTCTTGGATAGGATAAAAAGTAAAATAAAGTAAAATAAAATAAAATATAGTTATATGCTGTTAATAAAGTTCATACCTAAAACAAAATAACATGTACAGGTTGAAAATAGACAAAAAAAAAAAAAAAAGGAAAGGAAAAAATAAATTAGACATGTTCAAATAAAAAATAAAAATAAATGTGATAGTAATTAATAAATTAATAGCAATTAAAAGAATCCAAGGCCAAAAAAACCCAACAAATTAATTAAGTAGAAATATTTAATATTGATAACATGTATAACTAACACTTGACACTCCTGAAAACTTTGTCACCAAAAGCAATGATTCATACTGTAGAGAGGAAAAACATAAAAATATAAGGATGAATAAATTCCAACCATGTGGGAGACTTCAGGACTTAACAGATTGAATAAACAAATAATTAAGATTTAAGGGCTTTTAGTAACATAACTAACAAACTATATATGTATATATACATATATATGTGTGTCATTATATCTATAGTATATGTATTTATTTTATATTTTAAATATTTTAAATATTTATAGTTCTATATTATAAAATATTTTGTTTATAAAATATTTTAATATATAATATAATATATATAAAGTCCTTTTTCTCTATATGTGTATATATCCATATTTATAAAATTTTGCACCCACAGAATTGAAAAAGACATTTTTAAAAAACAAAATGGAACATTCACAAATATTTACCATCCATTAGACCAAAACAAAATGAAATATATCTAAATATATATTCCAAGAAATAAAATAATTTAGTCTTTGTACCAGCTATAATGTAAAAAAATTATAAATGAATATAAAAAAATCTTCAAGAAAAATTTATTTCCTTGGAAATAATAATAATATTCCTCTTTCTTTTTGGAAATAACAATATTCTTTCTTTTAGAAAAATGATAAAAATGGGTAAACTTTTGGTATTTCTAACCAAGGAAAAAAGTTCTTGTATAAACAGCATTGGGAATAAGAAAGAAAATATCACAGATTTGGAGAATATTAAAAATATGTGATTTTAGTTTCTTATTTCAATTAATATCTGTTGATCACCTGCATTAATATATTCTACAGTCAATTTGAACATTTAGACAGTTAATTTAATTTTCTAAAAAATTAGACAAAGTTGACTTAATAGAAAATCTGAATAGATAAATAGAATTGAAGAAGTTGAAAATATAATGAAAGATCTATCTCTTAAAAATTTCACCAGGCCCAGAAATTTTGAAGGGTGATATCTATGAAATTTTTGTGGACTAGACAATTACCACATTATGTAAACTGCTTCAGAGAATCTAAAAGCTGGAAAATAATCTTAACTCATTCTGTGAGGCTAATATGAGCCTTATACTAAAATTTAGCAAGGATTGTGCATACGGAAAAGAAACCACAGGCAGAACTCACTAATAAATTTGACATGCAGAATTCTTATATAAAAGCTAACAAATTAAATTACTCATGGATTTAAAAATAGTATATTATGACTAAGTAGGTCTTACAGTAGAAACACAAATAACTTTCAATATTAGGTAAACTACTAATTTGACTGACTAGCAAATAGTTCAAAGAAGAAAAAATCATATGTGATCTCAACAGATGTCAAAAAAAACATTTGACAAAATTCAACACAAATTTATGTTAAATACTATAAGTGGAAGGAAACTTTCCAAACCTTATAAAGGGTATCTCTTAGAAACCTGCGGCAAAAGTCATATATAATGATGAAGTACTAAAAGCATTCTCTTTACCTGTGGAAACAACATAGGGATGAAAATTGCCACCATTTGTCCTAGAGGTTTTGGCCAGTGCAATAACACACAAAAATAAATCAGGTAGGTAAATATTTGAAAGGAAGAGGGAAAACAACTCCCATATTATTGCATTTGCAGACAACATGGTTATCTTCCTAGAAGATCCAAGATAGTAAAATAACACACTGACAGAATTCTACATGGCTAGACTAATTGGATAAAAGATTAATGTACCAAAAGTAATAGATTTCCTATATATGACCATATCCAATGGGACCATCCAGTTCCCGACAGAAATTTTAAAAATATAGGAAATGGTTAATAATAAGCCTGCAAGTACCTGTACAATACTGTTTGAAAGTAACAACAAAGCAACACTATACAGCGTTATTAGAAGATATAAAAGAAGACCTAAATAAATGATGAGAA
Organism: Ursus maritimus; assembly: GCF_017311325.1. NCBI lineage: Eukaryota > Metazoa > Chordata > Mammalia > Carnivora > Ursidae > Ursus > Ursus maritimus. The sequence goes on from NW_024426008.1 coordinate 11,762,390, forward strand.
ATACTACATTCTGGCATTGGAAAATTCACTGTTTCAAAAATGGTAATCCCCCCAAATATATTTATACATTTAACGTGTCCCAGTCAAATCCTACAAAGTTGAGGGTAACAATCATTTGGTCTTATTTAGAAGGTAGATTAAAGATGGTATTTTCCTACCTTTGTTCTTGGAAATTCTCTAAATGCAACAACACAACAACAACAACAACGTCCCCAAAGCAGAGAAACAGAGACATAAACACTGTCTTCAGAGAAACTGGGAGGCACATCTGTAACCTTGAATCATTGTATAGAAGAAACCACTAACAAATATAATGGAATGTAAACAGGAAGATGCCAAGAGGATCCCAATGACTGGAGAATTCAAATGAAATTGGCAAAGCACAGTTCTCCAAAGTAAATGCTCCATCTGAGAGGCCAACCCAATAATATCAGGATGGGTGCATGGGTTCCCAAGCTTTGCACGAAGAAGAAAAGCAGTTGGGGTTAGAACAAAGAACGCAGAGACAAGCCATATTTTCAGGTAGGCTTTCTCTCTCTCTCAGGGAGACAATATAGAGGAGAGTCTACCTTGTAAACAGTCCAAAAGCTGCTGATCTCTCTTGCCTAAAATAAAGAGAACAGGTGAAAATAGCCAGTATTAGGAATAAAAGGGGAATATAATCTATAGGCTTAGAAAGGTAAAATGAAACAGAGAATTTTTAGGGTGGTGAAAATACTCGGTATAATATTATAATGGTGGATTCATTTAATCATACACTTATTCAAACCCATAGAATGTACAACACTAAACGGGAACCCTAATGTAAACTCTGAACTTTGGGTGATTGTGATGTATCAGCGTAGGTTTGTGGACTGTAACAAATATAGCATTGGTGGAGTAGAGGGATAGGCTGTGTATGTTGGGGAGGGGCAGGGATATGGGAAATCTTTGTCCTTTCCTCACAGTTTTGCTGAGAACCTAAAACTGCTCTCAAATAATGAAGTCTACAAATATATGTATATAAAGAATATTACGAGCAAATCATGCCAGTAAATGTGAAAATTTAGATGAGATGGAAAAATTATTAAAAAAACAGAACTTACCCCAAACTGCGACAAGAAATGTAAAGTCTGCATAGCTCTGTATGCGTTGAGGAAATTGAATATGTAATTAAAAACCTCTTCATAAATAAAGCCCCTCTCCATAAGGAGGAATTCTTTTCTTTCTTTCTTTCTTTCTTTCTTTCTTTCTTTCTTTCTTTCTTTCTTTCTTTCTTAAGGAGGCACTCTTAAAGAACAAGATGGAACATACTCACTGGTGAATTCTACCCCTCAAGAAAAGAAGAAACAACACAAAATTTAACACAAATTCTTCTAGAGAAGAGAAAAAAGAAAAACTTCCAAAATTTTTGATATTTACATAATCTTGTTCCCAAAGTTTACAAGGAATATTATAAAATAAAGAAAGATTAATGTCTTTTATGAACATAGGTACAAAAAAAAATCCTAAATAAGTTACTAGCAAATTGAATCTAGTGATACTTAGAAGGATAATACATCATGACCAAATGTGTTTTTGTTTTGTTTTGGTTTGGTTTGGTTTTTTAGAGAGGGAGAGAGAATCTTAAGCAGGACCCATGCCCAGAACAGAGCCCAATGCAGGGCTCAGTCTCACAACCCTGAGATCATGACCTGAGCTGAAATGAAGAGTCAAACACTTAACTAACCTGACCCACCCAGGTGTCCCCAAATGTGGTTTATTTAAAGAAAGTGACCCTGGGTTAACTTTCAAAATTCAATCAGTGTAATTCACCAGATTAACAGAATAAAGGAGAAAAGTCATATACCCATCTCCGTAGATGCAGAAAGAGCATTTGATATAAATCCAGTATCTATTAATAATTAAAAGCAGTCTTGAATAGATAAATACATTCTTAATTTGGTAAATCTAAAAAATGAAACAAAAAACTCCATAAAACAAATGTATCTGAAGTGAATTTTTGAGACTTCTCTCTGAGATTAGTAATGAGAGAAAGATTTTTCTGCTAAAATTGTTTTTGTTCAACATTTTACTGGAGACCTTTCCAAGGAAGCAAAGACAATAATATTAAAGATGTGAAAAATGGGAGGGGAAAATAGAGCTCTTATTATTTACGGATGATATGATTGTGTATGTAGACATTTTTAGAAGAAGTAAAGATAAACTGTTAGATGTAACAAGAGAAAAAAAATAAAATATATATTGCAACAAATTTAAAAAAGAATAAAAAATAATTAAAATGTATTATTTAAAATATAATTAAAAACTTCAAATATCTAGCAATATGTCTAATGCAAATTGTCTGAGACTTCTTCCCAAAAATGTATAAAACGCTATCAAGAGATATTAAAGAAGACTCCATAAGTGAATGAGATAGATGGATAGATTAAAAAAAAAAATCTACAGACCAACTGCATTAGCAGAAATAGAAAAGTTTGTCAAAGAGCCAACCCTCCCCAAAGCATATGTTTGTACCACTGCCCCTCCTGCACCAAGAGCTCAAATTTGCGGTTATTATTGCTCCTGCTGGCACAAGAGGAAGAGAATCCTCTGCCTTCCCTTTTGTATTACCAACTCCTGGCGTGAGTGCATCTGAGTGACAAAGCCAGGTCACGTGCCTGTGCTCCAGCTGTTAAGATAGCCCGACAAATTACCTATCTAGCATTCTCACCTCCTTTAGAGGAGAAGATCTTTGTCTATCAAGAATCATAAGGTGAGCAATTCCTCAAACCTAGAAAAGGGTTTAGATGCTGGGTACTGAAAACAAGGACATTTGTCCACTAGAAACGCCCCTATTCCCACTAATAATTATTCTTCAGTTATTCTGGAGGTACTGGCAAGCACAATGAGAAAAAATAAAAATAGATAAAAATCAAAGAGGAGGAGATTAAACTACAGCTATATGCTGCTGGTGCAGATATTTTCCTAGAAAATCCGTGAGAAATGACTAAAATGTTTTCACAAATAAGGGTAGAATGCAGCTACTTGGCGGGCACAAAATTAATTAAACAGATACATCTTCATGTAGATGGTTTGCTAGATGACACAGTGGAATAAATGGAACACTTACAATAGCAAGTCACACGAAGGATCAAGATAAAATTGGAAAAAGCTTTTCAAGGGTACAAAAAGAAAACTCGAATAAATGGAAAGACACACTATATTTTTGGATAAGAGAGTCAACATTATGAGCATGTCGATGTCTCTAAATTACTCTATAAAAGTGACATGACCCCTCCAAAAAATTACCAGTAGGATTTTTATTGAAACTAGGCAACTGAATCCTAAAGAACATACGGAAAAAAAAAAAATAAAGAACAAGCAAGAATAGCTAGCAAAAATTCCAGAAAAGAGTAATGGAAGGTATTTGTCTTAAAAAGCATTAAAACACACAAAAACACCAAAGGGTAAGACATGGTACTTGAGCATATAAAGTGACTTGGTGTGTTAAATAGATGAAAATTCAAATCATTGGGAAGTGATAAGATTCACTCTTTTGACTGGCAAAGATTAAAGACTACTAATATCCAGCAGTGGAGAAGACGCAGAGAAATATGTAGATATGTAATCAGGCATGACTTTATGGAGAGCATTTTCTTAGGCTCTCCTTTAGAAATATGCATATGCCTTAACTCAACAATTCCACTTTGGGATATTCATCCCCCCAAAATGCTTGCAACTGTGCACAAAGAGGCCTTGGAGAATTGTTTGCAATGAGGGAAAAATAGATTATAATCTGAGCTTCCTTATAAATAAAGTATTATGCATCTTTCCTGTTGAATACAATGCAGCAGTTAAAATAAATGAGGTTAAAAATGAGAAAGATCACATGAAGTGAAGTGTGAGTTAGCATTTCAAGGACTCATTTTAACACTGAAAAGAGAATTTTAGAATAATATACATGGTGTGATTTCTCTGCTGCCAAAATGGTCTCACCTGTGTATATGACTTGGGTCGTACTGTTATCTCAAGTCTGTCAGTGTGCCAAGGAGGAAACTGAAGCACAGAGAGGGAAGTATTGTGGGGGGGGGGCTTGGAAGACCATCTGAGGAAAGAGCAATTCAGTCAGAGAAAGCAATTCGAAGACCCTGGCATAGAAGCATGCTGTGCCTATTTGAGGAAAAGTAAGAAGATCAGTGTGACTGGAATGAGGTTGAGTGAAGGGGATCAGTAAGAGATGAGACCAAAGAAGTACCCAGGTCATCTAGAGGATTGGCTTTTATTTTTAAAGAAGTGGGAGCCATTGGAGGGTGTTGAGTACAAAGGTGACATGATTTGGCTTCTGTGTTTAAATAATTTGCTGCCATGTTGAAAATAGATGGAAGAGGGGCAAAGGTGGGATGACTGGGTAGGAGGCTACCATAATAATCCTGGTGAGAGATGATGGTGCTTTGGCCTAACAGCAGTAGAAATATTGAGAAGCGGTCAGTTTCTGCATATATTTTAAACATGGATAGCATGTGTGCTGAAGGGAATGATCCAGCAGTGGTGGGAAAGCTGATGATGTAGGAGAGGATAAAGAACTGCTACCACCTCGAGAAGGTGAGGGCGTGAGTTTGGCTTTTGCTATGAGCACAAACACACTGTGTAATAACAGGAAGATGGATTATGTGTGTGCGATGCTGGTAGACGTATGAATCTGTGAGGATAGGAGGATGCGGAAGTTCTCTGCTTGGTGGCTTCAGTTTTCTCAAGGCAGGAAGACACAAGGTCTTCAGCTGTCAGTGTGAGAATATAGAGAGGAGGTGTTGGAAGTTTGAGGCTAAAGGAAAGTGAGTGAATTTGAGTGAGGGAATGGACTCAGGAAATATAATAGAATGTTCTTTTGATAGAGTCAGAGAATAAACATGTTTTAGAGAGTAAAATACGTTGTCCTTTTTCTCTAGAGAAATAAAACCTATAGATACCCTGAATCCCTTTCTTTTGTTTTCATGAAAACAACAACCAGGAATTAAACTGTAGTTCTAAGTTGGAAGACATGACCATTTGGTTAAGAGGATCCCATGCACTTTACATTTTCTGTCCCAGTGCTTAAGAAGCACATAGTGTTCTGCAAAACATGACTCTTCAGACAGAATGTCCAGAGTTCCAAGAAGAAAGTTTATGATGTGTTGACCAATCCCAAACCACACTGCAGTAATTGAAAAAACACTTCTGCAAATGGGTAATGACAGAACAGCCTATCATTTGAACTAAAGCTATAGTAAGGAGTCATTGGCAAGGCAAGATGAGATTTAAGTGCTGTTACACACTCCGTTCCTGCCTGAAGTAGCCTGCTGGACTGAATTACTTTAAGTAATTAAATAAGGTGAGACGTTTCCAGAGCTATCCAGATACAGCCAGTCCCTCAAGGTCTTTGGTTACTGAATGTCCTGCTTCCTGATCTCTGGGACCTTTTTTCAACAACCTTATTAGCATGTCCTTGATAATGGACAATGACTAAGACCATCATTTTGGGCTTGTTTCAGATCCAGGTAACATTGTGGTGAGAAGCTAAAACTCGAAGTGTTTTGAGACAGGGTAGCAGTTTTCAATAAACTAAAGTTTCAAAAAAACAGTGGTTTCAAAAAAGGCTCAATTCCCTCGGATCTCACACATCATACCACTTTAAGTGAATAGACAGGCAAGTTTGTTGTACATGTGGTTGATGTTTACCTTTTCTCGAATATTCTAGTGTTTCTTGTTAACAGACAGCTGATGTTTTTTTTCCTGTCACATAACTTGTTGACTTGATCTCTTTTCCTAATTCTAAGGAGTTATGTTGGTTTGGGTCCCCTGAGAAGCAGGTATCATGACCGTATCATACGTGCAGAGATTTATTAGGGAAAATGTTTGTAAGGGAAAACAGGGAAGGAGCTGGAGGAGGTTGCAGGGAGAGAATGAATTAAAAATCTTAGACTGTGGTGCAGTTCTAAGAAAGTTTTGGTAAGGCTGAGGGGCAATCTAGAGCCAAAATGGCCCATCAGAGGAGTCTTTCCTCTGCCAGAAATGGACCTGCCTTGGTATCCCTGCCATGTTCAGTGATTGGTAGGGAGTAGCTTGTGGGAAGAGTGGCCTCAGCTCCACTAGAGTGATGTATCTCAGGAGGCAGTAGTGGGAGATGTTCATAATTACACTTCTGTATTACTCTACTTGAACTCCTTTACCAATCTACCACACACTGAGGGGCTTTAACAGCAGAAATGTATTTTTCGCAGACATAGAGGCTAGGAAGTCCAAGGTTAAGGTGTTGGCAAGGTAAGTTACATTCTGAGATCTCTTTTCCTCTCATGACTTGCAGGCTGCTGTCATCTTCCGGTGTGTTCGCATGGCCTCTTCTTTGTGTGGAGAGAGAGGGAGCTCTTTGGTTTCTCTTCTTATAAGGATACCAATCCTATCAGAGCAGAGCCCCACGCTTATAAGCTTATTTAACCTTAATTACTTCCTTAGCGGCCCCATCTGCAAATACGGCCACACTGGGTTTAGGGTTTCAACATAAGAATTTTGTGGGGACATAAACATTCAGTCTGTAGTAACTACCTACTGCCAGAGATTTGAGAGGTGCATCTTTTAAAAACATGTTTTATTGTAGTATATAATACAGAAAATTGCACAAATTTTATTTTTATGGCTCTTAATTTTTTAATGCCAAGAGAACTAATAAAGTGTAATTTGTATTTAGTAGAATGCACACATTTTAAGTGTATAGTTCAAGGTTTTGTTTTGTTTTTTTTTTTTAAAGATTTTATTTAGGGGCAAGCAGGGGGAGTGGGAGAGGAAGAAGCAGGCTCCCAGTGGAGCAGAGAGGCCAATGTGAGGCTCGACCCCAGGACCCTGGGATCACGCCCTAAGCCAAAGGCAGACGCTTAACAACTGAGCCACCCAGGCGCCCCTAGGTCAAGGTTTTTGACAAGTGTATATACACCTGAGTTACCATTAATCACTTCAAGATGCAGATTATGTCCAACACTCCAGAATGTTCTTGTGTTGACCTTGGTGCTCCAATAAAGACTCTGGGAACCAATGCTTAGGTGAGCTTCCCTGGTTGTAGGTAAGCACTACAGAGAAAAGTAGAGGGGGAAGATGACAGGGAATTCTGGCAGTGCAATGAGGGGATTCAGGTAACAGTTTTAAAGAGGATACTCTGGAGATACCTCTCTCGTGAGGTGGTCTCACTGCCTGAAGGGGGTCTTGTAACAATTACAATTACATACAGCAGTGCTGTATTTTCAGCTATAATGCATTTGGGAAACTGCACCTGTGAGATATCTCACCCTCCTGACACTAGTGGGTATGTGGGATTCCCAAGCAACTTATATTAAACAGTCTTATCCTTTTACCTTGTAATAGGATAACTAAAACATTTTCTAAAGAACACAAAACAGTTTTTACGGGAAACTTTGCTGTCTCTTCTATATTAATATTTAATGAATGGAAAAATGCATTTGTAGGCTCTATTGAGGTTCTCAGAAACAGAGATTCGTTTACTCATTTAATATTTTTCCCAATATATTTCTTCAACAAACATTCATTGAGCTCCTACTATGTTCCATGTTTTGAACTAAGCACTAAGAGAGACACAAATGAACAGGAAACTCTAGGATCTCATGGTTAAGAGTGGTGGAGGCAGAACTGCAAATGGATTGTTTCTGTTGTGACTGGAATAACTCAAAAATGGTGATGGGCAAGAGGAGGAAGGTAGGAAGCAGCTAGCAGAGAAGGGCACAGGGCTAATAAAATGGCTGTATATGATGATAACACATGAGAAGAGCTATAATGGTGCAATGAACAAAGTTTTATTGGGGCTCAATGGATGAAGAAAGAATTCTCTAAGGGAGCTGGGCTAGGTTTCAAACACAGCACACATTTTCCCCTCTTATTAATTTTTTCCTTTAAAAATGCTTTAAAATATTTTAAATTAAAGTTGAAAAAAATGAAATAGTACCAAAAGTTTTATAACCCCAAATAGTAATCTCCTGCACCAGTGACACCTGCCACCCCAATCTCATTCCCTAGAGGTAAACATTTTAGCTATTTCAGCTATTTTGTTTTGTATTGGTCTGTGTACTTCTTAAGATTATGCTTGTAATGATATTTCTTGATTTATTATCATTTTGACATTATCTATTGATTTCCTGTTAGGATAGATGGGAATTTTACCCTCTTAAATGTCACTCACTTTCCACTCTCCTTCCTTCCAAAGAATTTCTTGATTAAATTAATATTCGGTGCTTACATTATTATAATCATGTAAATATTGTTCACTGCAGAGCCAAGAATTTCCGAATGATTGTTTCCCTCCTTTTTTGTGTAACATTTTATTTTTTCTAGAATTAATTTCTGTTTTTAAAAATTTGCATATTTTTGTGTGTGACCCTTAATTATCCTTAATATGTTTTGTATCTCTCAAAAGATTCCCCCCCCATGCTTAAATGTATAAAGTGTCTATTAAATCAAGGACATGTGTTTCCAGATTGATAGGGCCCATGAAGCACCAAGCATAATGGTGAAAGCAGACCTGTACTATGGCACTGGGGCACGTCAGAGTGAAAGTCAAGAGCAATGGGGACAAAGAAAAGATCCTGCAGACTTCCAGAGAAGAAAACAAGATTCGAGTAAAGGGTTGAGGGTCAGAATGGTGTCAGATTCCTCACCAGCAATGATGGAGGCGAGAAGAGGGGGGCTATGCCTGAAAATTTCAGAAAGAAAGGGATTTCCATGCTGCGGTTGCACATCCAGCAAAGACCAGTTAAATATGAACATAAAGTAAAGACATTTTCAGACATGAAAATTCTCAAATTATCTCCCAAGCACCCTTTGTTAGGCAGTTATTCCAAAATGAGGGAATTCACTAAAAAAGGAAGACGTGAGGATCCCAAGAACAATGGATCCAAAATAAGAAAAAGACAAAAGAAATCTCTAGGATAGCAGTGAAGGGAAATCTCAAGATGGCAGCTGGGTAGCAGGACCTAGGGAAATCAGCCCAGATTGGAGCAAGCACAGGCCCCAGGAAATCATCCTAGAAGGTGAAATTGTAGAACATCTAAGGCATTTGAACATACCGAGAAGTGATGTACAAAATTGGAGGGAGAAGTGAGAACCACTCAATTTAATGGTAAAGACATAAGAAACTGAGCAAATAAAAAAAGATAATTAACTCTAGAGAAAATAAAATGTGTAGGGAATCAAAGGTAATTGTTTACATAGTCAGCATATGTCAACCCTGAGCATCAATCTGACCAAATTTACAAATAACTAAGCTGGAAGGATGGGGCCACTTGGAATGCACCTGGGGTGGGGTGGGGTGGGGTGGAGTGGGAGTGGTGGCTAAATGGGTTAAAGTCTTATCCCCCTGTAGTGAGAGCCCACAGTGAGAGTGAACAGAAAATATTCAAATCAAAATCAAGCAACATAAGCATGTTATTGACACATATGGAGATAAATACCAAAATAATTGACTAAAAGAAACCAAAGTGGTGTCCTCAGTGGATTGGGAAATAGGAGAGAGGGGAAGGGAGTCCTGTGGTTTTCATAGCAATTATTTGATTGTCTGTGTGTCCATATAATTTTTGTAAACATAAAAACCACAATTTAAAAGGAAAAAAATATAAAGTATCTATCAGTTTTCCTTTCTTCCTCCCAGAGTTCTCCATCCTTTTGCTCTCCATCCTGTAAATTAGATTGGTTGCTCTGTAGCTCTCTTAGCTAGCTATCATCCTGGGCACATCCTTTAGTTGTCATCCTGGGACCTTATATCCCCAAGGATTCCTGGTTCCTTGGATTTTTTGTGTTCCTTATTTTTATTCATTCATTTGTTTTGCTGGAGCATAGCTTTCATAATGTCTTTAGAAAGTGTTGAGGGTTGACTTGTTTCCCCAAAAAGATATGTTGAAATTCTAACCTCTGATACCTTTAAATGTGACCTGACTTGAAAATAGGGTCTTTGCAGATATAGCCAAGTTAAGATCAGGTCATTAGTGTGGACCCTAATCCAATATGACTGGTGTCCCTATAAGAAAAGAGACACAGACACAGATGACGAACGCCACATGACGATGGAGGCAAAAATTGGAGTGGGGCTGCCACAAGCCAAGAACACTAAGGATTGTTAACAAACACCATAAGCTAGGAGTGAGAAATTGAATACATTTTTCTCCTAGCCCCTAAAAAGGAACTAATCCTGCTGACACCTTTATTTTTGAACTTGTAGACTCCAGAACTGTGAGAGAATACATCGTTGTTACTAGTTTAAGTTACTAGTTTGTGGTGATTTGTTATGGCAGCTCTAGAAAGAGTATATTGGAAGTTAAGTTGAATCTTGGCAGATCTGAAAATGTCTTTATGATTCTCACTCTTGATGTTGGCTTAATTTTACCAGAAAATATCAAAGGATTGCAACCAGGTCTTGATGCCACCTGATTGACGGTAATTGCAAGATGCATTCCAACTGTAAGGATTTGTATATGTGTAAAAAAACAAAACAAAACACTGAGTGTTATGATAATTAAAGTAGGATATGATGGCTGGGTATAGAATTTTAGGTTGAAACTATTTCTGAATAACAATTTTGAAAGCAAATCTCCACTAAGTCCTAGTGTTGCTGCTGAGAAGGCTGATGATCATGTGACTTTTTTTTCCTGTTAGAAATTTGTAGAATAGGCTCTGCCTTTTTATTCTAGAAACATGTATTTCTGTTCTGGGTAACTTAATTTTACTCTTAAAAAAACTACACACACACACACACACACACACACACACACAGATATTTTCATTTCCATGCTCTCTCTTTGGCATTCTTATTATGTAGGTATTTATTTTCCTGGATCAATCTACTAAAATTACTCTTATCATCTCTGATTCTCCAACTTTTCATTGCTTTATTATATTTTTGGAGAGATTTCCTTGACTTAATTTTTTAACAATCTCAGAAATTTAAATCTTGGTTATTATAATTTTAATTTCCAAAAGCTCTTTCATGATCCCAGATTTTTCTTTTATTCTGAAAAAAATCGAAAGTGCTTCCCTTGGGAAGGAAAAAAAAGAAACAAAAGGAGGAGCAGAGGTAAACTTTTCTTCCTATGGGTTAACCAACATTGCCTTGCCTTTCTCTTTGTTTCTTTACTCTCTTTGCATTGCTTAACATTTCACTGCCTTACACTCTTAACATTAAAAAAGAAGGGATCCCGATGTCCCTAACCTTGAACAGATTTGTCCATAAACAATGTAAAAAGGCCTCCTGTCTTCTGTCTGTGCATTATAGAGATTCTGATTCCAGAAAACAAAACAAAATAAAATATATTTTTTATGTTTTACCTATCCTTGCTACCAGCTATACCTTTTAAAAAGTGTTGAGCTAAGGGGCGCCTGGGTGGCACAGCGGTTAAGCGTCTGCCTTCGGCTCAGGGCGTGATCCCGGCGTTATGGGATCGGGCCCCACATCAGGCTCCTGCGCTATGAGCCTGCTTCTTCCTCTCCCACTCCCCCTGCTTGTGTTCTCTCTCTCGCTGGCTGTCTCTATCTCTGTCGAATAAATAAAATCTTAAAAAAAAAAGTGTTGAGCTAAGATTACATTTATTCTACAAGAGCTCTCAGAGGAGATAAGCGTGTGATGAGAGAATTAGAACTTAAGAGGAGTGAGTTGGTGGAGTGATAGGAGTGCCCCTTGGGCAGAAGTTCAAGATTTGCCAATTGCTACCTTTGTGACTGTTGAATCACATGTTAAATCATATGTCACATGTCAAGTTACCTCACAGCCTCAGCTTCCTAGTTGGTAAAAATGGGTAAATGAGATCTATCTTGTCTAACTCATAAGATTATTTTATCAAATGAGATAGTGTCTAGGCAATTACTGGGGTCAATTAATAGCTGGTAGAGGATTAGACTTGGAGTCACAAGATCTGGTGTCAAGATCTTGTTTGCCTCTTCCAGGCTGTGTGACCTTGCACAATGTTCTCTGAACCTCAGAAGAGGGTTAATATACTCCCTGTGTCATTGCCTACTGTCATCAGTGATTTGGGCATCACCCCCTCCTTTTTTATTTGTTTATTTTTCCTGTTTATTCTTTTCCCCCATTCCCATTCTCCTCCCCACTCTCCTTTACTCATAGGTGACCATTCTAATATGTGTGAGGTGAATCCTTTAACTACGTTTGTTTTTATACTCTGTGTATCATTCTTCTGTGTGCAGCCATTCAAACATATGAAAATGGTGTTATGCTACAGATCTCATTCTGCATCTTGCTTTTTTCACCCCAAACTCTGTTTTAGAGAACTCACCATGTTGCTGTATGTTTATATAGCTTATTGCTTCCGATTGCTGCATAGTATTTTACAGCAGTGCATTTATCCATTCTTCCTAGTGATGGATATTTAGATTGCTTCCAACTCTTGTCTTTCATACATGACCTTGTGATGAACATCTTTGTACAAGTCCCCTCAAGAACTTGTGTGAGAATTTATCTGAGAATATGTGCTTAGACCTAGCAATATGTGTACTTATTTTCACAACAGATTGCCAGATCTATCTCCAGAATGATTGTACCAATCTCCATCCCCAGCAGCAGATCAAAAGAGCTCCTCTATCCCACATCCTTGGGATGTGAATAATAATTCATATTATTTAGATTTCTAATTTTCAGCAATCCGGTGGGAATGGGACTGTGTCTCATTTTTTTTTAAATTTTGTATTTGTCTAATCACAAATGAATTTGACCATCTTTTCAGATGTTTCTCAGCCTTTTTTTTTTATTTTGTGTGATTTGCCTGTTATATTTTTGTCCATTTTTTTTGCTAATAAGTTTCCTGTTTTTTGTTGACTTACAGGAATTCCTCTTCTTCTATGTGCTAGTCTCTTTTTAGTTCTACATGTTGAAAATATCTCCTCTCAATTCATTAGTTGCTTTTTAACCTTGTCCATGGTGTTCTTTATGGAACTAAAGTTCTTAACTTTGAATTAGTCAAATTAATCTTTTCAACTGTGGTGATGTTTGTACAACTCCGTGGCAATACTATAAATCATTGAATTAGACACTTCAAATGAGTAAATTGTATGGCATGTGAATCATGTCTCATTAAAGCTGTTATTTGGCGGAAAAAAGATATTGCTAGATTGCCTCTCCAAAAAAAACAAAAAGTTGTACTAAAAGTCCTGGTCAATCCTAATAGATAAGAAAAAAATGGATCTTTGAACTTGAAAAGAAGGAATAAAATTGTCATATTACATATATATATGTACATATATATATATACATATACATATATATATACATATATATATATTCCTCTACAAATAAAACTAATGATATAAATAGTAAACTATCAGAGTTTCTGGATGTAAGATTAACTTATAAAAACTTTACAAAAATAATCAAACAGAAAATATACTTAAAAATTCATAGTATTAACAAAATTTTTAAAATACCTAGGAATCAATAAAAATTCACAATACCTCTGTGAAGTAACAGGTAAACTTTACTAAGAGTCACAGAACAAGTCTGAGTAAATAGAGAGATTTTTCATGCTCTTGGTTGAGATGACTTAATAAAATAAAGATGCCATCTCACCCTAAATTAATATATAAATATAATGAACTTTCAACCAAATGTTCAAGTGGATATTTTAAAAAAGAAATTTTTTTCTCATAAATGTATATTCTTATCTCATAGCCAATCTTAAAAGTTAATCATTAAATTCTCCCTATTTAGTATTTATCACATGTTTGGCATATTACTGCTACCCACTTAAGGCAGTTCTCTGTTTGCTAAAACATTTTGAAATAACAAATTTACACTTATGCTTTCAAAAATATGTTTTTCTGTGTCTACTGAAGGAATTACATGATTTTCTCCTGTAATCCCTTACTGTGGTAAAGTGTATTGATAAATTTGCTCACATTGAACCCTTCTTGAATTCCTGGGATATACCCTATAATTGAACATGATTTTTAAAACATATGGATGGATTTTCTTAGCTAATATTTTATTTGCATAGTTGTATTTATGTTTACAAGTGAATTTTTTCTTGAATTGTCTTTAGTTTAGAATTAATATTATGATAGCCTAATGAATTAAGCTGGGTAGCAAGTTTTATGGAACAAGCTAGCATAAGAAGCTGTTCCTTTAAAGCTTGGTAAAACATCTGTGAAACAGTTGCTAGTCAGTATTTTTCATTTCTCTCACTTTCAAAACCATGGCTCTCTAACAAATGCAGTTGAGAGAATCCTGTTAATTTGAAACACTCAAATCATACTTTAATTCTGAAGAAAAGACCTCAAAAATTAGATTGACTGTTAAAATAATTTGCTTAAGGAAACCTACTTCTTTTGTGTTCAAACTTTTTTTTTTTATCTCTTTAGCAAAAGAATTATGCAAATTGAAGAATAGTGTTATTGAAGTACTCCCTCGCATAAAAGAATTGCTAAATGTGTTAAGGAAAGAAGTGACAACATTTTTACTCCTCGAAGTGTCAAGGCTGTTCTTAAAAGGGACAACATTATTTATAAATAGGAAAAGAAATTCTTAACTTGAGATGGATAATCACTACAGCTCTTGCTATGAATATCTTTTGAAGAATTTGTTTCTTTTACCTTGATGTTACTAAATACCCTTCCAGCATTTAGGGAACAGGTGGAATCATGTATAGTGTTGAGGAAGGGATCAAAAATTGATGAAAATGCTTTTTTTCTGTCAGTGGGCAACATTCTAAAAACTTGTTGGCCAAGCGATTCAACTTAATTTTAAAAAATGGAAAAGCATGTTATGTTTGAAAGGTGGCATTATGTGTTTTGACAAATGGAATTTGAAGAGCAATTCTCAGAGTTCTTAATTTTTTGCCAATTCGTGGTTAGTGTACTGGTCTGTACGCTAATGTTGAACATGTTTTCTCATTAATAAATGTTCAATGAACAAAAGAATGAAATAGATTCAATGTGGTCACTGTAGAAGCTATGTTCTAATACAGTTGGAACCACAACTACAAAGAATTTTATTTTATTTTGTTGTATTGTTTTATTTATTTATGACAGAGAGAGCATGAGGGGGGGCAGAGGACGAGGAAGAAGCAGACTCTCCACTGAGCAGGGAGCCCAACTTGGGGCTCACTCCCAGGAACCTCAGATTATGACTTGAGCCAAAGGCAAATGCTTAACCCACTGAGCCACCCAGGTACCCCATAACAACAAGGAATTTTATAAGCAAGTTCTACAGAACAAGGAACTGTTGAGGAGAGGCAAATTGTCAAGGAAGTATAATTAAAGAAAGATGTATGTGATTTGATGTTTAGATAGTGGGGACGGATGGTTTTGGCTATAATACAGGGGGCTTACACTAGATTGGTTTAAACACAATGGACTTAGAAGTCAATTCTAGGAAGAGGAGGATTCAAGCAAAAATTGAGAGAACTATTTCCTAAAAATAGTGTGAGATTTGGAGGCTGAGAGAAATCACAGCTTTGGTGTCCAACATAATAGAATATAGCACAAATAGGGAGCACATGTACTTTTACTAAATGGGAAGTTTTTTGAGGCATATTGGAAAGTTAAGAAATATTGAGGAAGACTTTGAAATGATGAAAAAGAGAGAAAGGGGAGGAATTAAATACTCTCCTGAATAGTGAATCTCTTCCCGGTTGTCTCTACATTTCATGGTCTTTTTAAAAATTAAAAATATATATTGATATATAATTGACATATAACATTATATTAATTTTTAGTGTACCATATAATTATTTGATATATGTATGTATTGCAAAATGATCACAATAAGTCTATTTAACATCTATCATCATACGTAGTTATAAATTCTTATAAATTTCTTGTAAATATACAATATAATATTAACTATAATCACTATACTGTACATTACATCCCCCCAGGACTTATTTATTTTATAACTGGAAATTTATACCTTTTGACTCTCTTTATGTATTTTGTCTACCCTCTACCCCTCACCTTTGGCAACCACCAATCTGTTCTATCTATGAGTTCCTTTTTTTTTTTTTTTTAAGATTCCACATATAAGTGAGAACATATGGTATTTGTTTTTGTCTGACTTATTTTACTTAGCAAAATGCCTTCCAGTTCCATCCATGTTGCCGCAAATGGCAAGATTTCTTTCCTTTTTGTGGCTGAGTATTATTCTACTATAAACCATGTTTTAATTATCCATCTATCCATCAGTGGACACATGGATTGTTTCCATATCTTGTCTTTTGAGAGTACATATATTTTTTCAAGTTAATGTTGTTTCCTTCAGTTAATACCCAGAAATGGAATAGCTGGATCATATGGTAGTTCTGTTTTTATTTTTTTGGGAAAAATCTCCATATTGTTTTCCATCATAGTTGTAGTAATTTACATTCCTACCAAGAGTGCATAAGGGTTCCCTTTAATCCACATCCTCACCATCACTTGTTATTTCTTGTCTTTTTGATAACAGCAATTCTAACAGCTATGAAGTGATATCTTATTGTGGTTTTGAGCTGTATTTTCCTGATAATTAGTGATGCTGAGTACCTTTTTGTGGACCTGTTCACCATCTGTATGTCTTCTTTGGAAAAATGTCTACTCAGATTCTCTGTCCATTTTTAAATCAGATAGTGTTTTTGAAACTGAGTTGTATGAGTTCTTTACGTATTTTGGATATTAATCCCTAATCAGATCTATTATTTACAAGTATTTTCTCCTATTTGGTGCCTTTTCTTTTTGTTGATGGTTTTCTTTGCTGTGAAGAAGCTTTTTAGTTTGATATAGTTCCAACTGGGTTTTGTTTTGTTTTGTTTTTTGCTTTTGCTGCCTTTGCTTTTGGTGTCAGATCCAAAAAATCATCACCAAGACTGATGTCAAGGAGGTTATTGTCTATGTTTTCTTCTAGGATTTTTATGGTTTCAGGTCTTACACTTAAGTCTTTAATCCATTTTGATTTTATTTTTGTGTATGGTGTAAGATAATGGTCCAGTTTCATTTCTTTCCATGTGATTGTCCAGTTTTCTCAGTGTCATTTTGAAGAGACTGTTCTTTTCCCATTGTATATTCTTCGCTCCTTTGTTATAAATTAATTGACTATATACGAATGGGTTTATTTCTGGATTCTCTATTCTGTTCTGTTGATCTGTGTGTCTGGTTTTATGCCAGTACCATATGGCTTTGATTACTATAGCTTTGTAATATAGCTTGAAATTAGGCAACACGAGGCCTCCAGCTTTGTTCTTCTGTCTCAAGGTTGCTTTGGCTATTTGGGCAAGATTTCAGGAAGGAGAGGGAAAACAGTGCTGGAAGCAGAGCAGGACTGGGGCATCTCTCCTGGATATTTTCCCTTTCCACTTGGGACAGATCTTGTACTAGCTCCCATGCATATGAAAATCAAGTTTGATTGCTTCACCCTCTATGTGTCCATGGAGATATGCAAAGATATGAAATTCAAGAATGCTTTCTGTATGATCCAAGGTCAGTCTCTGAGCTTTTTCTTTTTTTTTTTTTTTAAAGATTTTATTTATTTATGTGACAGAGAGACAGCCAGCGAGAGAGGGAACACAGCAGGCGAGTGAGAGAGGAAGAAGCAGGCTCCCAGCCGAGGAGCCCGATGTGGGACTCGATCCCGGAACGCCGGGATCACGCCCTGAGCCGAAGGCAGACGCTTTAACGACTGCGCTACCCAGGCGCCCCAATCTCTGAGCTTTTTCAAGCCACAAACTCCTTTAGTAAAATGTTCTTGAGCTTCAGGTACATGGAAAAGATCACCAACATGGGAGTCTCATCCCCTGACTCTCTACTCTCTAAGCCTATCCTACCTAATGGGTGACTGAATATCTCTGAACTTCAGGTTGGT
Source organism: Ursus maritimus (assembly GCF_017311325.1). Lineage (NCBI taxonomy): Eukaryota > Metazoa > Chordata > Mammalia > Carnivora > Ursidae > Ursus > Ursus maritimus. Next base: position 11,780,211 of record NW_024426008.1, read on the forward strand.
AAAAACAAATGCAATGATGGACATGCAGTATTATTCAATAGATAATTAAAAGCAGAAATTAATCTTCTAAGGTTCTTGGCTCATCCTCTAAGCCTGCCTTATTCTAAAGGAGCTAATGTTTGCATTTCTAGGACCATGATCAAGAGTCCAGGGTGGAGGCAGGATGAACCACAGTGCCCCTAACTTCTCTACCCATCTAGATGTAAAGGACAGCATTAGCGCATTGCGTGTCTTCAGTGGCTTCTCTCATTAGGCTTTCATGGAGATTCCCACATCACCTTTGCCAGTTCCCACAGTTGGGTATTTACTTGATTTTTCTCACTCCGAAAAGTCCTTGAATGTTTGCATGCTAGTATCCCTTACTTTTCCCCCTAATGACCGTTTTAGAAAACAATTACATGTTTCAAAAAAGGTCTTCTTAGGAGATTGAAATAAAGGACCCCTGATGGTGGTGGGTATGCAAAGACCATCTCAATTTCCGTCTGTGCGTATGACCAAACTAACCACTTGGTTAATCTGACTCCTTCCTTTTTAAAGCCCCAACTCCTAGGATAACCCAAACATCAACATAAACCATGGCACAGACACAGGACATCATTCTGCTATTAGAACAAACAAATGTATATATGAAGGTTATCATTCATTCAAAAAGAAGGGCTCATCCTTTTTAGAGGATGTGTTCCTGAAAGAATTAATGAAGTTGCTGAAATTGGATGCAAAAAATTCTTTGAGCAAAATTTTTTTTTCTGGAGGGGAACTTTCTGTTTGACAATGAAACACAAGTCCCCAAAGATGGAGACAGTGCCCTGAGGTACCTGGCATCTTTGGTGCATTCTGGTGGGTCCTGGATGGGGATACAAGCTTCCTGGGGTCATGGAAGGTGGGAGACTTGGCTCTAGTTGTTGATTTTAGAATTTAAAGATTTTCCTGGGCTCACTCTCTCTGATCTGTCTCTCTTTGTCTAGAAAATTCACTGTTTGACATTTTTTTAGAAAAAAATTTATTTATTTATTTATTTGAGAGAGAGAGAGAGAGCAAGTGCACAGAGAGAGCAAGGGGCAGAAGGGGAGGGGGAGGGAGAGAGAGAATCTCAAGCAGAATCTGTGCTGAGCATGGAGCCCAATGCGAGGCTGGAACTGGGGTTCAGTCTCATGACCTGAGATCATGACCTGAGCTGAAACCAAGAATCTGACACCTAATTGACTGATCCACCCAGACACCTCTCACTGTTTGACTTTTGAAACAAAATATATGCATTACTCTGATTTTTTTAAAAAAATTGTGTAACTATTGCCAAGAAAAAAAAAAAGAGGATTTATCATAGGTTTCCTTAAAATCTGCAATTAATTCTGATACAAAATCCAGTTTTGAAAACAAATTTTACAAGATAATCATTTCTATGAGCTTAACAAGGCTTGATACTTTCAAAATGAGCTCCACCACAAAATATCAGATGATGGATAAATTAAAATAAATGTGCTTTTAAATTCATTGCTAAACTCAAGGAGAATAAGGAAAGTTCTAAATTTTAAAAAGACAAAAACAAATAAAATAGAGCTGAAAATAGAGTGGAGAGCCAACACAGTGGGTTGCTCTAGAGTGAACCTGGAGGGGAGTAGGCATGTGGCCAACAATCCATGGCATTCCACCATCTTCTCAGGAGCAGAAGTTTCTTCTATCTTTTTTTTGTCTCATCTCATTCAACCTGCTGCATATATATGATAATGCAATCAATGCATTGATAAGGTTTTATTACTATTATCGACAAAGTGTTCTAAAATGTATTTCTCTTCAAGGATATCATCCTACCGTCCTAGGACTTCATGTTTCTCACATGCCTGGTGTAGAAGTTCTAGCAGCTGCCTGGCATTATTTTTTTCTTTTGGATAAATAAGGCCATCTGAATAAATATTGTAATTAGGACCATAATGGCACATTTTGATTGCTTTTAATAAATAACACCAACCAGAATTGTTTCTTAGATGTGGCGCTAATGATTATTGATGGCCAAATTGTTAGATTTAGATCAGAAATTCTTGACTGAAAATTTTTGTGAGACTGTAAACTATAATGCTATGAATGTAGAAAATATTTGCAAAACTTTCTGGATTTGCCGCATTACCTTAGAATAATCCTCAAGAATTCATAACAGAAAATGCAAGAAACTGGAAGCTGATATAGTTCAGCAGGTATTGTGTGCAGAAAATATGGGTAAAATCGTGATAAAGAGAGCAGGATCAGAAAATTGTTAGAAAATCTAGGCTCTGTTCAGTCTTTGTTTTTATTAGGAAGTGTAGAAAAATTGGTTAAAAATAAAAAGTTGACATTGTATGGTATTAGAATCTGAAACCCTTTAAACTTTAGGATTATAGAGTTTTGCTTTTTAATTATCAAAGTGGTCAGATAAGGATGGCTCATGTTGATGTAACAGGGCTATGACTCACTACTCTTTTTGTGATTACATCATGTTGCCATTTAATTTTTACAACACCTTAATTTATTTGTGATTTGCCCTTCTACTCTCCTTCTAAAAATTAATCTTTCCCAGTTCTTTCACCTTCTTGGGATTGATTATGAACTAATTCTTTATAGACTCAAAGTTTACATTAGCTTTCTTAAAAAGAAAACAAAAGAAAAAGATCGAGATTTTTGTTAAAAATGTTAAAGGCCAGCTCTGTAAGAAATCTCAGCAGTAACACTNTTCAGCAGGTGCCAAAGACAGGATGAGTCTAGGTGCTAAGCTGCAGTAGCACACGCCCTGGAGACTTAGAATCACAGGACCAGTCTGCTTATTGAGATAGTCCTCCGGCTAGAGTAGGCTTTGGCAATACTGAGGAGTAAGCTCTTTGTCTGCAGTACCTTCTTGCCCTCCATGTCTATCATCATCACTTTGTGGATGGAGCACCTTATACTCTGCCATGACTCTCTAAAACCCCTTTTCTTTCCTTTTCTTTTTCTCTTTCTTTCTTTCTTTCTTTCTTTCTTTCTTTCTTTCTTTAATATATTCATTTATTTGACAGAGAGAGAGAGAGAATGAGTGCATGGGCGGGGAGCAGGGACAGAGGGAGAGGGAGAAGCAGACTTCCCTCTGAGCAGGGATCCTGACGTGGTGCTGGATCCCAGGACCCTGAGATCATGACTTGAGCTGAAGGCAGATGCCTAACCAACTGGGCCACCCAGGCGCCCCTCTAAAACCTCTTTTCTACAGCCAGGATGCCCCACCTGGGTCTGTGCATTCATTCACTCACTTCTGTGCATCTTGACCATGTGCCAATCATTGTCCTC
>NW_024426008.1:11783504-11821603 GCF_017311325.1 Ursus maritimus
CTCATTTTCTAGGGAAAGAAAAAGTGACATTGAAGTGAGTCTTGAGGAACAAGGGAAAATCTACGAGATAGAGATGTGGGGGAGGTTATTTTAGTTGGAGGTAACAGCATGAATAAAGCTACGGGAGGTTTATAGCTGACTTATTTGGGGAAAGGCGAGTGGTGAGATATGACTAAAGATAGATTATGTGGTGTAGGGAAGCCAGTTTGGGGGTCAAAGGAGGAGAAGATGGAGTTAAAAGGGTAGGTGGCAGCTAAATTATGAAGGGCTGAACACTGGGTAGAAAAGACAAAAGAGAAATCACTCCTCCTCTCCCAGGAAACATTGGACTTTGAGAGGCGATGTGTCCATCATGACTGTGTCACTGGGTCTTTAGCATGATGAGAATTTTAGGGTGAGTTGGAGTGGACATTGCCAGATTTGTGGGAGGGGTGGCTAAACCTGCCTGCTGCCTGCTCTGCACAGCCCAAGAGCTTTAAGAATGGTGTTACATTTTTAAATGGTTGATAAAAAGCCAGATATGTGAAACTTACATCAAACTAAAATTTCAATGTTCACAGATAACAGTTTTACTGGAATATAGTTATGCTCATTTGTTATGCACCGAATGCTTTTTTGCTACAAGGGTAGAATTTAGTTGTGACAGAAAACATATGGCCCCCAAAGCCTAAAAAATGTATCATCTGTTTGCGTTTTGAACATTTTGCTGAGCCCTGTCCTAAGCTGTTCAAAAACAAAGAAGTAGAAACACCAGAGAGGAAGCCCAGAGCAGGATTGAGCCCTAGAAAGATGGCTGAAGTGTTATAGAACTTAGCCCACAAGATGCTTTAACTAGATATATTAGTTATAATAAATTTAACTAAATTTGTTAATTCTAGGGACCATGGTTTCCCTAGCATTTATTCTCCTGTAGTATACTTTGAAGCTATATAACATGCCATACTTTTAGCATGAAATATGTGAATTAAATGTATATATATATTTAATTCAAAATGATTTATGGGAAATCTAGAAAACTATGTTGACAGTTGTGGTTGACAGGCATTCTCAGAAGCATTTACATGAATGGTAATACAGAAAAGGAGTATCTTTCAGAATCGGAGATCCAAATCAATATAAGTAAATTACTGAAACCTTTTCTAACCTTTTCAAAATTCATCTCTCTTTATGAGAGCAGTAATGTCAATCACACATTTCTGCTTTAGTGTGGGTAATTTTAAAATTCTTTTCATAAGGCTCAGAGACATTACGTTATATGGTGTCTTTAAATTTTCTAAAAGCAATCCTTACTTACTTCTGTACTCAGAAAAAAATCATAATCACATATTGATCCAATTTAAGAGGAAAATTTATAATTGAGAAATTCTGGTTAAAGAAAGGTGAGTAAAGGATGTAGTACAGTGATGGAAGGGAAAATTTGGTTCATCGTGAGACCATAGTAGAGTTTTCAGAGCTCTCTGCCAGTTGATGTATAGTATCTCAGACCTGGATCCAGCATTCCCAGCTGAGAACTTCTGTCTCAGGAATGGAGGTTGTATTGACCAGTGTTCAGCTGCAGCAAAGAGAAGCAACTAGTTATTTTAAGCAGAAAGAGACTTAATTCAGAGAATCAGCTACTTATGAAATCAGGGGAAATGCTGGTGGAGCAGGGTCTAGGATGCGTCTTTGGGAATGGCTCCTGGGATACTGCAGAACTTGCCAGCCTGGGGAACAACCATCTCTTTTATGAAGATGGGCAATCAGTAGGCTACTTCTGGATCAGGAATCTGTTGTTGCCACCCCTGTCATTGATGCCCATGAAGGTGGAAGCTGAGAGCACCCAGCTGGCTGCTGCTGCAGAAATACATCTCTATAACCTTATTTTCCAGGGAAATTCAGCCAAAAGCAGCAGGAAAACAACCTCTGTCTCACTTTGATGTTCTAAAACTTGCACAAGTGCTTCTCATTGGGGAACCCTAATAGAACTCTAGCTGCAAGAGATTGTGGGAAATGTAGTTTTTAGACTTCTAGCCTCTGTGTGTAGGAGGATATCCTTAGAGGCAGGAGAAGAGAATGTTTGTTGAGGCTAATCACCTGTATTCATTTCCTAATACTGCTGTAACAAATTACAACAAACTGTGGCTTGAAACAACACACATCTATTATATTACAGTTCTGGAGAGTCTGACACATGTTTCACAGGGCTAAAATCCAGGTGCAGCAGGGCTCTGTTCCTTCTGGAGGCTCCAGGGGACAATCCATCTATGCCCTTCCTTGCCAGCTTCTAGAAGCTGTCCACATTCCTTGGCTCATGACCTCATTACTCCAACTTCTGTTTGCATCATCACACCACCTTCTCTGACTAACCTTCACATCTCCTTCTTCCAAGGATTCTTGTGATTACATTGGGCCCACCAGATAATCCAGGACAATCTCTCAAGATCCTTAATCACATCTGCAAAATCCCTTTTTCCACATAAGATAACCTAACCACAGGGATTAGGATGTTGACCTCTTTGGGAGGCCATTATTCAGCCTGCCCCATTGCCTTTATGCAAATGGGTGAGGGAGGGAACTGATGTTTCTTGAATATCTGCTATACACCAGGAATTTCATATATATCCTCTTATTGAACATTCTCACCAGCCTTTCAAAGTGGACACTATTATTCCTCTTACAGATGAGAAAATGAGATTCAAAGAATTTCAAAAACTAGCCCACTGTTCAGTGATAAAAAGAAATGAGCTATTAAGCCATGAAAACACATGGAGGAACCTTTAATGTATATTGGTAAGTGAAAGAAGCCGGTCTGAAAAGGCTACGTACTGTATGATTCCAACTATATGGTATTTTGGAAAAGGCAAAATTATAGACAGTTAAAAGATCAGTGGTCTACGGGAGTTGGGGTGGGGAGGAGGAGCGAGGGAGAGATGAATAGGCAGAGCACAGGGGATTTTTAGGGCAGTGAAACTATTCTATATACCATAATGGTGGATACATAATATTATGCACTTGGGAAAACTCATAGAATTGTGCAGCACAAAGAGTGAACCCCATGTAAATGATGAATTCATTGATAATAATTTATTACTATTGGTTCATCAATTCTAATAAATTTACTAAACTAATGCAAGATGTTAATAATAGGGGACACTCTGGGGTGGGGAGGTGGGAATATATGAGAAATTTGCACTTTCTGTTCAATTTTTCTGTAAACCTCAATTGCTCTAAGAAATAAAATCTAATAATTTAAACAACTAACAGTAAAAACTAGCCCTGCTGGCATGTGGCAGAGTCCATAGGTAATCTAGAAATGTTTGGCTCTAAGAATGCATGAGATTTTAGTGATACTGTGAGTTCCAGAGACGCTGGTGCCCTCAGATTTTCATAAACCATCTAAAATCTGACAGTGACGGTCTCATCCCAGAAGGTGCGGGTCTGCTTCATTTTTCGTCATTAGGGGTTCTTTTGAAGTGCTCCCAGTTGATAAATTTGAATCGGGTTTAATGGGTTTGCTGATAGGGAACTGTTCATTCTATCATCTTTAAGTAATCAGTTCCAAGTTTTTCATGGGTTGTACACCACCTACATGTGAAACCTGCTTCTTCCAAAAGTAAATAAAGTGCTTTTCACGTGAACCAATCCTACCTGCCTGACGATCTCTTAACAATAACAATAAAAAAGGCATCGATTTAACTCTAATCTGATATTGGGGAAAAACGTGCATTGATAAAAACAATAATTTGGCCAACTGTTTAAACTGAGAACTACCCTTGTACCATCTAATCTTTATGTCCTTTGAGGGAGAGAATGGTGTTATACACTTAAGCCCTTGAAACTCTAATTTTTCTGCCCTTTGTATATAATGTCTTATTTATTTCTTAAATGAGATTCTATCATCAAAATTCATAACTACTGGTACTCTTCCTTCCCCCATCTTGTAACTTTTATGCAAGTGATAGTTTTCTATATATTTTTGGTAGAAGGATATAGATTAGGAAATATAGATGAATAAAAAGACAATAAATAAAATCACAGAACTTTTAACGCTTGGAAATAACTACTGTCGACATATGTTTATATCCTTCTAAATGTTCCCAATGAAAAAATATGCATATATATCACATATTATTGGGTTTGTCACATAAACTCACTGTGAAGAGTTAACAAGCTGTTCAGGGACCGGGGATCCCCCTGATTTTGCTGTTCCCTTCTTCTGTATGCTCATTTCCAGCTCAAAGTCCATGATGGCTACCCAAGCTCCAGCCATCATATCTATTTCATCCTGCAGGAATGAGGAAGGGATGAAGAAGAGCACACCCACTCCCTTTAAGGGCACTTCTTTATATCCAATGGGTCAGAACTTAGTTGGGGAACTATTTTTTTTATTCCAAGTGGCCCTATGCCCAACTAACCATCAGACATTGTACTAAGAAGGAAAGGGAAAATGGATACTGGTAGACGACAATTTTTGCCAAATACACGTTTCAAAAAATCATATTAATTTTACTATTTTCCTAACATGATTTTTTCATGTAACAATATAACATTAATGTCATCCTAAGTCATATGTATATAGTATATCTATCTATCTATCTATCTATCTATCTATCTATAAAGTCATTGTTTTGATGATGTTATATTACTTCATAGGTACAAGTAATTAATTCTCTATGAGTAATGAGTTTTTTTCAAATTTTTGATATTATAATAAAACTTGTGGCAAGTATTCCTGAATATAAATCTTTTCACACTTCTTTGTCTGTTTTTGAAAATACATTCTTAAAGTGACTTACTCTGGTAGAGTAGTGTTTCTTGAGTCAGATAAGTAGAGACATGGTAAAGGCTTTTAATATGTATTTTTAGAAAAGGTCAGTGGATACAACCAGTTAGTAGCAGCTTATGAGAGACAGTAGTGTGCATTTCTCCCCGACTTCTTAGTCATTGATATCATATTGGCATCTTGAAATCAGCCACAGTGGGAGTATTTACACCATGGAAATCAACAAATGCTACAAATAAGAACCTTTTTCCCTTCTCCTGGAGAGCTCATTGTGAAACATTTGCTAGCACACAGCTGCAAAGTACTTACAAATCTTCAATCCTAACAGTTTAGGAGGATTTATTATTTTCACCTCAAAATCCATATCAGTGCTTAAAATAGTAATAATTCCAATTGTAACTTCTGTATTTCAATACTGATAACTCATATTACCTGTTGTTATCTCCAGATTTTTTTTCATGGCTTGTTTAGAGATGGAAAACAATTTTGGGTATATTTGGATATATTTTGTACCCCACCAGATCAGTGTAGTCCATTAAGGACAACCGAATTTTGCAGAGATTTGGCATGATTGTGTGATAATTCCAAAGGGTACTGTACTTTGGAAAATTGTTATTTATAAAAACATTTTAAATAATTGCTTTGGCACACATTGTTGATTTATAAGGAAATTCAAACTTGGTGACTCATAGAGAAGAAAGGGGGAGAGTGATCGGAATCTCCAGGTCTTTGTCTAACTTTCCATGATCATCTCATACATTCCATTTACGCCCACAGGTGGGGTTCTTCCAGACCTCGACCCCTGCACCCTGCCTCAGTAGCTAGTAAATCATTCTGTTGATCAGATTGCATCATTTCTGTTGCAGTGGAATAAAAGTTTGGGTCACTGAGTAATCTAGTTCTAGGAAGCTATAATTCTATGAGAAATTATAAATGAAAGGGAGGCAGCCTGGCACAATGAAAATAGTACTAAATTAGGAATCGAGGTCTCCAGAAATCTAGGTCCTATTTTGTCACTGGGCTGTGTAAGGAATCTGATAGATTCCTCTGTCACATTTCTACTCCACAGTCCTGATTCACTGATCTGGCCAACTAAATTGGTGCTCTGCGTCCCCTCACTACTCCTCCTAGGTTTTTCCTACAAGGACCTACAAGGAGCTACTCAAGAAATTCCCATGTAGAAGAGTAATAGTTTTCTGCCTGATAAGAGCACAGGAGTAGCTACTTTACCTCTAGCTAACTATATACTCTGAGACAAGCCTTATTTCTCATCAGTAGAATGGGGGTGTGTGAGGATAAGATTCAATTTGTGAGTCCTAAAATTCAAAGATTCTATGAAACCAATTCACCTGCCTAGTAACTGTACTGGAATCAAAGTAGCCTGACCGGTAGAAATGAAACTCCCATGTAAGAGGCATTTGATCTAGCTTGCACAGAGTGCTGTATGAGAACATGATGCTAAGATGTCATATTTTATGTATGCTCTAATTCGGTTCTCACTGGAAGAGAACAGTGGTGATGTAAGAGGCTGTTTATGAGATTATGCCAAGGGGGAATGCTTGTGCCCTGTGACAGTAAAGGCTATAATTCACTTACACATAGACATCAAATGTTATTGCAAAGTCATTGGGAAAATTCTAATTATCTTAAAGTCATCTGTAAAATATGTATCTTGTTTTAAGTAATAGGAATATGAAGTAAGATCAAATTCTGGATCGGAGCTGCCCTTCATGCTGACCACCTATGGAGCATTTCAAATTGTATAGCCTCTGCACTGTTCTCTTTTCTCCTAAGTATCATTGACAACTGTCCCCCCAATGTAAGTTGCAGGGTACAACTGAAATCACCACCCTACCCCTCAAAATATCTTTTCCATCCACACTTTTGAAATGTTTGCTACTTGAGATGGAGAAATCCTTTTTCTAGGTTTTTATCTCCAGTATTCCTTTGTGAAGAATATTGCAATATAAATTGGTCACAAACACTGGTAGAAATGGACAGAGCAACGGCCAAGTGTATCAGTTTTCTAGGACTGGGGTAAAAAATTACCACAAACTTGGTGGCTTAAAATAACAAATTTATTTGGTCATACTTCTGAAGGCTAGAAGTCCAAAACCAAGATGTCAGCAGTGTTGGTTCCTTCTGGAGTCACTAAGGGATAATTCATTCCATTCTTCTCTTCTAGCTTCTAGTGGCTGCCAGAAATCCCTGGTGTTCCTTGACTTGTAGACCCATCACTCCAACCTCTGCCTCCAACTTCACATTACCTTCTCTGCTCTGTCTTTCTGTTTCAGATCTTCCTCTGCCATTCTCTTACAAGGCCACCTGGCATTAGATTTAGGACCCACCTTAAATCCAGGGTGATAGAACCCTAACTTAATTACATCTTCAAAGACCCTTTTCCCAAATAAGATCACATTCGTAGGTTCTAGGGCTTAGGACATATATTTTTGGAAGGGGAGGCACTATACCCAGAGAAACTCTGATAAAAACACTGATACCTAGGATAATACATTTTGATTGGAAGAGATGGTAAAAAAAAAAATTTAAAAAGGTAGCATCAAGATATTGGGTTGGAATTGGGGGAAGAGCTGGGAGTGGGAGAAGAAGACATACTGTCCATTTTACTGGATGGGCATTCTGAAAGTGGAGTTGATAACGCATGAAGAAAACTTTGCCTTTGAGCTCTCCTTGCTAACCAAATTCGTTGGCTTGACAAATCACTGGTTCTCTGCTGATACCAACAGGAAACCTAGGAATGAGACTAGAACTGAACAATCATGTGGCTGTTGGTTTTTCTGACTTCCCATTTGTCTGATTATTTGTTCATCATCCCTTTAGCAAACATTTATAGAGCACTTACTATGCTCCTGGAGCACGGTGGGCTATCTCCTCAAGCGCATTGTTGGCATTACCTGTCTCTGTTCGCACCCAGCACTGGACTGGATGCTCAGTGGAGCTGCATGCTATCAAGTCAGTCACTAAGATTACAGTCAAGTAGAGTAAAAATTGCCCTAGAAACACGTTAAAACATTTATAAGTACACTCACATGGTTTTCTCTGTCGGAATAAATGGTTCAGACATAGCAAGCAATCACAGCACGAAGATGAATGGAGCACATCCTAGGTGATTAGCTTTCTTCTAACATTATTTCTATTATTTTATTTTTCCCTTTGGCAAGTTTACAGAATTAAATTTATGAAAATTGTAAATGTATTTCATGTGACTCTAGCCAAAACCACATGAGCAGCAAGGAGAAATGTAGCAATTAGAAACTTCCAAAACTGAGTGAGCCAGAGGAAACTGTTAGGGATATTTTGTTTGCTTGTTTATTTAGAAGTCACTGTTGTGCAGTTGGAGACCTGGGGTCAGACAGGTCTGGGTTTGAATTCAGATTCAACCACCCCTTTCTGTGTGATACAGAAAATTCCAGAAGAAACTTGTGCAATCTACAAAAGGCTGGGTTGCCTCATGGCTCATTTGAATGGAGCCCTCATAAAGGCAACAACAGTCAAGTAACCCCCAACACGTTGAAAACAGTTTGAAACTCTACTGAAATCTCATGGAGATGCACCAAAGAGGAAGTTCGTACATGGTACACAGTATACTTTCTTAAAATTCCCTCTCTCTCATCCCTTTTCCCGTATTTTGCGCATCACAGATGGCAGTTGACTAAAATTCCCACTTCTCATCTTTTAAAATTCTGTTAGTTCTCCCAAAATTATCTGCTCTCTAGCTTTTCTGATCTTAACTTCCTGCCCTTTTAAATGTAAATCACTGAGATGGTTTTAGCTGGGTTTTTTTCAGTTCTCTTGACTACTCCCCTCTCCCCAAATCAGATCCACAAAGCATGAAGCAAACCTACGCAGAAAAATTGGGGATTAACTGGGATTCAAACTGAGCAGTCTGATTTTGCTACTTACTAGCTAAGTGATCTTGGACAAGTCACCCTCAACTCTGTGATTCCCTCCCTTCCTTCCTTCCTTCCTTCCTTCCTTCCTTCCTTCCTTCCTTCCTTCCTTCGGTAAAGCCAATAAGACCAACTTGGTAAAAATGGTTTGAGGATTAATTGGAATAAAATAATGTATTTTCAGATTTCTGTCACAGTGCTGGCCCATTTTAGGCAACCAAAAATATGCTAGTCCTCTTCTTACTCTTTTCTCTGTAGACAGACCTCTGTGTAAAGACAAATCATAACCAAAGTCTACTTGGTCAGTGTGGAATCATATAATACATGAATGAAAACCGTAAAGGCACCATGCTAAGAATAATTGATGAGTTCATGCCACCATGAGAATGTTTTGCAATGGCTACCACAGCCTGGGTGTATACCTTCCACCAAGAATTTGTTTTTTCTAAGAATCCCCCAAATAAAGGAGGAATGCTCAAATAGTAGACAGTCAAGAAATTTCCAGTGTCTGCTATACTGGATCATTTTTATTTTTTATTTTTTGGGCGGGGGGGGGCTCTTTCTGTAGTTTCCATTCTGTGAAATTAGTGGTCAATTTCCACATGGCTGGAATATGCCCGTTAGTACAATGCATCTTAGCATCACTAATGCCATCGTGTCAATATATATATAGTGTTAGAAGTATTTAGTCAATTAATGGATTTTTGAATTTATTTTACTCCGAAGTTGGCTTTACCTTCAAAATATATTTTTATTATTTGTTGCTATTATTATTATTGTCTTTTTCTCCATCTCCCTTGCTCCCTTTCTTGGTTCTAGCCATCCCCATCTTTTGTGGAGAGGCCAGGATGGACCACTGAAAGGTCTGTGACTCTTCCTCCCCTTCACAGCAGGGTTACCCTTCACATAGCAGTCGGAGTGGTCTTCATAAAAACACACATGAGACCATGTGACTCCTCTGATAGTTTCCCACTATTATTTTATCTGGAATAAAATTCTAACATCCTACTTTGACCTTGAGGGCCTAACAAGCTGGCCATGTCTCTCTGAGAACACCTGCTTCACTCCTTGTGCTGGGTGTTGCAGCCACACTGGCTTGCCTTCTCTTAGCACATTTGCTCTCATGTTCCATCTGCCTAGAGTGCCTTCCCTCCATCTCTTAGAGACGTTCTCTGGCTGCTTCTTGTTATTCGAGTCTCAGTAGACACTCTCTGGGCACTTAATCTTAAGTAGACCCGTCCCTCCCCCAATCATTATTATGTCATTCTGCTGTTTTCATACCATCCACTACCCTCTGATATTTTGAACTGATTGTTAATTGATTTAGTTGCTTATTGTTTTTCTCCCTCCACCCAGTCTCTGTGAGACTACATGCCTGGATGTATCTCTAGTGCCTGGAACATAATAGGAGCATGATAAACATTATCCCGATGTACAGGAATTTGCCACGGCATGCCTGTGAAGACCGAACAAAGCCTTGATTCCTTCCCCTTCCTTCTAGATGTCTTTCCCTCATTTAGAATTGTTGCTTATTTGAGTCCCCAGCCTCTCTGCGTCCTTTCTGGGAAGGAGCTTTTTCACACCAGGTTTCCTGCACCCCCCTCCTCCCCTAGCAAGGTTTCTCTACTCCAAACTGCCTCTGCTGTGTGCAGAGTTACTCTCTCCCTCAGTTTTACTTATTTAGTGTTGAATGGGCATATTTGCATGCACAAATATTTGAAATGGCAATTAACATGTATATTTGAGGTTATTTTAAAATATCTTGATGGCTTCCTATTTTCTTTACTTCCGTGGCTCACTATTTTTAAAAAATATTTATTTATTTTAGAGACAGAGAATGTATGATGGGGTGGAGCAGAGAGGGGAGGGAGAGAGAATCTTAGACAGACTCCACTGCTGAGCATGGAGCCGGATGCAGGGCTTGATCCCAATACCCTGAGATCATGACCTGAGGTGAAACCAAGGGTCAGGAGCTTACTCAACTGCACCACCCAGGTAGCCCCAAGGGCTCACTATTTATTCTGATTTTAGGGATTCTGTGTCTCTCCATCAGTGTTTTCAGGTCTATACTAACCTGAGTCAGAGTTTTGGAAAGCATCATCTTTGAATACAGTTGAAAACCACCATTTTAATCCCTTTATAGAACCTAATAAAAGATTTCAAAACTCAGTGCATTTCTTCCTACTTCTACCTGGCTAATGAGCCTGTCTTCTTTTAGGCTTCAGCTAGAAAGGAATTGGTTGACAATTATCATTGTGATTATTTCCTATTACGGAAAGGGTTTCCCCCTGGATACAGTGGGGGGATACAGAGAAGAATAAGACCAAAGCCCTTTCCTCTGGAGCCTCATAGCTCCACAGGAGGGAGATATCAGGACTAATTACCTTAAGACGGTATAAAACATTGGCCATCCCCCAAAGCTACCAATTGTTACTGAATGGTTTTAGTGGTTTCCATGACAATTTTCCAAAAAACAATGGCTTATCTCTTGTGGTTTGTACATAAAGAAAATTTTTCAGCTAACTACACTATGGGGGCAAATGGATCTATATCAATTTATCATTAAATGTGCAAATGACCAAATTAGTTTTTTTTTTTTAAGATTTATTTATTTATTTGAGAAAGAGACAGAGGGAGAGTGAGGGGAGGACAGAGGGAGAGAGAATCTCAAGCTGACTCTGCACCAAGTGCCGAGCCCAATGCAGGGTTTGATCCCATGACCCTGAGGTCACAGCCCCAGCTGAAACAGAGTCAGACACTCAACCAACTGTGCCACCCGGGTGCCCCCAAATTAGGTTTAATTGCAGTTTTGGAGTGGTAATTATGCAGGTTTTTCCCAATCTACTGACTCCACATTCTCAAATTGTTTTTAGGATTGTTTTTCCCTTCATTCATGGAAAGTAAAGTGTTAGGGGTTGGGGCACAGAAGAAGGAACCCAGAATCCAGAAGAGGTAGTATCGGTTCCTAACTTAAGGTTTCAGCCAGGTCTAGTCGGACAGTAACCTGAATCCTTGGGAGAACAGAGAGTTCTTGGATGGCAGCATTTCCCAGCTGTGCTTAATTCCAAGTGGCATCATCTAGAGAGTGTGTCAAGGAGAGCTTGATAGAAAAGTTGGTTGGGAAGCAAGTCCTTTGCTGTGATGCTGAGTTTGAAGAAAATAGAAACAAAGAGACAGATGCTGGGCACTATGGCTCTGCATTAATGTAATTGGATTTTCTTCCTTTCCTTCTGAAACTCCAGTGGTCTTACGATGCAAAGATTTAGAGTAGGAAATGCAGAGCAAATTGGTTTTTGCTCTCATTTAAATCAGTGGTTTGCTGGATTTGTAAAAAATATCCATTTCTATTTTACTACTTTCTATACAATATTTCTGGGAACACATTGAATAGTGATTCCTTTTTTATTTTTATTTTTTGAGTAAAATGTCACCACTGTATAAGAAGAGAGACCAAGAGTTTTTGTTAAACAACAAAGCAGCATCTTTTAACCTGAATTTTGAGTCGTTTCTTAAGGCCTTCTGCCATGAATAGATAATTCCTCCAAGGACATCAGCATTTGAAACTTAAGAAACCAGATACCTTTAACAAGTCCTGCTAGTTTTCTCTTTCCAGGCTTATTCCTTTACATCTCTCACTTACTGAGCTATAAGTTGATGTTCCTTAAAACGCTTCATTCTTTTTTGCAGGTAAACATTTTTATGCCACCTTAATAGAATCCCTCTGAGTTCTACACAAACATATAAAGCTACAAAAATTTTTCAAAGACTTTTTATTGACAGTAAAACTTAACCTTTCCTCATTTTTTTTTCATGTTCTTAATGAATATAACTAGAATTTTAAGATTGGAAACATCCACACAAATCTCTAATTTTTTCTAGGAAACAAAGACCTGGAGATGCTAAAATGACTATCTAAAGGACTAAAACTCAAGTCTTTGACCATCGTTCTATGGTATTATCCACTTAATCAGGGTAGGGATGGTGAGGCTAGGGGCTGGGTAAAGGAGTACATGGTGGAAAGAAGCAGCTGTTCAGCTGAGCTGTGATCTATGGCAGGAATTATTAATGACTATGATCCCCACGTTTTGGGGACATTCACCTCTTTCTGGCGAATTTCCCAGGGCCTCTACAAACAATAGATGTGACAGCTATGTGGTCAAGCAGTTTTGGGTAGGCGAGCTCATTCTTGAGTATGGTGGCAAGGCAATTGAAAGAGTAGTGCAGTGAATACTTATTTCTTCTCGAGGCTCCATCTTCATCTCTTCAGGTGGGCAGCAGTGAACAGCAGTGATGGGCAGCAGTTCAACCCCTGGGTTCTGGAGCCCATCACTGAGTTCAAATCCTGGTTTGGCTACTTGGATAGTTTTACTTGGATAATTTAAGGCACATTGCATCTTTGTACCTCAGTTTGCACCTTGATAAAGTGAGGATAATAATAGAGCCTGCTTTATACATTTGTTAGGAGGATTAAATGCTCTCAGATTAAAATGATGTTTCGTGCTCAAAACAACAACAACAACAACAACAACAACAAAAACCATTGGCCTTTTTAATCACAAGAGTTTGGAATTCTTTTTTTTTTTTTAAAGATTTTATTTATTTATTGGACAGAGAGAGAGACAGCCAGCGAGAGAGGGAACACAAGCAGGGGGAGTGGGAGAGGAAGAAGCAGGCTCATAGCGGAGGAGCCTGATGTGGGGCTCGATCCCACAACACCGGGATCATGCCCTGAGCCGAAGGCAGACGCTCAACCGCTGTGCCACCCAGGCGCCCCAAGAGTTTGGAATTCTTAACCCAAGGTCTGGATTTCAGTCTTTGGACATGTGAAGGAACAATTTTGGGCCTCAGTTTTGCTACCTCTGAAATAGTCTGTTGCATAGTCTCTGTTGTTCCCGAACTTGAGTTGTTGCAAGGACAAGAAATCACGTAGGTAGACTCTGAAGACTTGACAATTATTAATGTTCCACTCTCCCTGCCAAACACTTTCCCAGTGGAAATGAATGATGGGACCATAAGTTAAAATGTATACTCTAACGCTGAAACATGCAGTAGTGCTTTGAAGGGATTGAGATGCCTTTCTGTAGGAGCGGAGTGTGTCACCCTTGCACCACCCGACCCGAATAAAGAAGTGAGCCAGAGACATTAAGAACATCACTCCTCATCTTTCAGCAGGCCACACGGATCTGAAAGCAGGGCCACTGCCTCATTATCCTGATGACTCACAGAGCCAGAGTACTTCCGCTCTCCTCTGCTGTCCTTTCAAATTAAATTCATTGTTTTACAAGATGTCTGTGGTTCCCAGAAATGACGTAAGCAGTATATGCCCTATTCAAAGCCCGACATTTGACTCTCAGGGCGGTCTCCCAAGGGATCTGTACCCTGCCATTCGCTGTAACAGCCACTGACAATTCCAGTAATCCCCCTTTTTCTTTCCTAACAGAAGATCAGAGAGGATTATGGCTACACGAACTCCTTTATCAAAAAGTCTTGCAAAGCCTACCGTAAAAAATGTGCCAAACACATAAGAAGAAAAAAAAAAAAGAATTCCTTTTGAGACTATTGGCTACAACAATTGAGCATTTGACCATCCACAGGGCAAAAAGCAGGCCTTTAATAGTTGCTTAAAAGTTAAATGAGCAGTACTTGTTAATACATGTTAGTTAAGTAGTTAGCTCACATTAGTCCCTTCAGTCTCTTGTCCTTGAAACAAACTTGAAATACTTTTTAAATTTAGCCTGAGAGGCACAGTTTCTTTAACATCTTTTGTCACATGAAATCATTTACAAGCAGCAAATATAACACATCCTCACCAAGGAAACCACACCTGTCAGCAGCGTGGCTGGTCAGTAAGGAAGCTTGCACGGGAATATGCCCGAATGGTGACTCAGCGGCTGCCATTCCAACCACGCTCCAATTTTTTTAAAGGATGGTGTTTGTCAGGTGTTTTTATAAACCAAACAAAAAGGTCTCCTTATTCTCCCTTCCCTTGTTAACATTTTCCAATATGTGTAGGGATGTCAGCATTTGAATTTTAATTTTTTTAAAGATTTTTTTCTTTATTTATCTATTAATTTATTTAGAGCATGTAAGCAGGGAGAGGGGCAGAGGGAGAGGGAGAGGGAGAGAATCTTATGCAAACTCCCTGCTGAGCCCAGAGCCCGACTCAGCACTCTATCCCAGGATCCCGAGATCACAACCTGAGCCAAAACCAAGGGTTGGACGCTCAACCAATCGCACCACCCAGCTGCCCCTGAATTTTTAGAAGCCTGTTAAGTAACTAGGGCAAGTATTATTTTCTCCATTTCACAGATGAGGAGACTGATGATCATTGAGGTCAACGAACTTGCCCAAAAGCACAGAGCCACGTCTCACATCCACGTTTTTCTGATATCATGCTGGTGTGAGCTCCAGGGGCGCTAGCTCTGATAAGGAACACTTCAGGTGCCCCTCTCATGGCACTGATTGCAATAGGAGCCCCTTGGGTTGGATGCAGAGCAGCAGTGTTGTGATAGCCACATGGGGATGGGGACTGGTAGTTTGGGAATATAAGACACACAAACCTTGCCATAAGAACCTTACATTTCAGGAATAGTGAATGGTGCAGGCAGGCGTGTTATTGCAGAGAAACATCACTAGCTGGAGTATCTGCAGAGATTTTCTCTGAAATAGGCGTGTTGTGTGAAGCCCTGATTGCCAAAGGAGTGTAACTTTTAGGGGGTGTTGGCTGCTGTAGGATAGACACAAATTATAATATAACCTTTGTATTATATGTATTATATGTAATATATACTATGTATCTATAATAAAACAGTTTCACATTTTTAGTGACTGCTAATCCATCAGCAATTCACCCAGAGATTTCCCTCTTGTTGGGTTCTCTTCAGGGATATCCTTGTCTCTACTTCTAGCTACTTCATTAAGTTTTTCCTCTCCTTGACAGATGCTTTATGATGACTGTAATGGCATCTGTGGACCAGTAATGGGGCCCTTTGCATGGATTATTGCATTTAAATTTCACAGCAATCCTAAGAGGGAGGATTATTCCTATTTTATAGAGGAAGACACTGAAGCCTAGAGAGGATACCTTACCTAAAGTTACTAAGCCTGAAATTACCCAGAAATTTAATAACAGTTGTTTTATTATATTCCACAGTTTTGTGGGTCAGGAATTTAGGCAGGACTCAGCAGAGAGGGCTGAACTCCATTCCAGGTGACATCAGCAAGGATGGCTTGTCTGGGGCTAGATCATCTATTTCAAGATGGCTCACCCAACATGGCAGGCAACTGGGTTGTTAGCCAGCACACTCAGTTGTTCTCCGTGTGGGCCTCTCCATGTAGCTGCTTGAGCTTCCTCATAGCATGTTGATTAGATTCCAAGAGTGTGTATTCCAGGAGTCCAGAAATGGAAACTGCCAATCTCTTTTAAGTCTTGGTCCCAGAAACTGTCATGGCGTCATTTCTGCTATCTGTCATTGCTCAGGAAGTCATAGAGTTCTCCTAGATTAAAAGACAGGAACATAAACCTGACCTATCAAAGAATTTGCAGCCTTGTGTAATCTACCACAGAAAGGATGAGAATACAGATTGTAGTTATGACACCGTATTTTCTCTCCATTAGTACAATACCGGTGCATTTCTTGATCACTGCGTTTATCTTCGTATGAGAGTGACTAGACCATGAGCTCCTTGAGAGCAAGGATCTTGCCTCTTACATCACAGGTGAGGCATAATGCTCATCTAAGTGTAGCTGATGATCTGTAAAGCTGAAGGAATGAATGATGAAGAGCTGAGTTCTAGCCCTGGCTCTGCTTCGAAGGAGCTCTGTTGGTCCAAGCAGGATATCAAACTACTCTGGGCCTTGTTACTTGCACAGTAAAATGAGAGTATGGGATTAGATGATTCCTATAGGCTTCCTTTTCTCCAGTACTATCATTTATTAGTGTTCTCAGGCTGCTATAACAAAATGCTTTAAATCAACAGGTGAAACAACAGACAGTTATTTTTTCCCAGTTCTGGAGGCCAGGAAGTCCAAGACAAAGGTGTTGTCTGATTTGGTTTCTGGTGAGAACCCTCCTCCTGGCTTGCAGACAGCCACTTCCTGCCATATCCTCACGTGGTGGAGAGAGAAAGCATGAGAGCTCTGGTCCTTCTTCCTCTTCTTATAGGGACACCAATCCCATCATGAGCACTCTACCCTTATGACCTCATCTAAACCTAATTGCCTCCCAAGGGCTCTGCGTCCTAATACCATGACCTTGGGGGTTAGGGCTTTGACATATGAATTTTAGGAGACACAGTTTAGTCCATAACAACCATTCTATGAATCTACTCGAGATAATTAATTACAAAATAGAGAGATCTCAGATAGGGGTCTCAATGAGAGGAGACCAGGAGTCAAGAAACCTGAGCATGAAAAGAGGTGTAAAGGAAAGGATTGTTTTATTAACAAGAGCAAAGGATGTGATTGAGAAGAGGGATGGACTTTAGATTTAGGTGCAAATACTTGAATTATGCTGATAGCACTTGGATCAAAAGGAGGGAATTTGATGGAGACCTTTTCAAAGGTTGAGGACATTGGACTTGGGAAGTATTTGGCCACAAGTGGTAGGAGAAAGTTATAAGTCAAAGTGGACTCCATGTTTTGTACCTGGGTGATGGGGGAATGCAGATTTACCTAGCATCAGGAGTGGTTCTCAACTGTGACTATACAGAGAATTATCTGATGAGCTTTTAAAAAATCCTGATGGCTGGACTCCTCCCAAGATGACTCAATTCAGGTTTTTTGGAGATGGGGCTGGAACATCACTATTTTTCAAAGACCCCAGGTAAATCCACTGTGCAGCCAGGGTTGACAATTTCTAATTAGTTAGTTCAAGGCATAGATTTCTGGCTGCTGTGGAATGATAAAATACCGAGGATTGAAAGCTGATAGCCACCAAATAACCTGGGATGTGGGTTGTATGGTATATATATTATGCCTTCCAAAGATGCCTACAACCTAATCCTTAAAACCTGTGAATGTGTTAACTTACATGGCAAGGAAAATTAAAGTTGCTAATCAACTGACCTTAAAACAGGGAGATTATCCTTTTTTATCCAAATAGGTCCAATGTAATCACAAGGGTCCCTAAAAAGAGAAACAGGGAGGTAGAGGAAGAGAGTCAGAGGGAAAGGTGGCTATGGAAGAATAGTCAGAAAGATGTGACTTTGTTTGCTTTGAAGACAGAGGAAGGTACGTCCAATCAAGGAATGGGGGCTGGTCCTAAAAACTGGGGAAGGAAAAAAAAAAAAGCTTCTGCCTTAGAGCCTCTAGAAAGTAATGCAGCAGAATGCAGCTTGGTTGACCTAAAGCCTTTGTTTTAGCCTGGTGAGACCTGCGTCAGCCTTCTGACTTACACAACTGTAAAATAAATTCAGGTTACTCTAAGCCACTGAGCGCATGGTCTTTAATACAAGTGGTCAGTTCAGAAAGTCCTCCTGGAGGAGATAAATTTTGATGAACTGTTATGTAGGGACATTGTTGGTGGAGGAAAAACTCTTAAATGTTAGAATTTAAATCCATCAGGATTTCTTTTTAAATCTCAAGTCTATAATACCTACCCAGAATGTTTGAAATCAAAAGTCAAAGGAATAAAACTATTATGTGATTGTCACTAAATTCCTCGATGGAGTTAAAGGCAAGAAATTCTGGGGAATTTTTCTCAGCAGCGTTACTTGAATTGTGATCAACTTCCCTGATTTAAAGGCTGACAAAATACTTGTTTTACCTGGATGGTTTTAAATTACTTAAGTCAGCAAAGAAACAGATAGAATCTGCAGCTTCCAGACAGCTCATCACCTGAATGTAAACCGGAATTTAATATTCCTATCACTCTCCTTTAATCAGATCTGTAGACTCTGCCGATGGTTTTTCATTGGGCCCTCCTGAATAAAAAAAAAATTGGATAAACACACACACACACACACACACACACATAGCGCCAAAAACCTTCCATATGTACATTTAGTCATTAAAGTACATTTATTGAGGATTTATATATGACATGACCTGTGTTATGGATTCATCAGTGAATGTGACAGGCAAAGTCCTTGTACTAATGGAGCTCACAGCCTGGTGGAGAACACAGACAAGTAATGGGGTAAGTTACAGTAGAGTAGAAAATATAAGTTTGCATAGGAGAATAGGGATGGGGCAACTGACTCGGTGTGGGGACAGGAAAGGAAGAGTAGGTTGGGGTTGGGGGGGGTGGGCTTCCTGCAGAAGATGATTTCAAAGCAGCATCAGCAAACCCTGGGAGACCGTTAAAAATGGAAATTCTCAGGATTGTTAAGCCAGACCTATTAAGCCTGAAATCCTGGAGATGAGACACCAAAATCTGTGTGTTATTAGATCTCTGAGTGGTTCAGATATATGCTAAAGTTTGAGAACCAGAGGATCATACCTGGGTCAGACATTAGAATCACTTGGAGGACTCTCACACTGTCACTATTGCTGTGGCCCCTCTCCCAGAGACACTGATCCAGTTGGTCTGGGATAGAGCCTGAGAATCAATATTTTTAAAACCCTGGGTGTTGTAATGTGATTTTCACATGCATGCAAGGTTGAGACCACTTCTCTAACCTGACAGCTGAAGCATGAGTTAGCCAGGCAGTGAGGGCTGGTGAGAGGGCAGGAAGGGTATTACAGCCCAGATGTGAGAGAAAGCCCACGGTTCCTGGGATTTGTTAAGGTTAGAGAATACACAAAATGAAACTCCATGGCTTAAAATAAGGTTCATAGTTATAAATTTAAGTGTTTATTGCAGTACCTCTTAAACTTTAATGTGCATAGAAATTATCAGAGGATCTTGTAGAAACACAAACCCTTATGCAGTAGGAATGTTCTATCGCCCCAGCTCCCCCTGAGTAGGCACGTCAGGGACCAGATGGGGACTGCAGAACGATGGAGCTATGCTTCAGCCCAGGGCCAACAGAAGGGCACCTAGCTGGGGTGAATTGCAGATGCCCGCTGCTGGGTGTGTATGTTTTGAGGGTAAGGAGGAAAGATGCATCCTAGCACAACCTCCCAGCCTGTTCTGCTGATTATTTT
Organism: Ursus maritimus; assembly: GCF_017311325.1. Classification (NCBI taxonomy): domain Eukaryota; kingdom Metazoa; phylum Chordata; class Mammalia; order Carnivora; family Ursidae; genus Ursus; species Ursus maritimus. Next base: position 11,803,267 of record NW_024426008.1, read on the forward strand.
CCATCAAGGTCGTACTGCTTTTAGCTCAGCAATAACCCTCCAACCCCCAATCTAGCTGAGTGCATCCCCTGGCCAGGCCCGCAGAGCCAGCTCATTAAGTGACCGCTGGAGCTCTCTGTAACGTAGCAGCCAGCCAGGGAGGCGCTGGTCGAGGAGGGGGGCTCTCCGGGGACCTCTTTTCCCCCACTCCCTCTTCCCACCTCCCCTGGTTGACAGCGGCGGTGCCTGCGGCAGAGCCTCCCTATGCAGTAGCCCCTTACACTTGGCTCGCACTTCTGGGCGCTGTCCATGGTTGCAGCATCTTTCGGCGCGCCACGTCAGGAGGCCGCAGCGGGGCCCTGCGATTGGCGGAGGAGCCCCTCGCCATCCCCCAACACCCCCGCCCTCGCGCCCGCCCCCCGCACCCCCGCCCCCGGCCCCAGCCGCCTCTGAGCGGCAGGAGGGAGCAGCGGTCCCTGCGCTCCGGCTGGCCAGTGTCCTGAGCCCCAGCTTCTCTCCGTGGGCAGAGATCTTCCTCTGCGTCCCGCCAGGTACCCCTAGTCCGAACCTCTCACGAAGACATGGAAGAATTTTTGCAACGCGCCAAATCTAAACTGGTAAGTTGGGGGAGCAAGGCTGTGTGAGTGAGTGAGTGAGTGTGTGTGTGTGTGTGTGTGTGTGCGCGCGCGCGCGCGCGCGCTGGCGCGCTGATGAAGAGGAAAGGGCATTGCAGCAGAGAAGGAAGAAACAACTTTGCCACTTAGTTGTCAGGGTGAGGGCTATCCCCTAGAAAGAATCTCTGGAGCTCTGGTCTTTACAGCAGTCAGTGTGTCTCCAGAATCTTCCCCCCGCAGGCAGAAAAAGTGCTGAGCTGGGGGTGGTCGACCAGGCAGAAGTTGGGTCCTGTGCGTCCAGCTTTGGTTCCTTTGGCATGAGGTTGGAGAGAGGTAGATCCAGCCAAACTGCAATTTGCTTCTGAAGGCTAGAGGGTTAATGGGTGTGGTGCTTCTTTTGAAAATGAGCCCAGCCTTGTGCAGATGCAGTACCTGTAAGTGTAAAGGGGAGGAAAAAGAATCCCTTAGAACTATACCTTAGCTGGAGGTGGTGGCAAAGGGTAAGAAAGGAAGTTAGTGTGCTGGCTAGGAAGGATGTGTGGGGCAAAGGCACAGTTTACCCAAGCATCCCTCACAAAGACCTTGCTCCAGTGCAGCAGTGAGGATGTTCTAGTGTGAATCATGTGCCTCCCGGTCCCTGTTCAGATCTGTGATTTGGGCAGACACAGAAGGGGAAAGCCCCAACTGTTGCTGATGATGTGGGGTTTGCCAGACTATTGTTCTCCTGGGAGGAGACCAGCATGTTGGCCCGGCACAACTGTACCACTGTCCAAAGAGTGAACTGTGATTTTATTGTGTGTGTTGACAGTTGCTACATATTCTGAAACAACAGATTCTAGCAGCTTCCTAATTCCAAACTGTTTTGGCTCTCCAGCATAGCAGTCATAAACATAATGGAAATGTTTCTGTTTCAACACTTAGGAAAAAGCCTCTGATCATTTAGAAGCAATATCTTTAATGAACAGTGAAAGTACCTTTCCTGGGCCTGGCATAGGAGGAAATGCATAATTTATGATGCCTTTAACCTTTAAACGTTCATAGAAGACAAAATACAAAGTCTGTATTACGGTGACATCTTCATCACAAGGCAGGATATTTGCAGGGTTATTACTGTAACGTATTTATGCTTGCACAAAAAAGGGAGTTGTAGACCCAAGTGTGATTCTTACAAGGACTTTATCTTTTAAAAGACCATTAGTGTTGATTAATGCTAATGTACGTATTTCATTTTCTACCTTAAGCCTCCCAGAGAGTCAAACCTTTGTCGGGTTTTCAGAATTGAGAAAGTTGGCGGTCATTTCTGTGTTTATTGCTGACCCCCTAATAGTTTTACTTGAGCACATGAAGGAAAATAGTGATTTCAGGAATTGCGTGCATTACTGATAGTGTAAGTAAGCTCTCTGTTTTCATTTTTGTTTTTTTTTTTACCTAACAATGAGTAAGAAATGGTCAAAAAGGAAAGTTGATTATGCCAACTTATTTACTTATTTATTTTGTTGGTGAGTGAAAATGGATGGTCGTCATGGATACATGCACCCATGTTCCCCTCCTGAAACATGTATTTTAACAACAAACATTTAGATTGTGGGGTCTGGTGTGAGCAAGAGATTTGCCTCATTTCTGAAGAACAGTTGCTGGAATGGAAAAATTTCCTATTTCAGAGCAATCATTTGAAAGTAATGGGTAAGTTTATTTACCGAGTCCCTTCATTAGATGAGCAATTTGCTTTACATCATTAAAAAAAAAAAGATAGGAAAAAGAAGTCGTTATTTGAAATACTGTTCCTAGTTTCCTGTGTTAGCCAGAAGGACAATTTTGCTAATTTGTTTTTTCTTGGAATAGATTTCTTGTTAGAGATCACAGTCTTTCATAGTCAGCTACAGAAAAGGTGTTTTGGTCACTTTTGGTGTCACAGTTCTCCTGATAAATGATATTTTCTAGGTAAATAAAAGTTTTACTTAATTTGCAACATTAACTACAGTAGTAGAAAACCTTTTGTTTTAGAGGATAGGTACTCTTTGTTTTGGAAGAAAAAAAATCAAGTCCATTATTATGACATTCATTTGTGAAAAGGATATTCATAATAAATTGGTACTGCTTAAAAAAATCAGGCTAATCCTTTGGGAAACATTTTAAGGAGAAGAAAGTTATGCTGGCTTTCATTTAAGCCTGATTAGACCAGAATTAGATAGAATTTAGGTGTTATGCTTAAGCTGTTTTCTGCCAGAAGTTAATATAGTCTTATCCTCATGATACCTTTGAAAAGTCTAGCTGGCAAGGTTTTTTCTTACCTACTTGGCTTCTTGCTTTGATATTCTGTAGTCATGATGTGTATCTTTTAATAGGTTGGAGTAGTCAATGTCCTTTCCAAAGTCCTAACATAACCTCACCATCACTGAAACTAGCTAATTCCAATAGACAAAAGACATTTTAAATTGCAAAGTAGAGTAACTATTAGTCATAGATAAAATTTCCAATGGTCACAACTTTGGAGAAAGTGTGCATCATTTTTCCTCCTGACGAGGAGCAGTTATTATTCATCTGTCATTGTGAGGAGAGAAGCAGCTCTCCCATTCTAGGCCAAGCCCTGGTGTGGATCAGAAATCTTTGAAAGGGAAGGGATGTTTTTGAATTTTTGTCAGGTAGTTTGGGGCTTATTTCTGTTGAAATTGGGAGAGCACACTGTCAATTTTTTTCATCCCAGTCTTCTGATCCTTAAGCTGAGGCAGATTCACTGACATAATCCCACCCCCTCTTCCTCTAAATCTCTCCTTCTGATACATACCCTTCCTTCCTGAGAATATGCTGTATTTATCAGAAATGGCAAAAGCAGACCCCAACTCTGGCCTTGGTGAGATCCCTCCAGGCACTGAAATGCTTCTCTAGGGGGCCTGCCTTCCACCTGGTCAGGACATGCTTGGGTGCCTAGATCTTCTTGGTAAAAAAAACCTTAGCTGATGGTGGAGGTCAGCAAGGGAGGTAGTCACTTACTCCAAGCATGGTCTCCCGAAATGGCACCTTCTTGACAAATACGGAATGACAAATAGGAAATTAACACAATGATTGTTAAACAATCATGACAGTAGAGTAAGCGGTATGAGAGCAAGACCCCCGAGACAGTAGAGATGCTGATCAAAGGGTGGGTGATGCTGGCTGCATTCCCCTCCTGTGAGCGCTCAGCTATGTTTCTGGTTTGGACACCCACTGCTAGAGCTGGAAATGAGAATAAAAACACATTTTCTTTTTCTCTTGCCGGTACCCACCTGACTGGTCTTCAACCTGCCCATTCAGAGCTGGAATAGGGACAGAGATCAAATCCTATATAGTCCCAGGCTCGTCCTGAAGTTTTAGCTACGCTTTCCATTTTTAGTTTTGCCATTTCTATGGTGGTGTCTTAGTTATTCTTAGTTGTAGCATTTCTCTAGTAAGAAAAATTGAGGAAGGGAGGGAATGAGGGTTCCTGGATGCCCTGTGCTGTGATTTGGGAAATGTCCTCCCCTTTCACAGTGGTCAACTCAGAAAGGTACACAGGCCAAGACCACTTCATGGTGGCAGTAAATGGTCCAAATTCCCATGAACTTTGGGAGGAAGAAATGAAATAAATGAAACATCAGAGCCCTGGGGCTTTGGCTGGTGAGAAACCAAGGTCTCCACACTTGGCTACTGAGCCTCTTCCACTGCCTGGACCCCAGCAGCTGATGCAATTCAAGCAGCTGCTAATGGGTGTGTATGTTGGGGGCACTGCCATCCACATGCCCTAAGATGTAGATCACTAGGCAGCCTTGGGTGTTGGGGGGTTGGAGGAATGTCAGCTGCCGCTGGAAGGATCCAGGCGCATCAGTGTCTCAGGAATGCTGTTTTCAAAGTGAGGGTGGGGATAGGGTCGCCACTACAGTCTGAGGAATGACTCTGTCCCTTCCGCAGGACAGCTGCAGGTGAAGAGCTCTGTTCTGCAGTGGGTATTAGTCACGACGTGGACTTGTATAGAAGAAAAATTCCGCATGACCTAAATGCCAACCTAGACTCTGCGGTATGTGGCATAGGGACCAAGAAAGCACATTCAAAATTCTAAATGAACAGTCACATTGGAGTTGTAGAGGGGATGGGGTTTTCAAAAAGAAAGAAAAACACAGCAGCCGGTCTGCAGAGTCATCATCTTGATTTGAAGTTAGAGGAATATGTTCTTGATTCCTTTACAGGAAGAAAAGTTGGACTTGTCAATAAAAAGCGTCTTTAAAGTAATTGTTGCAGGTATTTTGAAAGGGCTGCTGTGGTGAGGACTAGGGGGGATAGAGCTGCTGTCAAAGCAGTTTCATTTGGGGAGCTGAGCTCATTCTGATCACAGACCACGGGATCAGCTCCCTCCCCATCATGAGTGAGGGTTGGTGCACTTGAGACTTTGCCAGAGCGTTGGTGAGCAGGAAGGAGACTCAGGAATCCAAAGCACTTCTGTGAATGTGGTGTCACCCCTTAGGGGAAAAGAGCCCTTGATTGCTTTAGCCCTGGGGTCAGCTCCATGTCTCACTGCTGGAGCTTTCAGACCAAGAGCTGCGGAGAAGAGTCAGATTTTTTCAGGGTAACTCTCACAGTGGATTGGTCTGCCTCAAAGGCAAAGAATCGGTCACTGCCATTCAGACAGCACCTTGGGTCTTGGAGGACGTGATTAGGTGAGCAAGGACACCATTTAATTAGTGACTTGGGAATATTTGATGTTAACTGAGTAAAAAGGTGACAGCTTTGGTATAACCTGTTTATTTCTATTTGTAGCATTTATTTGGGCAGATATTAACATTGTTTGGGGTTTGGTGTGCCATTCTGGAGAGCTCTTATACGCAGTGGTGGGTTGGTGATGGAGATTTCGCTCTTCCTGTATATCCACTCCTCCCTGGAGTGCTAGCTGAGCAGAGAAAAGGGTGAGGGAGAACTACCTGGGTCTGGATGAAGGCTGCAAAAATGGAAAGAACATCTGGGGACCAGAGAGGTGAAATGCATGGTGTTGCCTTGGCCACTGATTCTGTTTGGACCCTGGGATTGAGGGGAGAATCATAGAGTTTGGAGTCATCTTTGAAGAGAAACTGGGGAGGGGCAGGACTGATATATTCAGGGGGCAGCATTCACATGGAGTTTGATATGACTGATACCCTCTCACCCTGCACAATCATGCACAGACTTCCCTGCCGCAGGTCCCAGAGTAGCCAACTCAGAGTCTCTGGCAATGTGCCAAATCCATTTGTATCTGAACCCTGTGGCTTTTGGCTTTGGTTTCCAGGGGAAGGTAATCTTTCTTCTTAAGGGACCTTGGGAGGCAAACTGGGTACTAGGTTGCTCTGAAAATTCTGACCCACTAAGCTGATAACACGGTCTTGAGTTTTTTTGTCTGTTTGTTTTTATTTTTGTTTTTTTTTAGATTTTTAAAATTTATTTGTCAGAAAGGGAGAGTGCGCACAAGCAGGGGGAGTGGCAGGCAGAGGGAGAAGCAGGCTCCCCACTGCTCAAGGAGCCCAACGTAGGACTTGATCCCAAGACCTTGGGACCATGACCTGAGCCAAATGCAGAGGCTTAACTGACTGAGCCACCCAGGCATCCCCGGTCTTGGGTTTTTAATCTGACAAATGGGATAATGATACCCACTTTGCAGATTTGTTGTAAAGTCAAAGTGCTATATCCACGGTCCTCAGCACAGAACCTGGAACAGTGGCTGCTTTCTTCCATTTGCCCCAGCTGGTCGTTTTCTGCAGTTCCTTATCTCACTGAATGGCATTATTATCCATGCAGTTTCTCCAGCCGGAAACTGACTTCTCCTCCACCCTATCCCCAGCCACCTTATCCCAGGCATCACTAAGTCATCCAGATGGCTGCAACAGTGGGCTCGCCAGTCTCCGGTAAACCACTCTCCCATTGCTGCAGGGAGATCATTGTGAAAGCACCTTTTGCATCTCAGTAAGCCTCAGGACCCTTCTATTGCTCTTAAGAAAACAGAGAGCACTTGTAGCATGACCTTGGGATCTGACCCAGCGTGCTGCTCAGCTCCTTCGGGCTTCTCCTCCTACCTGGCATAAATAACTCCTACCCTTTCTTCAGATGAGCTGAAGAAGGGAAGTCTCCCTGAAGGACCTCTTTCTACTCCACTGCCTTCACTCTAAAAGTTGGATTTTTGGGTAATGATTTTAGATCACTTACCGCAGCTTGTCATTATATCTCTATTGGGCATGTTTGTTTGCTTAATCAGAATAAAAAACAGGTCTCTCTCTGTATGATTTTGTTCGCCATTATATATCAGGCCCTGGTGCAATGCCTGATGTTTAGTAAGTTGTTTGTTTGTTTTGGCAATGAATCATGCCATGTTACCATTAATTAAGTACAAAGAGCCTTCCAGTTATGCCACCTAGAGATTCTTTCACCCATTGCTCTGTTTGGTTGCTCTGTTTGGTGTGCCCATGTCCAAATTAATCTGAGTGGCATCCTTCACTTTGATGAGGGAATCAGGACAGCAGATGGTACAGGCGTCATGGGTCACCAGATGAGGGATTCCTTTCATGCACACCAAGATCATTCTCACTTTGCACAACTGGTACTTGGCCTCCTCTGGGGCAAAAGGAAGAACAGCAAAGCAACACTTGGTGTCACAGGTCAGATAGAAATTCTCTTCGGTCTTGTCAGGCTGATCCTCCCTGAAACAGTGGAGTGGGCTATCAGTTCGGCCCGTGCATTTAATCTTAATGAACTGCTGTGTGCAAATCTTCTTTCCTTCACTTCCTGTCAGGGAGTCCTTAAGTCTGTTCCTTAGAAAGAGACAAGGGAGGACATTGTCTCAGCTTGTGGGGACCAGGAGGTGGACGAGGACCAAACCCACTGGTCAGTTGTTCCAGCATCCAATGCTTTGGAGCGGTAACAGCCTTTAGATGCCTCTTGGGACCATGAGCCATGCCTGTGCTAGACACAAAATCATAACCCATTGTAGTGACTCAATAAAAATGAATACGCGATAGATAGGTGCAGACTCCTAGTGATCTGAATCTGAAGACGGAGTGGTGATGGTATGCACAAACCCAGGTTGGTTTACTAGAAGCAGGTGAGAAGCATTAAGGTCAAGGAGTGCCATCCAGCACTTTGCACAAAGTGTGTACTTCCTACAAAATGTTACTGCAAACTAATGAGGCTAGTTTCTATGCATGACTGTTGGGAATCTGCAAATATTGGTTGAATTCAAGCGTGAATGGAATGGAGAGAGGCAAGGAAGGGAATGGGCCGTTAAAAGCCTCTGCAAAAGCACATTGGGTAGATCAGCAAATGGAGCTTATTAGTGCCTTAGTCCCTCTGCTGTGTGGTTCAAAGACTAAAAATTACACTTCCCCAATCCCAACTACCACACCAAGTCCGCCCAGCCTCTTCTGTTTTGTCTGGAGCAGTACTAATATCAGAGAGATTGGCAGGGAAGCTTTCCAGAGTCCTTGAGAGGAAAGGTGCAGGCATTCCAGACTAGTCTCATTAGTATTTCTGTCCAGCCCTGACACTGCAGACCTCGTGCATGGGATAAACCCATGCTTTGTCCTGAAGCAGACCCCTTGTCCGACCAGTGCGCTGTTTGTGGGAGAGCCTGACCACGGTTCTCCACTTCACTGAACTCTCAGGCATGTGACCAGACTTTCCCAGGTACTCTTCTTAGGCTATGATGCAAGAGTCTTTTTGAAATGATGGTGTCCAGAAAAATTGCGTATCTTTGGCTTCATGCATTTTCTATTCTTGCTTTGGCTGCCAGGAAGCTCAACACTATGTTGACGCTTACTCCTTAGCCTTGTATTTCTGTAGTAAGTTTTTCTTCTTTTTATTGCTCAGTTTCTATCTTGTTATACTTGTTTTAATGTGTCTTTTGGCTTCTTTGTATGTGTTTTTTATTACAGGTTTTGGACACTGGCAAGAATAAATAAATACATTTTACAACAATGTATATGGTCATGAACATGTTTTGGCAACAGGTCTGGTGTGATTCAGGATTTATCTACTCACATTTGGGAATTAGCTTTTTTTGTGATTGCAAATATCACGTGGGTGCTTCTAAACAAGTAGTTTAAATTAGATGTCAGTCAACACAATCAAAAATGTATCTTTGTTCTCATCCTTAAGGACTGGTGCCTTCCCTTTGGAGCAGCAGTAATCACACATTCATGTACCTGAGCCCATAACCTGGAGCCCAGGTCATAACCCATAGTAGAAGCTGCCAGGCCTAAGTAGGAAGATTCGGGAAGAATTTCATAGAGCATTTTTGATTTGAAAGAAGCTTGGAGATCCTTTTGTCTTCCTCATCATTTCTTTCCCCTAAATGCAGTTTGGCATAGTGGCTGATGGTGTGGGCTCTGGAGCCAGGTACCTGGTTTCAAAGCCTGACTTTGCCATTTTGACCTCTTCCTCAGGCAAGCTTGGTTACTTAGCCTTGCTGAGTCTTGGTTTTCTCATCTATAAAATGAGAACAATATTAGCACTCCCCTCTTAGGGCTGTTGCAGGTGTGAATGTCCTAAGATGAGACATAGAGCTGAGTAATAAAGTAATAAAGACATGAAAGAGATCACTGGTGAACAAGAGAGCCAGGAAGCCCTGCTGACATTTCGTAGAGACAGGGACAATTCTTAATTCTTAGTTCTTTTTAGTTCGCCTAAAATTTGGTGAATATCTGTCTTCCCTCCAAGAGATCTGTTTTTTTTTTTTTTTCACTGAATGTCCATAATGGTCTTGTGAGGTAGGTATTATTCTCCTTTTGCAGTTGAGGAAACTGAGTGTTAGGGAGTCAGGAAGTTGGCCCACATTCCACTGCCAATGAGAAGTAGAGCTGGAGTTGCCTCCCACACCAGCTGACTCCAAATCCAGGAATCTCTTCTTATAGCCTCAGAGGCTCTGCCCACCTGATCTCCTGGAACACTTAATTCCCTTTAAATTAAAAGTGAACAACTTGACAGGTTTATAGGAGGATTGGATGGTAAGTTCACTTTGATCCAAGAGAGGTTTATTTCTTTGTGGTGACCGTTTTATATTAAAAACCCTCGGACAACTGAGTCATCAACAAATATTACTGAGAACCAGCAATGAGAAAAATATGTAGCTCAGCTATCTCTGATTTGGTTGACAAGTTGGGAGACATTTCTCACTGTATACCCATGCAAAAGGAATATAAGAGATCCATAAGCTATTTGGAAAATCAGTGTGTGACTAGATTTTACAGTGTCAGAAATATTGTGGGAGTTCAGTGAATTTTTAATAAAGAGAATGCATTTCAAAAAAGTTTGAAGTTGTCCCTTACTTACCATCAAAATTGTTGGTACAGCTTTTGGTTTTGCAGATTTCCTCATGGCTGTTAGTCTGTTGCTGGAGGCCTTAAGGATTACTTTGACTGATTGATTTGATTGATTGGCTGATCGTACAGTAGGGTGACTCACCGCATTGATGCAGCTCGTGGGGAGAAGAGCTGGAGTCGGGCCACAGCTCCCAGTTGTGCCAAGCCTGCTGTGTGCTCTTGAGTCTGCCAGCTTAGTGGCGCCCCTGAAAACTGCTGGTTATACTCCAGACACATATGGGAGTAAAGGAAAGGGGAAGAAAGAAAAGAAGGAAAGCGGAGCTGGAATTGGAAGGAACTGGGAGAAAAGAGAAGAAGAAAAGAGTTTTGAAGGAGGGGGGAAGAGGGAGAAGAGGAAATGCAGGCCCAGCATTTCCAGCTTCTGGAGTTCACTCATCTGGCGACATCAGCCAACCCAAGTCTCCTGAAAGGTAGAAAATCTGCAAGAGCAGCTTTCCTTTAGGGAGCCAAAATTGATTATTGAAAACATATCTTTATGAATACATAAAGAAGATGTGTGTGTGTGTGTGCACACACACACACACACACACACACAGACAGAGGAGTGTTACCCAGCCATCAAAAAGATGAGATTGTGCTATTTGCAGCAACATGGATGGACCTAGGGGGTGTTAGGCTAAGTGGAGGAGGTCAGGCTAAGAAAGACAAATACTGTATGATTTCACTCATGCGTGGGAATCAAAAACCAAAACGAGTGAATAAACAAACCAAAAGCAGAATCAGACCTATAAATACAGAGAACAAATTGATGGCTGCCGGAGGGAAGGGGGATGGAGGGATGCATAAAATGGGGGAAGGGGAGTGGGAGGCATAGGCTTCCAGCTATGGGATGAATAAGTCATGGGAATAAAAGACACAGCACAGGGTATATGGTCAGTGATGTTGTAATAGCGTTGTGTGGTGACAGACGGTAGCTTGCGCTGAGCACAGGGTATAGAGCTGTTGAATCACGGTGTTGCACACCTGCAACTCATGTAACATTGCGTGTCAACTATAGTCAAAGAAATTTTTTAAAAAAGAAAACGTATCTTTAAAGTTAGTTCTTTCCTCATAGGAAAATCCCCCAAACTCTATCCCTGAGCCTAGTTGTGAGTTAACATCTGTAAAACACTCAAGAGCAATGCTGGGACACAGGAAAGACTCACGAATGTTAGCTGTCACCATCACCGTCATCACCATCACCGTCATCACCATCACCATCATCACCATCACCATCATCACCATCACCATCATCATCATCACCATCACCATCATCACCATCATCACTTAGTTCGGGCTTTGACAAAATATTCACAAGCTTGATTTTCTCAGAGCGCAGTGATGGAAGAAGAGGTTGCCCAAGACTGTAGTTGCCCAAGACTGTAGTTGCTGATAACTTACCAACAAAACCAGAATCGAACAGAACCTATAAGAAGCAGACCCAGGCCCTCCATAAGTGCCCTTCCATCCGGGGTAGAGTAAATAGTACTAAGTGTCCGCGCGGTGTCTGGGGCGGTAACATGATGTCAAGTATGTTGCTGATGTTCACGGTAACAACCCTATATCATCAAGGAGGAAAGATTAGTTAAGCTCAGTGTCCTGTTTAAGGAGAAAGGTGGGGTGTGCAAGCAGGTTCAGAAAAATTTCTAATTCGGATAATTACAATAGAAAGGAATTGTCATCTGGAGGGTGAACTTTGGCTGTCTGAAAAAGTAGCTCGCACAGGAGATTTTGTTCTTATGGGAAGCCAGATATGTGAAATGTCATGGTTTTTATAACAAGTGATCATGAGTCAGGAGGGAGGGCGATGGTGCTAAAAATGTGAGCCTGATGTGAGGAGGCAGAAATAGGCCTGTGGCATGTAGAAGATGCGAGAAAGCCCGCCTCCCGCTCCCAACCTGAGTCGAGAACTAAATCTGGTTCTGGACTCCACAAAAAAAGTTGCAGCAGGGCCCATGAGCCTGTAAAAAATTTCCCTAAGAACAGCCCGAGGGGGTGGGGCGGGCTACTGATAGACTTTGATTATTTGAAAGGTTTTTGTGGGAAAACAGAAACCATTTCTTTCCCTTACTCAAACAACAACAGAAACCACAAAACCAAAAAACAAAGCAAAAAAAAAAAAAAAAAAGAAAAAACCCCCCACAAAAACCAAAACCCAGAACTTTAGAATAAGAGGCTTGAAAAGAAAAAAGAAGAAGCAGCAGCCCATGAATTCAATAAGATCCAGTTGTTTTGTTGTGAAAATTATCAACTAAACGAAGGGTGCAAAAGTGAAATGTGCATGCTTGCATCTTGCTCCCCAAAATGGAAAAGAAACATGAAGGCTGAAGTTCATCCTGAATGTAGAAGTGTCTTTGCTCGTCTTTGCACTCTCCATACACGTTTCCCCCAGCAAGTGGCCGGTGGCGCTGGCCAGATCAGCACCTGGCTCTGGGAAGACAGAAGTGTCACAGCAGGTGCACAAATCAGCAGCTCCCCTGCCACGGGTATGTCTGAGAGGACACATGTCTGTCTGCTCCCCGGGAAGGCAATGTCCCTGGGCCCTTCTCTAGGGAGGCAAGGGGGCAAGTCGTTCTTTGCCCCCAAACTCTCTGCTGCTTTTTTCCCCATTTCTGATGAGAAATAATTGACATATATCACTATATATGTGTAAGGTGTACAGAATGATGGTGTGATTTACTATGTTGTAAGACGATGACCGCGATAGGTTCAGCTGACATTCATTTTTTAATAGATACAATAAAAAGAAAAGAAAGAATGAAAGAGGAAAATTTCTCCTTGTGATGAGAACTCTTAGGATTTACTCTCACAATGACTTTTTGACATACGGTATGGCAATGTTAGCTGTTGCATTGTGTTGTACATTATTACATCTCTGCAACTTTAATACTTTCATCTTCCCCCTGGCCCTTAACAGCCTCACTTGGTTTGTGTGGGGCATCTCCTGACCGAAATATCAGGTAGGATTCTCTCACCCTTTGGCAGCTACCATAAAAATGGCCTCGCAGAGCCACTGCCTTTGTGGACAGCTGGATTCTTTCAGGGAAAGATGAACAGTAGTTCACCTGTTTTTTGTGGATTAATGCAAGCTTAAACTTTGATTCAGATTTTGTTTTATCTTTTGAGTATTTACCAAGCTCATTGGGGGAACTTTGGTTTTCTTTCTTTTCTTTTTTTATTTATTTATTTGACACAGAGAGAGCACAAGCAGGAAGCCTGATGTGGGACTCGATCCCAGGACCCTGGGATCATGACCTGAGCCGAAGGCAGACACTTAACCAACGGAGCCACCCAGGCACCCTGGTTTTCTTTCTTTTTAGACTGTAGGCAAATGAAAGCATGGTCTTAGAAAATGCATACAGGTCAAAGGAAAAGATAAACGGGAGGGAGAATTGCATTCTCTAACTGAATATTTCTTCTATTATTTAATTGTGAATTTGCTTTGTAAGACCCTAACATAATAAAGCAAGCACGGAACAAAGCAGCTTCATTAGTCTGTAACTGATCTTGTGCTTGCCACTTGGCTGATATCCCTGGACTGTGGCCTGAAGCCCTAGCTCTCTTGGCTCCACGCTAAAAAAGTCCAGACATAAACTCACTGTGGTGGAGGCAGATCAAAATGCCATCCCAGAACTGGCTTTTAAAACACTTTGAAAAATTCATTAGCCTTCCAATGTAGTAGGTCACTCTGAGCCTTATGGGGGGACAAGCAAATTCCCACCTATGGAATTATTTCATGCCAAAATAGCCTTCCGACCAAGCATGACATCGCTGTAAAAACCAGTTCACCCTGGTCGGTTTTCAGATGCCAACATTTACATAGCTTTGATGAATCTCATAAACACTGAGCCATGCTTACTACTACTGGCCCCTTCGCTGGACTTTTGCTTTCAGCACGATTTATACTCAGCCACTCTGATCGCTGTGTCACACTGGACATACCCTGACCCATCACTTCAGGCAGTGGTGTAGAAACGGGCATCAGGATTCCGTGTGTTTAGCACAGTCTTTTGTTAGCGATTTCTTGCCTGGAAACTGTCAGTTATTTTGATCGCAGACCTTTATATGTGAAGCTACTGTGGAAGCAAAGATCTTTAACATTGAAGCAGATGACTTTAGACTTTGTCTATTTCAACCTCCTGGTATTATGTGTCAGGTTTCATTCATTTATAAAATAATAAGTAAATGTTAAAGCAAATTTGAGAAATATAGGAAAGCTTAAAAATGAACCATAAACATTAAAAGAAATAAAAACTAAAAATGAAAATTACCTACTTTTTTTTAAGGGGCAGAGGGGGCAGAGGGAAAGGGAGAGAGAGAATCTCAAGCAGGCTCCATGTCCAGTACAGAGTCCGACACAGGGCTCGATCTCACAACCCTGAGATCATGACCTGAGCCAAAATCAAGAGTCAAACTCTCAACTGTCTGAGCCACCCAAGTACCCCAAAAATTACCCTCTTTCATTCCAGTGTGACTGTTGGCAATAGTTTGGCAAGCAGTTTCCTTAGTCTTTCTTTTCTTTTCTTTTTTTTTTTTAAAGATTTTTTATTTATTTATTCGACAGGATAGAGACAGCCAGCGAGAGAGGGAACACAAGCAGGGGGAGTGGGAGAGGAAGAAGCAGGCTCATAGCAGAGGAGCCTGATGTGGGGCTCGATCCCGTAACTCCAGGATCACTCCCTGAGCCGAAGGCAGATGCTTAACCGCTGTGCCACCCAGGCGCCCCTAGTCTTTCTTTTCTGTGCATAGGATCAAGATAGGATATCCATACATTTCAGTGTGCCCTGATTTTTATTTCACTTAACATTATTCATTAACTATTTCCCTATGTTATTGAATTATATTCCAAATCAATATCTTAAATCATAGCATACAGTGTAATAAAGAAGATATATGATAATTAAACATTTTAATCACCCCTCCTATTTTTTTGCTATTGTTAATTACACTGTAACAAATATCTCTGGAGCTAAAATCTTTTTATCTTCTGTAGGATAATGTCTTTAAAACTGTTTTTTAAAAATGTCATTATTGGAGCAATAGAGTTATTCTTTTTTTTTAAAGATATAGTCTTAAGTTTCATGATAAATCTTTCCAGATTGATTTCTGGATGAAATCCACCACATTTCAAGACCTGGGGAAGGTTCAGAAAGGTTAACTTGTTCTTTAGGACATTGTAACAGAGTCAAACATAGATTTCAGGTCTCTTGACAGGTAGGTCTGTGCTCCTGACAAATTTGAGAGGCTGCAGCATAGCAGGAAGAGTACCATGCTAATTTAAAAAATACGGATGTAGTCCGGAGTGGGCTCTGCGCTCAGCGGGAAGTCTGCTTCTCCTTCTCCCTCAGCCCCTCCCCCCACTAGTGCACGTGCAATCTCACTCTCTCAAAAAAAATATGGATCTGAGCAAATAATCTGCAGCTGCCTTGCTGCTAAATTAAGATGATCATAACACAAATTATACTGCACCAGTTACAGCTCTTATTTGAAACCATAAGGTAGAATCTCACCAGAGAGGACACTTTCTCTCTCTCTCTTCCCCCCCTCCCCAATTCCTCTATTTCCAAAGGATTGAGCTTTATGAAGCAGTCAACACACTGTTCACTAGCTGTCTGGTGTGGTCATTCAAGACACGGTATTGCACTTCATAACTTCTTTCACCTGTGTGGCCTCCCTTGGTCAACCTTGGGCAGGACATATGTTATTCTAGCTACATCACAGGTGAGAAGAACAAGGCCAGACAGGTGAAATCCAGCCTTGCCCAAGCGCACACAGCCAGCAAGTGGCAACGCTGGGTGTGCGGGATCTGTGTCTCCTGATTCCCCAGCCCTTGCTTCCAGCGTTATCTGTAGGAAATACAAATTGGTTTGCACTTTCAAAAGATAGTTTGAAGTTCTCATTGAGAGTTTGATAGTTTGCATTCATCTCCATAAAAGAAAATGGCCCAATATAAATACAGGCACTTTTCCAAGTGGAGAATATCCAAAGGTGAAACATTTGTGCTGAAGCTGTATTTCAGGAAACACACAGGAGAGCAAATCTGTTGAGCTTTGGAGTTTTCGTGTGATGGGTTCTGATGAACAGCTTGCAAGTGTGAGATGAATGGATGTGTCATTGGTAGAAACATGTTGAGCTCCGCAGGTGCTGTGACACCAAGTGTCACCTGTGATGGGAAAGAGGAACCTGAGAGGTGGGTCTTTGAAGGGCCTGTGGGCATCATCACACATACAGTAATGGACCATCAGGTGACTGGACGCTGCTTATGTTGACTCAAGCTCAGAGTTCTAGGTAATGAGAGGAAGAAAGTTTAATTGCCTATAACACCAGATCTTTCCCTGCAACGGAGAATGTGTAATTCTGTCAAATTCTCTCTCTCTTTCACTCTTCATCCCCCCACCCTATTCCCACTATTTCCCTACTTGGATCATATTTATTAACTGACCAAAGACCTAAATGCATCCCACGTTGATATGATAGGGAGTAATTTTAGCAGGGTGCAGTCTAATGCTGTATAAGCTGAATTCTTCTCTTTCAAGAAGACTCTAAGAAACACGTGTATTTCTGGACCAGCATTTTGTCCAGCCATGGCATATGGAGGCCACATGATTGCTAAGTTCAGTGCGCACAGAGGTGAAGATGCACTGGACACATTTGTCTGTGGATAGAGGTCCTGGGTGGCCAGTGTTTTCTGAGCTTCTTTCCAAAAGAAGACAGACTCAATGAATTCACGCTGGGGAAAAAGTGAAACAGCCCAACATTACCAGAAGGAAATTTAAGGGGATGGACCTCAAGGTTAGTCTGGGCTTGAAATTCTGTATTAATAAAAATTTCAGGTTTATAGGACACCTGCTGTCCTGAAAGCCTAACATGATTTTTTTTTTTTGTGAGAAATCTATTGTCTACAGATGATTTGTATACAGTACAGTAATTCCTTTATAGATGTGTTGGGAAGCTTTAATATATGCTGAGGGAAATATACTTGGGATGATATTTTCTTGTAAGTGCTGGGATGGGAATGAAAATCAGGGACTCTGAGAGACTTAGCTGTGTAGTTGTTAAATCATGCACATCTGCTAAATAATTAGCATGCTGTGGGGCGGGAGGTTCTGGAAGTAAATCCTCTTGTGCCACAACTCCTAGCTGTCCCACTCCTTTCTGAGTACGCATCTGCTTTTTTAAAAGACAAAGAGCAGAGAACATGGAGGGCCAAATAGGAACATTGAGGTTAAGCTAATGTCTTGCCATGAGCAATATCCCTGACTGGGCCTTCTCTCTGCCTCAATTTTCTCAAAATATCCTTATCCTGCTTCTTACCCCTGGGCACTTAACTGTCAGCAAAACCTGCCCTTGGCCAGCAAGCAAGGGAGCAAACACCTATCAATACTTACCCTATAGTTTACATATTTTACTTCATTTGACTTTCACAGCAATTCTCTGAGACAGGCATTAATGCTTAATGCATAGAGGGAGAACCTGAGGCTCAGAACATCAAGTGATTTGCTGTAGGTCACATAACTAATGTACGTTAGAGCTAAATTTCTGGTATTCTCTACCTCAGAGCCTCAACTTGTATTTTCATTGCAACACATCTCAGGGGGCACAATACACGGACTTTAAGGAGGAGTGGGCATTATAGCCGCAGTTCTTAAACTTTCACGTGCACAGGATCCAGGCATCGTTTTAAGATGCACATTCTGATTCAGTGCCATGTGGGGTGGGGGAACCTGGGAGCCTGCCCTCATAACATGTTCTTAGGTGATGCGGATGCTGCTGGCCTCCAGACCACAGTTTGAGTAGTGAGGGTCCAGAGTGCAAGGCTAGGGGGAAGAGGGCCTTGTTCGTCGCCCCTCTCTCTAGAGCTGCCCCCAACTGTAATGGGGTGTTTCCCACAGAGGAGGTGCTACCTCCCTGCACTTTCCTTCGGGCAGTGGCACAGTCCCATCACAATGTGATGGAGATGTATGCTGAGCTGGTGTGCTGACTCCTAAAATGTTAAAAATCTGAGGTGAAGCCTGGCACAAGAACAAACACATAGATCAATGGAGCAGAAGAGAGATCCAGAAATGGACCCTCAACTCTATGGTCAACTAATCTTAGACAAAGCTGGAAAGAATATTCAGTGGAATAAAGACAGTCTCTTCAATAAACGGTGCTGGGAAAATTGGACAGCCCCATGCAGAAGAATGAGACTGGACCATTCTCTTACACCATCCACAAAGATAAACTCAAAATGGATGAAAGACCTAAGTGAGAGACAGGAATCCATTAAAATCCTAGAAGAGAACACAGGCAGTAACCTCTTTGACCTCAGCTGCAGCAACTTCTTGCAAGACGTGGCTCTAAGGTCAAGGGAAACAAAAGTAAAAATGAACTATTGGGGCTTCATCAAGATAAAAAGCTTCTGCATGGCAAGGGAAA
>NW_024426008.1:11821610-11892351 GCF_017311325.1 Ursus maritimus
GAGTCACCAAAACTGAAAGGCAACCTACAGAATGGGAGAAGATATTTGCAAATGACATAACAGATAAAGGGCTGGTATTCAAGGTCTATAAAGAAATTATCAAACTCAACACCCAAAAAACAAATAATCCAGACAAGAAATGGGCAGAAGACAGGAACAGACACTTCTCCAAAGAAGACATACAAATGGCCAACAGACACATGGAAAAATGTTCCACATCACTTATCATCAGAGAAATACAAATGAAAACGACAATGAGATACCACCTTACACCAATTAGAATGGCTAAAATTAACAAGGGAACAACAAATGTTGGTGAGGATGTGGAGAAAGGGGAACCCTCTTACACTGTTGGTGGGAATGCAAGCTGGTACAGCCACTCTGGGAAAACAGTATGGAGGTTCCTCAGGAAGTTAAAAATAGAGCTACCCTGTGACCCAGCAATTGCATGACTGGGTATTTACCCCAAAGATACAGATGTGTGAAAAGAAGGGGCACCTGCACCCCAATGTTCATAACAGCAATGTCCACAATAGCCAAGTTGTGGAAGGAGCTGAGATGTCCTTCAACAGATGAATGGATAAAGAAGATGTGGTTCATATATACAATGGAATATTAGTCAGCCATCAGAAAGGATGAATACCCACCATTTACATCAACATAGATGGAACTGGAGGGGATTATGCTAAGTGAAATAAGTCAAGCAGAGAAAGACAATTATATTGTTTCACACATATGTGGAATATAAGGAATAGCGTGGAGGACCATAGGGGAAGGGAGGGAAAACTGAATGGGAAGAAATCAGAGGGGGAGACAAACCACGAGAGACTCTTGACTCCAGGAAACAAACTGAGGGTTGTGGAAAGGGAGGTGGGTGGGGGGATGGGATAACTGGGTGATGGGCATTAAGGAGGACACATGATGTGATGAGCACTGGGTGTTATACACATCCAATGAACACTACACCAAAAACTAATAATGTACCATATGTTGGCTAATTGAATTTAAAGAAAAAAACAAAGAGAAAAAATCTAAGGTGAAGAAAGCAGTCTTTAGTGCTCCTACATCAAATGGCAGAAGAAGTGGTCTGGGAGGAAAAAGAATCCTTCTGCAGTCACACCACAAAGACAGCCATCGGTTCTAATAACTCGTAAGACAGGCTGCATACATAATGCCATTTCTAATATGTGTTGCTGTTAAAATTATCAAATATTCCTTATGCTTTGCCTTACTAAACAGTGGAGCCTCATGTGGCTTCACAGTGCCTAGCGGAGATGGAGGGGACTATGAATAAATATGTTACTGGGCTTTGGGCAGAGAGAAGGAGGGGAGACCTGAAGGAAGTGGCAGTGTCGTAGGAAGTGCAGGGCTCTTAGCCAGGTCCTTTGAATTATTTCAGGAAGAAAGCATGTTTGTGGCCCTTTCCCCAAGGACTTGCTGTAGGAAACAATGTTTTGATCAAACTTTTTTTTTTTCTATTAGGACAAAACCATTCACAGTTCCCCTCACCACTGTCTGGTCTCTGTCTCCTTGACTAAATTATTTTTAATGTTTCTTGTCTTTATTTGATATCATCTTTCAGGCAGTCCTTTGGCATCTGGGTGCTGATTTGCTTTCTGTCTCATTGCTGTCCCCCCTCCCCGCTGTTGTCCATGCACATTTGTACGGGATGCTTTGTTACTGACTGATGGTGTTCCTTTATTATTTATGTCCTTCCTCCTTTGTTGATGGCTTTTGCTTAGTCACCTGGCTTCTCTGATGTGTTCTTTGTTCACACTCTATTTCCTACAGCCCCTTTACCCTTGTCCAGTTTCTTTATCTTTAATACAGAATTCTGTTTCTCTCAATACAGTGGGGAGCCCAGAGTGGCTTGCAGAACCTCACGTAGTTTGGGGATGCTCGGCGGCATCTGTGAGTGTTTAGGTGTCATTTTAAGGTCCTGTTCTGTCTCAATCACTTTTCACTAGGTTATGCTCCTGTAGCAAAAATCCCCAGTGTTGGTGGCTTTCAATGACAAAGGTGTAGTTCTCACTCGTGTTACAAGTTGCTGAGGGTCAGCTGTGGCTCCAGGAGCCTTCCTCGTCTGGAATGCAGGCTAAAGGAGCAACAACTGCCTGAGATAGGCTACTCTTGGGGCAAAAGAATGGAGTAAGGAAGCTGGTAGGATCCAACAATGGTTCTTAGAGCTTCTGCTCTGAGCTGGAATATGACACTTACATTTGCATTTCATCAGCCAAAGCAAGTCACGTGGCCAAGCCCATTGATTGTGGAGCAGGAAGTATGCTACACCCATAGGCAGGTAATGCAAGTTCCATGGCCTTGGATGGGGACACATCCTTATGCTTCAATAGGAAGGAAAGTTAATGAATAGGAAATACATTGCAGTCTACTACATGCTCTAAAGTTAGAATTCATCCTGTCAGGTGAACACTGGACAGAGTGGTGGACAAGTGTGACAGAATGTAACCACACTTACATTCTATTAACGGTCATATCAAAGGGTAGATATTCCCCCAATAATAACTTTAAGAATTCTGAGATTCTTTGGCAGTTTTTAATATTATTAACCAATGAAAATCTCTGTTAGCTATTTGGTCATCCCCTATGCCTTCAGATGAGGCTTGGGCAGGGGTCCTCTCCCTGGCCACATTTGGGATAACTTTATGCTGCATCTCTGTCCCAAGTTTAGGACTTGAGGAAGCTGGCTTAACTCCTTTGGATCACCAGGGAAGCATTTATGGAACAAGATTACCTTGCAAAATCCTTTAAATTCTCTGTACCTCAGTTTCTTTCATATATAAATGGGGAATAACAATAGAGTCCCCCTTGAAGGGGGTCTTGAGGATTACGTTAGGTAATAGATGTAAAACTCTTAGAACTTTGTGATACATACAAATATTTGAGTGTCTGCTTTGATGATGATGATGATGATGATGATGATGATGATGATGATGACAGTGATGACTTCTACCACTTTGGTATCTGAAAACATATGGGGGATTGCAAAACTACCAATTTTAGAGCTGATAATCAGACTTACATATCTGAGTTTAAGATTTACTTATAAATAAATACAATCAAAATCAACACAAAAGTAGGGGCTTAAATTCCTGGCCTCTTGATAAGACTAGCAGTAATTTCTCTTGGAGAAATTAATCTGTAGGTCGAGGGTTCTCGCCTTGCTATCATTGTGTGGAGTGAAAGTCCTTTAATTGTTATATGAAATCCTCAGTGTATTTGCTGACCCTAGTGCACCTGGGGCTTGTGTGAGAGGGACAGGCTGCTGGGAAATTCCAGACAAGGGCGGAGAGGAGAGCCATAGGGCTTGTGTCTGGAAGTCAGTGGCTTGACCCTCCAGAACTGGTCTTGGGGGATATGGGTAGACGTATGCAGGTTAGTGTGCATGGAGAGTTTGCTATGGAAGATAATGAGGCTGCTGGTCTGGATGGCTGCTTTTGTCTCATGGTCCATCAGCTCAGCCTGAGCAGGCCTCAACATGAAAGGAAAGGAACAAGGGTTCAGGAGTCAGAATGTCAAGTTCAGCAGCTTCTCAGTGTGTGAACTTGGGTATGTTTCTTAACCTCTTTGAGCCTTGGTTTACTCATAAGTGTAATATTATTTAATATTTATCCAGCCATGACCACATGCAAGAGCATTACATATAGTCTTTAAATATTCACAAAATAATTTTACGTTCACAGTAACTCTGGTTGGTAGGTATAATTATACCCATTTTGCACGTGGGGAAACTGATGTAGAGAAGGGTGAGTAGCTGGCCCGCACTCACACAGGTGGGAAGGGAAAGAGCCAGGTTTCAAGCCCAAGCAGTCTAGCTCCTAAGGCTACATCCATATCTACCATGCTTTGGTGGCCTAAAGGTACGGTAAGAAATTTGCTGGAAAGTAAATCTGTTCACCTCTTCCACTGCCTGATGCAATAAGTAGGTGGTCAATAAACATGTATGGCTATTTCTCTTCTTCTGTCCTCTTCCTTTCAGCTGCCCTGGTAGACCCCAGCAAGTAGGATTAGTGGGTGCTCAGGAATGGGATGGGAAATTGTCAGCCTGAGTTTTCCCTGGGAAGGGTTTCTCATAACTCTCAAATGTACCTTCTATTTGAAAGTCCTGCTTCTGTCCTATTTACTGCGTGAAGCTTTCTCCCGCTGCTCTGGGCTTTACCACACCAAGCTGGAGGATATGATGTCATCTTGTAAGGCAAGCTCCAAATGGAAAAGAAGAATGGCACACTTCAGTGTGCTTCCCAGCCTACCATCATAGCCCCATATGGAAACCTTTTACTCCGTTAACGCATAGATGATCCTATATGTATTTTTAATCTGCTTTGGGTGTCATCTACCTTTAAAAAGTCATTTATTTAGTTTGCCCTTTACTCAGCATCGAAAGGGGGTCTTCCCATCTCCTTCCCTTGGGGTAAATAACCACTAAGCCAAAAGGTTTGGAGAGCAGCTGCCATGAAGATTTTAAATATGTGACAAAGCACTTCAATGATTATTTCCTTAATTCTGTCTCCTCCTACTGCTGATTTGGGTCCAACTGTCCCTGTGACTAGGCTTGTTCCAGAGGTAGAATTTTGTAGTGGAAAAAGGAATGGCTACAGGGAATACCGAGGCCTGGATTATAGCACTTTCCCTCCCACGTGGGAGCAGTGTGACCTCGGCACATTACTGGCCCTTTCTGAGCGTCTGTTTCTTCAATTGCAAAATGAGGAATTAGTTCAACTGTTCAAACCAGGGACTCTAGCACTTCAAGATCTCCCAAACCAGGGATCCATTTTAGTATTTCAAAACTAATAATGCCATTAAATGGTTGATAAAATATTTCAAGACATGGAGTCCACAGAGGAAAGAGAAAATTAAAGAGATCTTGGTGGGAGGAGGTTGGGGAATAGGAATCGGTTCTTGATTATTTTCCTTACAGTGCCTTCCACATAATTGGGCAAATCATTTGTATCTCCAAGCCTCAGATTTTTCATCTGTGGCATGGGGATAATTTAGAATTTATCTCAGGGAACTCAGAAAGTTTCTGTGAAGCTTCAGTGAGATAGTACTTACAAAGCACTTAGCCAATGGCACTTAATAAATTGTGATTGTTTTCTTAGTTCTTCAGTGTGGATTCAGAATTACCCAAGAGGGATATTGTAGATCAAACTAGCCCCCACTAGATTATATTATAAATATCCTTAACTCTTGGGTAGACCTGAGGCTCTTTGGGGTTGTGGTGAACTCAAGGATGGACTTGTTAATTTCCACTTTCTGGGGAACTATAACACAAGTGTGCTTTGTGCAAGCCCTTCAGCTGGATATGCCATCAATTGGGAACATCTGGGCCCAGCCAGAAGTAGGTGAGCGGGGAGAGGAGAGAAGAGCAAAGGAAATATATGGAGGCCAAAGTCCCTGGAGCAGAGTGGCCTGCCTCTTACATGCTGTTTATGGCATACACATTCTCAGTGATCATTGCTACCATTTAGCCAGGACTTACTATGTGCCAGGCCCTGTGCTAAGTATTTCACAGACACTATCTCTTTTAACTTTCTCAGCCACGCCACAAGTTCTTTTATCTGTTGGCCAAAGCAAGGCCAACAGATAAAAGACATGGCCAGTCCAGATTCAAGGGCTGGGGAAATATACTCACCCCTTCTCTTGATGGAAGGAGCTGCGAAGTATCATTGTAGGTGCATGGATAAAGGGAGGGACAATGCTTGCAATCAGTTTGCATCAGTCTCTGTAGTATAAATAGTACAGAAGATCACTTGTTTCCCTGGGGTATCTTCTGTGCTCAAGAAGAGGGAAATCAGGTACCAAGTGCCTCCTAGCATCTTGAGTCCCTTTCATTACAGATAGAGTCCAAGAGACAAATTAACTAAAATGTCATCCAATTATTTGATATACTCACGAGTCATACTGCAACTATTTGGGGAATTTTGAGTTTTCTGAATTTCTTGGGTTCTTGTGTTTAAAACAAGCCCCCAACTAAGAATGTCACTTAGCTGTAATCTCCAAACCTCTGCCAAGTGCTATGTGGTTATGTGGTACCCAAAGCTACAAATATTTCTACTAGCCTTTCCAAGGAGAAGAGAGTGAGTCATGAATCTTAACTTCTAAAAGTAAGCAAGACCACAGGGTATTGACTCATGAAATGGATTGGTCAGGGCTGAACAGTATGACTCAAAAGGTGAGATGATTTGTGTTACAGTAAGCAAGATGATAAAATGTACATCCTTAGATGACTTGAGGTGATTCATTGATTATTTTTCTATTTGCAAGTGACATTGACTTTCCACAGTTAGTCATAATAATACATTTGTCTTTTGAAATTTGCTTATATAAAAAATGGAGCCAATTAAAATGTAAAGCCGATAATAGAGGTGCTCTATGGATAGGAAAAAAATCTTAGAGGTGGTATGTAAAATTATTCCTGCCAGATGGAGCCACGTGTACAAAAGCGTGGAGAGGTATCTCCTCGTTCAAAGTAAGACAGCTCAGGCCGGAAAGAGGAAGTCAGTTTCTGAAAGTATCATATCTGATAAAGAACATTATATGGGTTCTGACCCAGGTCTCCTGTCTCAAAATTCATTTCTTATTCCCTCTAAATCAACAATCTTAAAAAAAATTACTTATGTGTGCAAATACATTTTATTAGGAAATGTTACAAAATGAATAATATTTTCCACCATTTACGATTAAGCACTAATAACTTGGCAATGAGAATAATCATGATAATGATCATGCATCAACATTCACCTCAGTATTGTGGGGGGAGAGTTGCTTCATAACTTTTTTGTAGCTTCACGCTATAAACAGTTGAGTCTGTGATACACAAACACTGAGACAGAGATTACCTTATAAACACATACTTGTATATCTGATTGGGTGAGAGCAAGATTTTCTAATTGGAGATCATACACATATCTTTAAAAGGATATGTTAATTAAAAACAAATCTATATGGAGAAAAAGTACACGGAATCCATGCTACAACATGGACATACCTTGAAAATAATACGTTAAGTGAAAGAAGCCAGTGGTAAAATGTCACTTACTTTATGATTCCACTTACATGAACTGTCCAGAGGAGGTAAGTCCGTAGAGACGGATTGCAGATTGGGGATTGCCAGAGGCTGGGGGAGAGGGGTGGACAATGGGTAGTGACTGGGTTTCCTTGTGGGGTGATGCAATGTTCTGGAGCTAGATAGAGAGGTGGTTGCCCGACATTATGAATGTACTGCGTGTCACCAAATTGTTTACTTTAAAAGGGTTAAGTTTATATCCTGTGAATTTCACCTCAATAAAAACCCCAAATATATACATAAATATTGGTGTATACTTATACTCATGTCCATGGATGTGTAATGTAAGTTGTTAAGCGAGGCTCTTTTATTAGTATAGTGGTTCTCAATCTTTTTTGGTCTCAGGACCCTCTTCTGCCCTTAAAAGTCATTGAGTTTGACAAAAGCTTCTGTTTATGTGTGTGATTTCTATCAATCTTCACAACATTAGAAATTAAAATGGAAACATTTACAAATATTCATTAACTCATTAAAAATAACATAAACCCATTACATGTTAACAGAATAACATTTAATGAAAAATAGCTGTATTTTCCAAAACAAAAATATTTTGTAAGAAGTAGCTAACCAGCTCACAGCTAAAACACCGCACAGCTCCTTTATCTTTTGGACAACCATTGGCTTCAGAATGCGCGCAGATGCTTTATATATGCTTCAATTTTATAGCAGAATATTAAAAAGTGTGTATAGTCAATGCTTGGGATTTAATTAACTTAATTTCTTTACTCTTTCATAAAGGACATTCTTTTTTTTTTTTTTAAGATTTTATTTATTTGAGAGCGAGAGAATGCACCAGCAGAGGGCGAGGGAGAAGCAGGCTCTCTGCTGAGCAGGGAGCCTGACATGGGGCTTGATCCCAGGACACTGAGATCATGACCTGAGCCGAAGGCAGATGCTTAACCAACTGAGCCACCCAGGTGCCCCTCATAAAGGACATTCTTAAGTGAAGGTAGCAATGTTTGTCGTGCGTGGTCATGGCCGTGAAGAATAGAGTGGTAGGATGCACTGGGCTAACTTCTGGCCTCCACCTTGACTCTTGGCTAAGGCACAGGCAGCTTCACCTACCATTGCATTTGTGCCATCAGTGCAAATGTCTAGCGCAGTGAAAAAGGCAGGTAATGTCTTCTAATTTCCATGAGAATGGATTTGACATCACGGATCCTCCTGAAGGTGTCCCAGGCGTCCCCAGGGCTCTGAAGGACTCTGATTCCTCACAATGAAGTTACAAGCCTTGCAAATTATGAGTATGTAAAAAATGTGTGGCTTTTTTTTTTTTTAAACATGCATGGTTCTTTCAAATGTGAGACCTCTTTCTTAAAAGGCTAAGTGATCTTTACAGTGGAAATGAGAAACAGGACCTTGTTTTAATCAAATGTTGACTCCTTCTCTCTGATACTCTCCCACCTTTCCTGGCCCCTTTGCTCAGAATGCTTTTATTCCAGTTATGGAATAGTTCCTTCCCTCACCAGCTCTGAGGGCTTAGCCATCACCTGGAGGAGTCTTCTTTGTCCACCTTATCTAAATATTACCCATCCCCCACACACGGGCCTGTCACACACACACACAGATTTGCAATGAACTAACACGAAGTGTTGAAAGGCCCTGTGATAAACACATGTGTTTAAATACATGTCGATTTCTGCTCAACTGTGGATGAGAAAATGCAAGCCAAGGGGGCAGTTGCTTCTTTAAACCTAATGTTTTCCAAACTTTTTGTTAGTGTTCTCTGGAACATGCTTTGGGTAATGATTTCCTATACACAGCCTTTCTGGCTCACCTTTCAGCATGGGTGTGAAGGTCATTTGGGATAAAAGCAGTGGATTTGCTCACTATACCCTGGGGCACTAGTCCAACATAAGATTTTGTCATTAGTTCACCCAATAGAAAATCAAAACGTTTCATTTCATAATTCTTAATTTTGTGTGCTGGTAAGACATTTTGGTGTTGCAAATTGTTGGGATCGCTTTAGGGTGGGCGAGTGGGGGTTAGTCAGGACAAATAGTTGGACTTTTTATGATTTTAGACGAGAGTTTGAGAAATGCTCTAATCCCAGTGGCACCTGTCACGAAATCAAACCCGGAGGAATTAATATTTTGTCTCCTTCAGCTTTTACAGACCACAAGAGTAGAAAATCCCTACAGATGACTTAATAAGCTTATTCCTCATAAGAAATCCTTTACAGTAGGTGGTCTACCCTATATCTCTTAGAAAATTGCCAACAGAGCTTTGCTCTAGGGATTCAGGAACTCACTGGATACTGGGTCATTAGGTAACTTTCCACTGTGTAGCTAGAAGCTCAGCTGCGCTGTAAATGAGAAAATCCAAGCCAAAGGAGGCAGTTGCTTCTTCCTAAGAACATGTGGTTCACTTTCTTGCTCAGGACAATCTCCCCCCTTCTAGAGAATTCCCAACTTCGAGAGTCATATATGTCCATGTGCTCTAAGAGTAGGGAGTGCTCCACTGTCCTTCCCTTTTCCTTCTCCTTCTCTTGGGCAGAGTTTAAAGAGAAAATGTGGTTCTCTAACCGGCTGCCCTGTCCTCGAGGTCAATCTGCATTCTTGTGCTCACAGTCTTCAGTGCCTTGCATTTCCAGTGGCCTCAAGGACCATCTGGTTGACCACAGTGCTGACCTTTCTTTTGCCGAGTACAATTTCTGAGAAATCAGCAGACCTGCAGCATCTTGCTTACATGGCTATTGATCCCTAACTCTGCCTGACTAAAGAGCTTGATCAGCCCCAGAATCTGTCAATACCAACACCACCGCTAAACATCACTCCCTGCTAGGTCCAGATCCCACTAAGGGTCAGACTATATCCTTACACTATACCCAAGTAGATTTTATTTTCTGTCTTGAGCCAAGTGCACCCACTAGACAGATATTCTTTCCAGGTCTCAGTGGTTGGAAGTGATTTTACAAAGGATGCCCGTTCCTTATCCTCCCAGAAGCCTTTAACTGTGCATTATTTATAAAAAATTTCCCTTTTTCAAAAAGCTGATTATTCATTTGAGCATACTTGGTTACTGCACTCTAATATCTTGATATTTTCAAAGCATTAATCAAATAAATGTGGGAGACAGTTAACAGCCAAGAGAGATTTTCTTGGGGCAGTATGCTTGGGGGGGTTCCTAAAAGGTCACCTCAAAGTCTCAAGTGCAGCGATGCCTAGAATTCCACCAGTACAAAATGATACCTGTATTTTTTTAAATGAAAAACGTATAGGTCCTCTTTTAAAATGCAGCTTCCCCTGGGATCCCCTGGCTGCACCCATCTTCTTTTGTGGGCTCATTCTAGAGCATTAAAGCTGAGAGGGATCTTCGTGATCATCTGCTCCCGTCTCCTTATATTAGAGATGAAGAATATCAGGCTGAGAAAACCGGAGTGTCGCAGTAAGGTCTCACAGCTAGTTAGTAGTGGGGTTAGGATTAGTACTCTGTGTCTCCTGCCTTTTTCCCTGAAAGCTTTATGTATCCTATGGCATCCTGAGGAGACAACTTTCTTTCAAATATGTCAACTTGTATTAAATTTCGTGCCTAAAAATATTTCATGTAATGCAGTGTGATTAGTGTTTCTCTAGAGTCGCTACAATGCTAGAGATGGCAGGCATTGGGGTAATTTTATATAAAACCTCCCCTTGGGTTTAAGTCACTTCCAAGAGCTAATGGTTATTTTAAAACTAGTGCGTAAAGTGGCATGTTTGGGTAGCCGCGATATTAGAAACAGAAGAATTAGAGTGATTGTCAGGCACTGAAGATCTGTGTGTCAGTTTCACTAAAAACGATGGCGTGGCATACCCGCACCCACCACCACCAAGTGTAATCGCTGTGTCTGTGTGTGTGAGGGGAGGAGCCCTGGGGAGCAGAGAAAAGGGATAAATTGAAGGAAGGAGACGGAAACTTAGAAAGGCGATTCGTTTATGTAGGTCTGTCTATGGAATCAGCATTACCCATTACCTGCTATGAGAAAGTCCTGAAAAGTTCAAGGGCACCTGGCCCCAGAGAGGGGCAGTAATGTGTCCCCAGTCTCCCTGGGAACGTGGGTAACGGGCATGGAATACAGAACAAGCTACTCCTTGCATGTATGGAAATAATCTATCACAATTCTCTGTGATTCACTTCAGTTAAATTCAAAGGGATCTTGAAATTCCGAGTATTAATTGTATATTTTTATTTCCATTTAACCATTAAAATAGTTTTCTTCTAAAACCCAAGACAGCCCCCTCTGTGTCTAGGTGAATCCTTTCTCTTTAAATGGGTTTCGCAAGCAGGCTTGTGAAAATGATTTTCTCTTCCTTAGGGAAATAGGAATTTCTATTATTAATATGTCAGAGAGCTATGATTCTTAAATTTTGATGTGCATTTCATTCACCTGGGGAACTTGCTAAAAACACAGACACCTGGGCCCCACTTCAGATCTACCTGATCAGAATGTAGAGTGGGATCAGGGCTGTGTGTTTGAAAGTTGTTCGTGCCTCTTGTGCCCACGCCCTGTGATTGTGATGTTTTCCTGTTTGAGATCCATGTCAGAGGGATGGAGATAGGAAAGAAAGATAGTTAGTTAGTGGTGATAGGGCTTCAGCATTGGGAGAGCCCCCGGGTCCAAGTTCCTCACTCATTCCTTTATAAACATTCATTGAGCCGCTATTTACTGAGAGCACAGAATGAGGCTTGGGTTTGGGCTTTCTCAGGTAATTCACACACCGTCCTGCCTTCAAGCTGTTCACAAATAGCTTTGTTGATGTCGATTTAGAATTCAGAAATCTCCAGTGAGGGGGGAGGCGGTGCCGAGAGGCCTCACAGAAAAAGGAACATTTGAGCAGAGGCTTGAAAGAAGAGTCCCCATTCTCTGGGACAGGCAAGGGGAAAGGGAATTCTTAGGTAGAGGGACCGGCCAGAGCCGAGGCTTGGGGATTGAACTGTGTGAGTTTACAGTTCTTGAGGTGGCTCTCTACGGCTGAAACACCCTGAGGGGTGTGCAGGAGAAAAGCCTGGAAAAAATGGGTACACAGGCCTAAGAAGTATGGATTTTTAAAAAGAGACAATTACAGCAGGGTTATTGATATGAAAGCACGTCGTCTACGTGTGGAATTAGTGTTTTAAAGTCGGTCACCGACGTTTTGGTGGTAATTTATTATTAATTAACGCGGTCCCAGTGCACTGCAGTACCTCCTCCCCCCCCCACCCCGCCAGGCCCCTCTTTCTGATCCCATCGTGGGATAATTAATACACTCCTTTAGCTACAAGCTTTTTCTCCTCTTTTCCTCAATCTCTTTTCTATGTCTCGTGTGCTCTGTGTCTGAGGGATTGCTTGAGCCTGCAGTTCTAGCATTAGTCCTGTGTTTGAACCATCATATTAGAATTTATATGTTCAACTTCCTTAACTGTTAGTTCTAAATTAAGCAGTAATGCCAAATGAAGCTCCCGGGCTGAGATGGGAAATGCCAACTGTCTTTTACAGATGAGATGGACCTATGAATGTAACTTACATTTTAAAAATAGTTTTCATTTCTTTTTAATGTCAGGAAAACTTAATAAAGCTCTGTCTAAATTTTTAACTTCATGGCCATCAGAGCCAGTCTTGATAATTGCTTATTTTGTATTATCTGCATATCTTCTTTCCATCAGCAACAACAACAACAACACTCAGCACCATTTCAAAGCATTAATTATACTCCCCGCCCCGCCCCCCGCTTTTGCATCACTTTTTAAATGGTTTTACTAGGAATCCTGTGAATTTCGGGGAATGTTATTATTGTTACTTACCCAGTGTAACAGGTGAGAAAATCGAGACCTAGACTGATTCATGGTTTGCTGTGGTGATTATATTTTTGATGGTTAATGCGAGGGGTATTCAGTGTGACTCCGGAGGCAGTAGGCTCTCCTTCCATTAAAAATGGTAAGAAATGCCAATGACCAAGGCAGAGGCTTGAAGCGATGGTGTTGCCTCTGGGATTCAGAATTAAGATAGCATTTATGTGTGCTAATACTTCAGTACCACATCTCCCTAATAGATGTCCTGAGCAAGCACCACAGTGACAAGATAAGTTGCCTTGTTTGGGTCCATATGTCTGTGTTCTAAGTATTCCATAGTTTTAATTGGTTCCCTGCAGAATAACATTTACAAGCATATGGTATGGAAAATGCTGACTGCTTTTGTTATCGTGTGTGTTGTAGTACTCGTGGTGGCCCTGGTTCGCGTAGCCTTTAAGTGTGATTATGAGGTTCTTGAATGCACTTCGTGGTGCACTTTTTCTTACCCTGCCTACCGAGTGTGAAATTCCACCGTTACAGGGTAACTGGCAGCCTGCTCACACTTGGGCAGAAAGCTAATTCACAAAAGCGTTCGTCGCGGGTCTGTGCGGCGAGATGCTTTCTCCCTCCTTGCTTCGCAGGCGGTTTTCAAAGGCTCTGCAAGACTGCCTGCAATTATGCTTCAGAGGAAGATGCGATGTTTGGAGCCCCAAAGAGCCAAGGGGCACGGCTGAGCTCTCTGGCGCCTTGTTTGGGAGATTTACCAGCGATTCCTTGAAAAGGGATTACAGATGTGAAATTAGACTCCTGGACTGAAGAGGGGACCAGCTGTATTTTTGGATATTAGAGCCACTCCGGTGGTTGGGTGGTTTCCTCAGGGAGCGCTGTGGCAGAGTGCAGCTGAATTATTAATATTTCTGAGACTCTGTACAAGGCTGCTGCTTCATTTTTTCACCATTTTATTATGGAAAATGTCAAACATATACACAAATGGAAAGAATTGCATAACGAACCCTCAGTGGACCTATGACTTAGTGTAGTAGTTTCCTGGGCTGCCCAAACAGAGTACTGAAAACTCTGGCTTAAGCAGCGGAAATTGATCGTCCCACAGTTGTGGCGTCTGCAGGGTCATGCTCTCTGAAGTCACTAGAGAAGGATCCGCTCCAAGCCTCTCTCCTAACTGCTGGCGGGCTCAGATGTTCTTTGGCTTATAGATGTTCTGTGTCCTCACATTGTCTTCCCTCATACGTGGCTCTCTGTCCAAATTCATAAGGACACAGTCATGTTGGCTTAGTGCCCACCTAATGACCTCATCCCAACTGCACTAATTACATTTTCAACCACCCCATTTCCAAATAAGATCACATTCCGAGCACTAAGGGTTAGAACCCCAACATATTAATTTTGCGGGGACACAGCTCAACGCATAACACTTGCCTTCAAAAATCATCAATGTTTTGCCAATCTGTTTCATCTGTTTCCACACCATACATGACCTTTTTTGTTTCCTGGGGTATTTTAAAGCAAATCACAGACATCATGCCATTTACCTATAAATTCTTCAGTATGCATCTCTGACCAATCAGGAGTTTGTGGGTGGATGTGGGTACATCTGTGTGTGTGTGTGTATGTGTGTGTGTGTGTGTGTTTCATAAATATTGCATTCAGTGTTTTTTAACCTAATGAGAAGCATGAAAAGAGCTTGCTACTTCTCACCTGTCTTCCCTGGAAAAAAGACAAAAGTCACCTACTCTCAGATACTTTCTGACGCTTTAGGGCAGTTAATTGCTCCTGTCACCTGTAATCACACACTGTTTTCCAATGACCTATAACGTACAAGTTATCACACTGCTTTTGTAACAGGATGAAATAGAAATGAGAACAGACTGGTTCTTGTACCTCATTGCCCCATCTCCTTCCATTGCCTGGAAGGAGATACTTTTCTAAAAGCCCACGGAAGGGCAAGGAGCTGAGAAAGTCAGGGAGGGTGGGCTGCGGGAGGGTTTGGTATGTATTCCTGAGGAGAACATGCTTTATTTGATGCTTTATTCTCAGCGGGGTTGCTGGAAGTGAGGAGACAGTCCTCCACAGGATGACCTTCCAGTTGGCAAGGCCTCTGGTAGTTATGACCTGGTGTCTATTATTGCTGGGGGGGGGCGGGGAGGAAACAATGGTCACTTTCTAAGTATACAGTTGTCTCTGCTCATCTGTGTAAATGCTTATTATTTTCATTTTTTACAATGGCATTACCTATAGCAATCTTTTTTCCAAAGTACTCTAGTAACCCACCTTTGCCCCATTTCCCCCCAGATAATTGAGTTGACCATGGTAATTTTTAAAACGTGTACGAAACGGCCTAAGAGGTAGAGCAAGGTAGGACTGAGCATGGCTGTGGAGATGCCGAATTACAGGAGATACTCCACACTGCTGTGAGTCCACGGGGCAGGGACGTGGTCAAATGTAGACGTTGGGGATGCCAGCCCTGGGACAGTTACCTCAGGCAGGCTCTGTGGACCAGTCTTCGTGTCTGTCATGGGGGGATGATGAAAGATCTCCTGCCTGGGACTCTGAGAGTTTGGCGAAGTGATGCCGGGATCAGAGAAACTGCATTATCTGTGAAATGGGCTCCATGGTTGCTCCCTTTCTGCGCACGTGAATGATTCTCCCTGGAGCACGGCCCGTGGAGTCTGAATGACGCCCCTGGAGTTGTGAGGCAGTGAGATATTATTCTCTGCTGTCACTGTTGTTATTAACTGGCTGTTGCCCCTTGAGTTTCTCTCTCCAGTTGGCTGGAATTTGACAACCAAGCAAGTGGGAAGAGAGGGTGACCTCCCCCTTCCGATGCTTCCACATTCTCTCTTTGTCTTGCTTCCACCCACATTTTATTTACTACCAGTGTCCTCCCACCACCACATCCAGAAGCATAACCCTCAAGGATTTTTTTTTTTTTTTAGCAATTTCTCCCTCCTTCCCACTCTGAGACTCTGAAAATCCCAAGATAGGAATGAATTAAAAAGTCACTTTTCATCCTACAGACATACACTCACACACACATACACACACACAATGTTGGTGTCTTGCTCTATTTTTCTTTTGATGAAAATTAATATTTAATATGACTGAAGGACTGTTCATTGCTAAAGGCCTTTGAAACAGAGGCAGACAAACCAAGAACAATAAAAACTTTCTAGGAGAGCACAGGCAGGACTTTGATGTATTTGTGAAGACGAATGTACTTTCTTAATCAGTTCAGATCGCTATTACTCCTTTGGGTCTTCAAGCAGCAGATTCACTTCTCCAATGTTGGTTGATGAGTAATTGAGAACTATTTGTAATAAGACTATTTGTTCCTACATTGGTATCTCCAAAGGCTTTACATCTATACTTTCAGCAGTGGGTTTGTATTAGTCATAAGGGTAGAAGTGTTAGGTTACTAAGTAGTTTCAAATATTCTGGATTTTCAGAGCAAACACTACAGTATTAAGAAATTAAGATGCAATATTCTGGTTGTTGTTGGAATTTTAGACTTCTGCTAAGGAAATTACTCAGAAAATAAAATGGTAACAAAATTTGAGCCTTTGAGAGTTCTACATAATTCATCATTGAACATAGCCATAAATGAACAAGGATTTATTTTACAAGACAAGTAAAAAATTTTAAAAGCTGATGTCAACCATTTTACAGCTTTTTATTATGGTGAGAGACTTTGGTAGTCTGATGCATTTTTATTATGTATTGTTAAGGGTTCCATAATATTTTTAAGGCTTTCTCATTTGCCAATCCTTGGATGTGTATTTTTTAATTGAAAGTCCAACGTGACACCTACTTAAAAATTAAAAAAAGAAAATCTTTCTCTAATATGACAGCTTTCTTTTTTATGTGACTGATATACTTAAAACATCAAGGCAGAAAGATTTTTTCAAATATTTCCTATTAAAGGTGTTTTCCATAATCTGTTCAGTTGATCATGCCCCATAAAATGACAAAAAAATAAAATTCAAATTGATATATTGAAAAATTTCCATATTGAGGGGCTATGTGTGGAGACTATTGGCAATTCTCTCTCTCTCTCTTTTTTTAAAGATTTTATTTATTTATTTGACAGACAGAGAGAGAGGGAACACAAGCAAGGGGAGGGGGAGAGGAAGAAGCAGGCTTCCAGTGGAGGAGCCTGATGTGGGGCTCGATCCCAGGACTCCGGGATCATGCCCTGAGCTGGAGGCAGACACTTAACGACTGAGCCACCCAGGCGCCCCAGCCCCTGGCAATTTCTTAATAAAAGAGAGCAAAGAGACAATGTCTAGGCAATGGAAAAATAGGTTATTTACTACTTAAAACCATAAAATCATATTATCTCAAGGTTGGGAGGATCTGATGCTTAGAGACTTGAAACTTTTCATTGGAAAACCTTGTTCTTATCAGAGTATCGTACCCAGTTAATGTTAGTGTGCTTCGGCTTTTAAAATATCAGTGGAATAATACAGAATTTATATATACACATATTTCTTTATCTGTGTTCATCTGTGTCTATAGCCTATTGCACTATTCTGTGCTATAAGACATGTATTTTAATAAACCTTATTGAATATCTACTGCATGCCAGCTACTGTTCAGTTTGAAAAGAGTTTCCTATCTTGCAAAATGTTTTGAGAGAGGGAGAGAGAGAATAAGAGGTCACCTGGAAGGTGAGGGTTCTTCTGTCACTGAAAAACACACAGTGTAATAAATAATGGCATCATTAAAAACTGTCATCTTTGCAAAGTACAGTAATTGCTCTGCATATCCCTTGTACATATCCCTGTGAACCTGCATAACTGCATCTTGCTGGAAACGCATCTTCTCTCCTGCCTGCTTCCAGCCGCTTATCTGTTCATTACTGTCATGTCTGAGCGGGTTTCAGACATGCCAGGTGTGTGGTGTCACCTGCCTGACGTCCGTTCCAAACAGAGACATCTACACGCATGAGTATTAAAGCAATAGATCTTCCTTATGACAACAAAAAGCTGACTGCAGAAAAGCAAAGCTTCTGGGAAAAGTCTTCTGAGCACATCTTGGCTTGTTCATGGGGGTAGAACACCTGACTAATTAGCTCCAGCCCTTCCAGTCTGAAAAGGGAAGAAATAATTAAAGTATCTGGAGAAACTGTGCCACACAGCGGCTGGCTTCGGAGGGGGCAACATGTTAAGGGAACATGTTCTGAGTGAGTGCTCACCAAAAAAAAAAAAAATAGTTCTGGGAACTTGTTGTGGAGAGGCAGAAGCCTTGTTTTCCTTTTCCATGAGGACTGGTTAAAAAACATTTAAAATATTTAATTCCAATAAAGGGGCGACTGGGTGGCTCAGTCAGTTAAGCTTCTGCCTTCAGCTCAGGTCGTAATCCCGGGGCCCTGGGATTGAGTCCTGTCTCAGGCTCCTTGCTTGGTAAGGAGCCTGCTTCTCCTTCTGCCTGCTGCTCCCCCTGCTCTCCTCTCACACTCTCTCTCTCTGACAAATAAATAAATAAAATCTTAAAAAAAAGAAATATCCCAATAAAAATATTTTAATCAAGGAAGAGAAGTAAATTCCTACAACTTATAACAATAACTTTAAAGAAGAGGAAAATAGCAACAAAAAAATTAGGGCTATAATTTAATTATTAAAATGTTAATATTCAGAGATCTTTTTCTTTTTTCTTTTCCTGATTGATAATGTGTTTTGAAGCTCAGGGGGTTGGGGGTCGCTCATCCTCGGGCAGAAGTCCTTTGTCCTAGAGACGCTGCTGTGAGCTGCTCCAGCAGGCCTGTGTAAGTGACCCACAGGGCTGCTCTTCCATCTCATTGAATTCCCTTAGCTCATGTTGGTGCTCGGGTTCAGCTGCTGGGGAAAGGGGGTGACTCCCCCAGTTTCCATAATCCTGCATAAGTATTAACGGTAATGTCACTTCCCTTGATTCCTGTAAGCACCTCATTTCAGAGGTTATCTGTAATGATAGACACAGTAAACCGGAGGACACCTGAGAGTAGGTGTGGACATTTACTGAGCAACCCAACAGCTTGTATCTGCACAAAGATGAACACCTTATTTTCCAGAAGGTTCTATATTCTTAGTAGAAGGCCTTGAAAATGTGTTTGGAAGGATAGAAAACAACAACAACATGTAAATTGAAGAGTTCAAAGGGCATTAGACCTTTTGCTATTTTGGATCTTTTGTCCTCTGTTCTTGATATTAGTTACTATAAAAGTTTTACAGAAACATTTAGTGTATGTCATGTGTGTAATAAGAGTCATCCTCAGTTTTCCAGTGATATTTTCATAAGAAACAGTTTGTGAAGAACACCACTGCCTCTATATCCACCTTTGTGTCCAGAGGACGTTTCTTATTTCCTTAGGTGGGGAAAGTGGAAAACAGGGAGGCAGGTCTGAGTGATTTAGTGAATCATGATTGAAATCACAATTTGGGGCTATTTACACTTCCGCCCTTCGATGGTGCTTTATGGAGCTATTTCAGGGCCCCGAACTGGGGCTGCTAGATATACATATACTAATAGCAAGTCCTGTTTTGATCTGGAGTCATATGGTATACTTGTGCACGCTGCTTGAGACATTTAAAAACAAAATTATTGCAACAGTTGTGTCTTCACAATATGGATATATTAGAATGTGGAATGGATTCACAAGTCAAGTGTATTAAGTCTTGGGAGGAAAGGAGAAAATCTATGATGATGTAGTACTCATAAAATCCTTCACTTTGTAAAATCATTTTAAAGCATTATTTGGAAATTTATACCATGAAGTAGGTAGAATGCTCTGGGGTGTGTGTGTGTGTGTGTGTAGACAGAGAGAGAGATCAATCCCACCACCAAATGAGAGTCTGTTAAGATTTAGGGGGTTAGAGAATTACCTGTAATATAAATAATACATAAATATATATTTTAATATAATATATATAATTTATAGATATACATATATATAAAATATGATAAAATATTATATATATAAATTTATATGGAATTCAAGATGTTTCCAGGGCTCTCCAGGAACCATCAGTCTGATGGAACTGGACCTCCGATATTGAAAAGCTGACCCCCAAATGCATGAGTGACTAGGAACTGAAGATTGCATATTCTCAAAACATGTATTTATTTCTGAATTCTACTCACATATTACTACACTAACATTTAAGGCACATTGCAAAACATATTTTTAAAAAATCAAAATTTAAAAGGATGAGATAAACAGGAATGTGTGTAGCTTCTTCCCTTCCTCTCAGGTCTACTGCCTCACTTTGGAAACCACTGATGGGTTTCAACTGGGTGAATCCTAAGATATCTACTAACTTGAAACTGAAGTAAATCTAAATAACGTAACACCAGTAGTTCTCTCTGAAATTTTACTTGATCTGGAGCAACTCTAGCAATTCCTTTCAAAAACCAAATGCATGTATATTCTGTAGTTGACAGAAACCACATGGTCCGTGGGAGCTAATCATGGGTCTTCTTTAAAGCCCAAACCAGTCACAGTATTCTTGGACTCTACTGCCAACCTATGAATGTAAATGTCAGGGGTGGGGCTTGGAAATTTACATTACAGTAATGTTTCGGTAAGTGATCCTAGTGCAATCAACAAGACAGTAGCAACACCCAAGTGGAAACCACAGCCTGCTTTTCTTCTGAGACGCAGGATCCGGGTAGGAAGAAGCAGCCATGTGATGAAGGGAAGGATATTGGAATACATCTTTCCAGGTTATTAGATATTGATCTGACTTGTTTGGAAGTAGCTGCTTAGCTTCTACTTTATGGATATTCCATAATTTATCCAGGGATTCCTTGATTGTTATGCATGGAGGTTATTTCTTATTTTGTTTTCTTTTTCTCCATTACAAATACTGCTTCAACAAACATTCTTTGGGATTTTATTAAATATCCATATTTAGCAATGAATTTTAAATAATAATAAGGAATTTAAAAATATCCATAATTATTGGTGATTTTGTTTCTATAGAATATATCCCTAGAAAAGGAATAAAATGTTGGATTAAAAAATTTGAACATTCTGCATTTTAATAGATACTGTCAAATTATTCCCATTTTGGTTGTAGATTCCTCACTGCTGCCTACAGTCTAACCGACAGTGGATGTTAACATTCTTATTTTTTGCCAATCTGATAGTCAAAAAAAATGACATTTTCCTGTTGGTCTGATTTCCATTTTCATGACTACTAATGAGGTTGCCTTTGTTTTCATTTATTCATTTCTTTTGTTAATTGTCCATTTACGTCTTTTACTGATTATTCCACTGGTTTGTCTTTTTCTTTTTTCTTTTTTTTTTTTAAAGATTTTATTTATTTATTTGACAGAGATAGAGACAGCCAGCGAGAGAGGGAGCACAAGCAGGGGGAGTGGGAGAGGAAGAAGCAGGCTCATAGTGGAGGAGCCTGACGTGGGGCTCGATCCCATAACGCCGGGATCACGCCCTGAGCCGAAGGCAGACGCCCAACCGCTGTGCCACCCAGGCGCCCCTGGTTTGTCTTTTTCTAAACCAATGTGTGGGAACTCTTCGTATGTTAGGAATACTGCCCTTGTAATGGCAAGAATTTACAAATATTATGCGAATACCTCCTGCTCTGTTGTTTATCTTTTATTACTCTTTTTTTAATATAAAATGGAACTAGCTGAATTATACATTATATATATATTATTGAGATATAATTGATGCAAATATTGTGTTAGTTTCAGGTGTACCACATATGATTCAATATTTGTATAGGTTGTGAAATGATCGCCATAATTCATCAGCATGCAGTTACAATTTTTTTTCTTGTGATGAGAATTTCAGGATCTACTCTCTTAGTCTTATTTTTTGGGGTGCTGTGTTGCTACCAAAATTTCACTGTATTTAAAGATACTAACAATGATACATTCAACACTTTAGATTTAAATTTAAGTTGCATTAGCATTTTTACCTGAGGCTAATGACAAAACAGAGAAGTGAATGCACTCCAGTCAAGAGCTAAGAGACCAAGACGGAGTCTAACCTGTATTATTGCAACATTTTCAGAGAAAAACATCTTTCTTTTTTGAGGACTAGATGGCACAGAGTGTATCGTTGTTCTTTAGTGCTCGGAATGATGATGCCATATTAAATAATGCATGCTTATTGCATCCTTAATGCAACTTACTGCTCCGTAGATGCCCAAAACCAAGGGACAAAGTAATATCTTACTGATGTTGCCAGAGTTGAATATGTTAATAATATTTTAATAGTTTATTTGTCAATGAGAGTAGGATAAACATCCTCAAAGATAAGCAGAGAAAAAGCTCATATGAAGACAATAATGGTTAGTGTCCATCTGAAAAAAAAGATGTAAGACACTCATAATCAGAATAAACACAAATTCACTTTAAGATGCTATTTTACTTGTGAACATGATAATGCTTAAACACAGAGTTGAAAGGTTTAAAAATCAGGTATCTCTATAGGTGAAAATGTAAATTTCTACAGTCTTTCTGGTTAGCATTAAAATACTTACATTCTTTGACCCAGAAATGTAAATTTCAGGAGTTTATCCTGAAGAAGTAACTAGGCATGAGCACAAAAATACTATCTTCCAGATATCCCCTGCATTCTTATTTATATTAAAAAAATTAAAATAACTTAAATCAACAGTAGAGGATTGACTAACTACATTATATTGAAACTTATAAAAGAATATTGTATACAGTAAGTGCTATAATTCATTCGTCATTAAGTCTTTCAATAGTTGTTGATCACCTTCTGTGTGCAAAGCATTAGGCTGGCAGCTGGGGTTGCAAAAGCAAACACATGTTACCCCTGGCCATCACAACATTTATATTTTAGAATTTTAGAAGAATACTAAAATGTTGTTGGAAAAGAGAGGTTAGAAAATATTATGTGTAATATGATCACGGTATTTACAAAAGAGAACACTTGTAAGAGTATAGGAAAAGGTTGGAAGGAGTACACTAAATGTTCATAGTGATTCCTTTGGGTCTTGAGGGTTTATATCTTTGTGTTTCTATATTTTCCAAATGTTTTACAATGAATGTATTTTCTACAGTAATTAACATTTCTTTGATAGTATGAATTAACTATAAATTTGGCAGCACAAATTAACCTTCAGTGACATGGGGGTAGGTTTCCATACATGTGTACCAGGGCTATTCTTTTTCATTTGATCTTTAAAACTCTTGTCTTGCTTTGACAGCAATCATTTAGTAAAAGAAACTCTTCAAAGCTTTCCCTAAAGTTCAGTTATTTGCTAGGTGGTTTTGAATTCTGGAATGATCCAACCTGGAGGTCTGTCTTAGTCTGTCATAACAAAATAACAAACACTACAGACTGGGTGGCTTAGACAATAGAATTTTCTCCCCACAGTTCTGGAGGCTAGAAGTTCAAGACCAGGGTGCCAGCACAGTTGAGTTCTGGTGAGGGCCATTTTCCTGTCTAGTAGCCACCTTCTCCCTGTGATTGAGAGACAGAAAGAGAGAGAGAGAGATGGGGGGAGAACAAGAGCTTTCATCTTGAGGGCCCCACTCGCATGATTTCATCTAAACCTAATTATTTCCCCAAATCCCCATCTCCAAATACCATCACACTGGGGGTTAAGGCTTTGAAATATGAATTTTGGGTGCACACAATTCAATCCATAGCAAGGTCTAAGCCCAGTAATGGGGTACAGAGAGCAGAAGACCAGAGGAGGTAAAGGAAAGGCTCATGGGCCTGCATGCAGGCTCATATGGGTAGATGAAAAAGAGTACCGTTCTTGAGTCTGAAAAGGGGAAGGTTGAGAGATTCAGAGACCTGTAAAACCATGGAGGACAAAGTTCTGGGACAGGACATCTATTTCAACTAGAAGGAAGTGGTACCTAAATGGGAAATTGAAGAGCTCTCCTATCCAGTTTGTAATGTAGGGATGCATTTCCCCAAAAGTAGAGTCTGGAAAATAATAATGGGTAGACAAGCTGTGTAGGGTGATTTCTGTTGGGGCTCTTTGGGAAAGGTAAAGACTTGGAGGGGATCATCCTTGACCTTTTATGGTTGAAGCTGTGGAGGAGAAATAATGGTGCTGCCCCCAAAACTGTCCTTTGAGGACATTGTCAGAAAGAATCCTGAACGAAAATATAAAAAATGAAATGCTGTAAGTAAATAACAAATCCAGCCGCCATCATTATTATAACCCAGAAGAAGTATATAAACCATGTATGAGGTCACTCCTTTTGCGAACACTCTGTTTTCAAGATGGGCAACAAACAGGGTGACGAAGAGTGGGTTCAGCCGAGAAGGCATCCAAAGCTCCAGCTGAAAGGAGTCTGATCCCAAAGGAACTGGGGAACCAGATGACCTACCAAGAAAGAAGGGTCTCAGGCAGTACTTGGGTTTGGCTTTTGGGTCCCCCACTGCCTACCCACAGTGCCTCTGCATTTGACAAAACAGAAGAAGGTGCAGGTGCATAGGATCTGAGCTATTTGTACCTGAGTTTGCTCAGACTGACTCCCCGCCCTTATTTGTCCCCATATGAGAGATAGTAAGAGAGAGCTTTCTCCAGCTTAGTAAAGAGAAGCCTGAGGGGAAAAAAATAATTGGGGTCAGTGGGGAGGGCAGTGAGGGGAGAGGTTATAGGCAATATATACTTATCTGAATTGATTCAGTTTCAGTTTTATCAGTAAGTGAGACAAATTACCTCAAAATCATTAGAGTCTTATCATTGAAAGCTTTTTGCCTTCTCCTAATTCCTTGGTTCATATTCATCTAGTACGTCACCAAGTAAATTAGGACATTTATGAGAAAATTGAATATAAAATGTCTGTGTCCTGAATTTGCAGATTCTGGTAAATGTTTTTGCTTTTGGACATGACCTGAGGTACGGCTCTCCAAAGAAATTAATTATGACCATTAGAATGAAACTAGACTAGGTGGCCAGTGGGATAGAGTATGCTATTTGGTGATATCATGGAGATTTTTTTTTTTTTAAAAAGGCACTTATGCTGATTCCAGAAATTTTATACATACATATGTGTTCATACAATTGCCACCCTTGAGCTAAAAAGAATAAAGAAGATTTACAGTTTTGATCATGGAGCATGGTCCATAGCAGACTATTAAGCGAAAAAAAGGAAGTATCTAAAGAGTGGGAATGGAAGCACCCCATTTTTGTAAAGTACATGTGATAATATATATGCATAAATTAAAAATGTGGGGAAACCAGTAATTATTAAACTGTTAACAGCAGTTATCTTTTTTATTAATTTTTTTGTGCCTAACTTTTAAAAATTTCATGTATTTTTTTTCTTACTGGAAAAATAAACAAAAATAAAGAATAAAATATAAGGGTTTCAATTAGCAGGAAAAATCCTTGTGTTCTATGCACCTGCACAGAATGATAAGCATTTCCTTTTTCGTTTTTTTTTTTCTCTTAACTTCCAGTAGATGCCATGTCCTTTATTTCCTCCAGCGTTCTCTCCCTCTGTGCCCCAAACTTTCTCCAGGTAATATTAAGATTATGAGACATTCAGGAGGCGAGAAGTTCAAGACATTATCTTAAATCCGGGATCAGTATCAAGAGCATCTTGTTTGTTTACCAAATGAACAAGGGGTGTGACTTATCTGTATCTCTGGCAGAGCTGACCTGCCATCTTTGGAGGACCTTGTTGCTCACTCAGCTGTGGTCCTTTCTGTATCCCCTCCTACCTGGCTTTCCTGGTGACTGTGACTTGGGTGGAGTTGGGGACCTTTGGGGTCACGAGCGCATGTTAGTTTTCCTTCCACCCACCCTCTGAGTCTTCTCACTTAGAATCATGGTAGCCACAGGAGCATGGGGTCTCCTGGGGAAGAACCGGGGCCCTTTACTGGACCACCCACAGCCAGCTTCCAGAAAAGAAAACCCTTCATTGACTTGGAGTTAGAAGTGGTCAAGGAAGCACTAGCTCAACTTCCAACTCTTTTCTTTGCCTGGGTTTCTTTGGAGATATCACCCAATACATCAAGAGACTTCTTCTTCTCTTGCTTTTTCATTTGTTGGTTAAGGATGAAGGCCTAAGAAATGTGCCCTGCTTTAGGGTGCAAGGAAAAGACACTCTCCCAACATCTGCAGGCTTTGTCTACAATGTTTTCAAAACAAAATTCATTTCAGTTAATTATTTTTTAAAACATTTCATAACATTTTTAAGAAAAGTGGGTTGTATGAGAAGTCATAACGGTTTTGCAAGGCCTGTTGACTAAATGTTAGTTATGGGACTTTAGACGTATCGAGTTATAGGTTGGAGCAGCTTTGTTTCTCAGAGGATATGGCTATGAGAAAACTGATGGACAGGCCTAGGCCTCTAGCAGAACCCTGGAAGCCCTCTTTCTGATCGATTCTGCTTTCCTGGGTATATTTGAAAGTGCTTTTGCCTGACAAGTGCAATTTCTTTTAATGGGCAGTTGTATCTGAATGCATAGGCATTTTGCTGGCTTTTTTTTTTTTTATCGTGTTATGTTAGTCACCATAGTACTTCATTAGTTTTTGATGTAGTGTTCCATGATTCATTGTTTGCA
Source organism: Ursus maritimus (assembly GCF_017311325.1). NCBI lineage: Eukaryota > Metazoa > Chordata > Mammalia > Carnivora > Ursidae > Ursus > Ursus maritimus. Next base: position 11,847,974 of record NW_024426008.1, read on the forward strand.
TATAACACCCAGTGCTCATTGCAATACCTGCCCTTCTTAATACTCATCACCGGGCAAACCCATTCCCTCATCCCCCCTCCCCTCTGAAACCCTCTTTGGTTTCCTGGAGTCCATAGTCTCTCATGGTTTGTCTCCCCCTCTGATTTACCCCCCTTCAGTTTTCCCTTCCTTCCCCTAATGTTCTCCACGCTATTCCTTATGTTCCACATATGAGTGAAACCATATGATAATTGTCTTTCTCGGCTTGACTTTTTTCACTTAGCATAATCCTCTCCAGTTCTATCCATGTCGATGCAAATGGTGGTTATTCATCCTTTCTAATGGCTGAGTAATATTCCATTGTATATATGAACCACATCTTCTTTATCCATTTGTCTGTTGAAAGGCATCTCAGCTCCTTCCACGGTTTGGCTATTGTGGACATTGCTGCTATGAACATTGGGGTGCATGTGCCCCTTCTTTTCACTGCATCTGTATCTTTGGGGTAAATACCTAGTAGTGCAATTGCTGGGTTATAGGGTAGCTCTATTTTAAACTTCCTGAGGAACCTCCATACTGTTTTCCAGAATGGCTATACCAGCTTGCATTCCCACCAACAGTGTAAGAGGGATCCCCTTTCTCCACGTCCTCTCCAACATTTGTTGTTTCCTGCCTTGTTAATTTTTGCCATTCTAACTGGCGTATGGTGGTATCTCATTGAGGTTTTGATTTGAATTTCCCTGATGGCTAATAATGTTGAACATTTTTTCATGTGTCTGTTAGCCATTCGTATGTCTTCTTTGGAGAAATGTCTGTTCATGTCTTCTGCCCACTTTTTGACTTGACTATTTGTTTTTTGGGTGTTGAGTTAGATAATTTCTTTATAGATCTTGGATACCAGCCCTTTATCTGTAGTGTCATTTACAAATATCTTTTCCCATTCCGTGGGTTGCCTCTTAGTTTTGTTGACTGTTTCCTTTGCTGTGCAGAAGCTTTTTATCTTGATGAAGTCCCAAAAGTTCATTTTTGCTCTTGTTTCCCTTGCCTTTGGAGACGTGCCTTGAAAGAAGTTGCTGTGGCTGATGTTGAAGAGGTTGTTGCCTATGTTCTCCTTAGGATTTTAATGGATTCCTGTCTTACATTGAGGTCTTTTAAAAGAGATAACTAAACTTCATTAAGAAGTCCCATTTTTGTGTCGAATAGGATTACACTTTGAAAGCATATCAAAATTGTGATCTGGAATACTGGCATATTTGATATATTTTCTTTTACACATTGATTAAGGAAAGATTCTGCCCATCTATTTGGAAGTGTAGATGACAAAGCAGTATAGTATCTATTTCTATCCATTATCAGGATTCCATTCTGTGCTGGGCTTGTGCAGCATTGGGTTTAGGCATTAGCAATGAATCTTCTGTCTCCTGGGATTGCTTAATGCTTAGTGTGCTTGTGTCAATAATAGGGAATAGATACTTACTTGCCAGATCCATTCACTCCTGGCTAGGAGTTTACAAGGTCACATTTAGAAAATGTATACACTAAGCAGTAAATATTTGTTGAACATGCTGGACATAGTCTCACCTCAGTGCCTTTGCCCTGGCTATTCCCCTGGCCTGAGATATTCTTAGGTCCCACTTCTTCATTTCAGGCCTTTCTCAAATGTCACCTTCTCAAATGATCTTCATCCCAGTGAACCCTACCCCTTAACTTATTATCTAATTATTTGGTTCATCATATCTCCTTGTACTCAAATGCGAGTGCAAGTTCTCAGTTCCAGGAACCTGGTTCACTGCTGCCCTGTAGATGGGACTACTGCCAGAGTAGACCAGGCATCGTAAGGACCCCCGTTACCATCCTTGGACACATAGGAAATCAGTCCCCAGACTTATTGCCAGGAATTGACCCCTGTGCTTGGTCTGTTCACACTGCCAAGGCTGTTTGTGGTTGGAAGCTTGAAAGTGGAGCCTGCATTCTCTGGTTGTTGACCCCCAATTTGAAAAGCCAAATCCCCCATATTCCTTGAGCTCACCTACTGTTTGAGGTTACATAGCTGATTTCATTTTTTATTCCTCTAAGCAGGCAGAAGTCTTTTGGAATGTGGGTGTAGTAATATCTAACTTTTGCTGCACTTTAATTATATCTTAGTGGTTTTTGGTAGGGTTCAGGCACTTAGGAACAACTGAGATTTTTTGAGGCTGAGCCTATCACTCTTTTTTTTTTTTTTTAAAGATCTTATTTATTTATTTTAGAGAGAGATAGAGAGCATAAGCAGAGGGAGGGACAGAGGGGAGAGGGAGAATTCCAAGCAGACTCCATGCTGAGCACAGAGCCCAATGTGGGGCTTGGTCCCAGGACCCTGAGATCATGACCTAAGCCAAAATCAAGAGTCAGGAGCCCAACTGACTGAGCCACCCAGGCGCTCCTGAGCCTCTCACTCTTAAGCGCTCATTGGCAGGCTCCAAAGTTACCTCTAGTTGTGATGTCTCTTTTGTCTGGTCCAACATTTCCAGCCAATTTGAAATTTCTGGTCGTCTTTTTGGAGTGCCCCATAATCCCTGGAAGGTCTCTTTAAAATGAAAGTGTGGAATTGCTTGTAGAGAAACAGATGGGTCCCTGATAGCATGGACACCAGAATGGCACATTTTGATGGAGGTGGGTGGTGGGGGAAAGATGGAATTGGAGCCTAGGTCCTGGGGCATTGACTGCAGATAGGAGACAAGAGCAAATGGCACTCAAAGAGGCCACCAGTATGAGGGAAGTTGATGTGTGGGAAGAAGGGTGGTCAGAGAAGACACAGGAGAGCATAAAGAGAGAGGCATGTGGCACCAAAAAGAACCCTCAAGATGACCGGGATCTTCTATAGTCTGACCTGTAAAATGATACATATGTTTTTCCCTTTAAATGAACAAGAATGAATAAATCACTGTCATGGAAGATTCCTGAGTTGTAAGAATTCGTCCACCAAGCTTTGGGTTCACAATCTTATTTAGCTTCTTTCTTTAAAGTAATAATTGGCTTAGACTTGACACAAGTGTCAATGAATTGTACACAAGTCTTATTTCCCGCATATCTTTCATGCAAGTTGAGTATTGAACAAACAGCTGTGCCTTGGAATTGTGGAACTTAGACAAGAAAGCAGATAGGTCTACTTTGGGGTAATTTTGATGCTATAAAAGTCTTGCTATATTTAGAATACATATTTGACATTCTCTTTTCTCTCTCAACCTCCATGCTCACTTATTTTGTGGATGCTGAAGTCATTATGGCATTGTGGAGTGGTTGGCGTAGGGCAGGGGAGAGGGCTCCCTGTACCGGGTCATGGGGTCTGGAAATGATCCTGCCCCCATCACAGACTCCACTGACCTATAAAAAGTATTGTTAATCTTCTTATTGACTGCCTTACAAGTTCTGAGAGGAGAAATGAGGTAATGTCTACTTAGACCTTCAAGCTTCTCGGAAGAACAGCTTTCTACAGTAATAAGATTTCCTAATGCATTTGTTTGTGTTGTAATGGAGTATAATTCCATTTACCTAAATTTCTGTAGGTACTTCTAAGAATATCTGACAGTCTTGCACGGGGAAGCAGTCCGGCTTTCAGATGAGAACTGGGCCTCTACTAGAACCCCCAAGGGTACAAGTGAGCTAGCTATAAATTTATGAAGTTAAGTGAAGGAAGCTGGGAGAGGAAGGAAGGGGGGTTGAAGTTGGTGGTGATGAAGGGAAGGGAATTGTAATTACATTCAGAGAGTTTATATCATACTTTCAAGTCATGTTCTTTTACTAAAGATCAGTATCTCAACATATTTGAAAAAATACATATTTTAATTTAGCAATAACACATATTATGGTTTTTTTTGGCCACAGCCTCGTTGTTTAAAAACTTGCTTCCGATTCTGACATCAGTAGTTCCACACCAACAATAGCAGCTTCATAGATTCATTTGTAAAATACCTAGTAGGTTACTAAATAATACATCGTCTTTGTTCTGTAGAAAACATAAGTCACTTTTTTGGAATAGTCATGAACAGTGTAATTTTTTATATAGCCTCTTTGAGTGATATTGTACTAGTCAGTCCTAAAAAGAGAAATTAAAACAAAGGGTGAAAAGTGGGGGAAGTACACATATGTGCCATCTCTGACATACTATAAAGAAATTAATTTAGGGGCTCCTGGGTGGCGCCGTCTTGAAGTGTCTGCCTTCAGCTCAGGGCATGATCCTGGCATTACGGGATCAAGCCCCACATCAAGCTCCTCCGCTATGAGCCTGCTTCTTCCTCTCCCACTCCACCTGCTTGTGTTCCCTCTCTCGCTGGCTGTCTCTATCTCTGTCAAATAAATAAATAAATAAAATCTTAAAAAAAAAAAGTTAATTTAGATTACAGTCATCATTATCAGACAGGTTTGTTATGGAACTTTCTAGAAGCAAGTGCTTCTTTGGCATTTTCAACCCAGTATTTCACAAGGAGTTCAGCCTTCTATAAAGGAATTTTAAGTAACTATTAAGTTAACCAGGAAAGAAAAGAGTATGTCTTCTCTTCCAGAGAGGTGACTATGTACGCTTTTTAATAGCAACTGATTTGTATTTTTAGAGCAATAGTACTAATCATACCCTTTCCTGGGGGGAGGAAAAAATATTACCACTTTCATTTGCTAAACTATAGAATATAATGCAGAGAGAACATAACCTGTCACCCAAAATGTGGCATGAAAAAACAAATCATTACCAAATTGTGTGTTGCACGCCAAGGACAAATGAAAAAAGTCACTCCGTCTCTCAAATTACGAACATCTTAGGGGCACCTGGGTGGCTCAGTTCGTTGGTTTGACTCTTGATTTTAGCTCAAGTCATGGATCTTAGGGTCATAGGATCGAGCCCCGAGTTGGACTCCCTGCTCAGCACAGAGTCTGCTTGAGATTCTCCCTCTCCCTCTGCTCGTCCCCCCACTCATGAATGCTCTCTCTCTCTCAAAATAAATAAATAAAATCTTAAAAAGAACATCTTATATAAGGATATGACATAGAATACAGTATTCTCCCTTATCCATGGTTTCATTTTCCATGGTTTCCATTACCCACAGTCAACTGCAGTCTGGAAGCAGATGACCCTCCTCTGACACGTTGTCAGAAGGTCAGTAGTAGCCTAATGCTATGTCACAGTGCCTACGTCATTCACCTCACTTCATCTCATCACCTAGGCATTTCATCATCTCACATCGTCACCAGAAGGGTGAGTACAGTATAATAAGATATTTTGAGAGAGAGAGAGAGAGAGAGACCACATTCACATAACTTTTATTACAGTATATTGCTATAATTGTTCTATTTTATTATTGGTTATTGTTGTTAATCTCTTACTATGCCTAGCTTATAAACTTTACATAGGTATGTATGTATAGGAAAAAACAGTATATATAGGGTTCAGTATTATCAGCGGTTTTGGGCATCCCCTGGGGGTCTTGGAATGTATCTCCCACAGATAAAGGGGGACCACTATACTATGGATCTTTCCTTTGGACCAAAATAATATTTTACTAAAAAATTATGACTCAGAGACACAATTCATATCAAGTTAGACTGTAATAATCTTAGCAAGACCACATTTTTGTTGGAAGATTTCATCTAGAGGACATGACTAATGGCTGACTCATGAGCTAGACCTGGGCAATTGGAGGCTCGTCACCCTCTATCCTATCCTTGGAACATACACTTTGTCCACCGTTCCCACAGTGGGAGCTGTTCCAACGACACAGCCTTAAGAGAGTAATGTGATGTTGAGACCACCTGTGACTGAGCCCAGTGGAGGCCTCTGTATAAATTTTTAAGATTCTGGCAGATGGGTGTGAAGATCTACCTATCTTGGCGTGCCCAACACAAGCCTTGTAAGTAGGTTTCCTTGTTTATTAAACTACCACCTCCCATCTGGAGGGGTCTGCCTCTTTTTTTGCTCTCTCCCTGTCCTCTGCATGTGGAGGTCACTTGCAGATGTTACCTGGGAAACCTCCCGAGGTTGTGAACCCACAATTTTCTGTTTCTGAAGATGCACTAGAATTTGAGCATTTCTGAATGTTAAACTTATTCTGCAATTTTGTGTCCTTATATAAAAACTTCATGATAAATTTATGAATTTCTGCAATTGTGTGTGAATATAGCTAAGGAATACTTTTGAAAAAAAGGTTGGAAAGTGTCCTTTTTATATTGATCTGTTGCACGTTAAATTGTGACGTTTTGTTTGTATTTGTTTCAGAATCGAAGCAAACGCTTGGAGAAGGTCCATGTGGTTATTGGACATAAATCATGTGACTTGGATTCTCTCATTTCTGCCTTCACATATGCTTACTTTCTAGACAAGGTGAGGGGAAAGAAGATTATGCTTTTTATATTTGAATTATGATGAAACTCATAAGAACAAACATTTTCTGGAAAAACGAGGAACGCATTCACTTAAATTTCATGTCCTGTTTTATTGTGGCAGAGAATATTGTGTTATAATCCCTTACACAACAAATATTTATTGGTCACCTACATATGTTAGGCATTGTCTAGTTTTTTCTTATCTACTTTCTTCATGAAACATTATTTCAATAAGATCAATGCTTCCAAATAAAAATTTTTAAAAAAATATATAGTAGTTGTTTACTTTTGTGGGAATTCAGAGAACTAACAAAGGTGAGGGTCAGAATTTCCTGTTTTCCTTTATCGTCCTTGTTGGTTAGTCTTCCTTTTGGGAATAGAAAAATATATGTGTGAACATTACATGAAATACAGAGCATATTGGCTGGAATTTTCAGTAATAGAGGTACGACATGTCACATCTATATTCTGTTCCTGTCTTTTAGCCCTGACTTTGCCAGCAAGGTCAATCTCAGTTGGTGATAATCTCCCTTGAGTGAGAATCTTTGTACCCTGTGAAGTCTATAACATTCCTACAGAGGTGGAAAAGACCTTTTAATAAATTGTTTTAAATTTTCAATTTCATAAAATTCATCAGCCCGTGATAATGCGTCACCTCAAAGTCTAAAAAAGCACATGATGAGTGTCTTGGTGCTATTTCCAATTTCACAGAATTTTTAATTTTCCGGAGTCTGATTTGTTTTATTCCAATCCTGTTTGGATCCTTGGCTCTGAGAGTAGGCATAGCTGATCTCGAGTGATTTAAATTCACATGAAACCCAGTCTTCCAGAATGAGCTGTGGGTGGCAAGAATGCCTTAGGGCAGAGCTGACAAAAATGCCAGGTTAAGTATTCTGATCTCTATATACGGACTTTATATCAAATTTGTCTTAGAATTTGTTGAACTTTACAAGGGAGATTAATTGGCATAAGGAGATAAATGTGCCTCTGTCAAGACATGCATATTAAATGCTTTAATCCTATTAACTGGACTCTTTGACTCCTAGAAAAGAAAAAAATGTTGTCTGTCCTGAGAACATAGAGTTAACTGAACCAGCCTGGGTTTCAGACCGATAGTGATATGGACTCTTAAGGAAATTATATAATAACACCATCACCACCAACTGCAACGTCTTGAATGAATATAACACGAGACCAAAGGAGTGGGAAAGTAGTTGTGATAGATAAAATGGATCTCTTCTCTCCTTCTACGGCTCTCCATTCTGCATGGGGACAAATATGGAATTACTGAAGGGTCACATCCTGGAATTTGTTCTATTTCTGGGCATTCCTCTTAGTTTACTGGGCCCTGCCCCTGACCAGAGGTCTGCACCTCCATTTGAGTTTTTTCCCCGAGAACATGGTGACTTTCTCTGAGAGTATTAACCATAGAATCAATGCAGAGCTTTGCAACTTCCCATGTATGACTCCATTTAAATACTTTTCACTCTGGTAGGTAAGCCCCATTCTACAGATGGGTTAAACTGAGTTTACAGAAGGAAAATGGCTTTCTCCAAGTCACACAGCAGAGGCTGGGGCTAGAACCTAGTTCTGATCCTAACCTCAAAACAGGTCCTGCCCCAGGATAGCCTTAGGCCACATGCACTTGACTCAAGTTTCAGTATCAGGAGTTTGATACAACTCAGTCAATTAATTAGGAAAAATAACTTGCCATACATGAATTTCTAGTGATTATTGCACCATTGTGATTCAGGATTAGCCTGACAGGTAAGAGAAAAGGCACTTTGTTGGAATGGCTTTTCGCTTTGTGTACTATAGCAGTGGGGGATTTATTTATTTCACTCAACGAATATGTATTGAATGCCTACTTTGCGCCAGCCTGTTTTATGCAGTAGGAAATACAACTGAACCAAAAAGACAAAAAACCCTGAGGCCTTTTTTTTTTTTTTTAAGATTTTATTTATTTATTTGAGAGAGAGAGAGAGAAGGAGAGAGAGACAGAGCCTGAGCAAGGGCAAGGGGCAGAGGAAGAGGGAGAAGCAGACTCCCCGCTAAGCAGGGAGCCTGAAGTGGGGTGCTATCCCAGGAGCCCCGGATCATGACCTGAGCTGAAGGCAGACGCATAACCGAAGGAAGGCCCCAGGTGCCCGGAATCCCTGCTTTCTTAATGCTAGGAAGGGAGATAGATGACAAAGGTATTAAAATTGTGAAATGAGCGCTATGCTTTGACAGAGCTAGTGATGATGTGAGAACAAAGTCCATTTACTTTATGCAAAAACTCAGTGTTACCAAACCCTACCTTCTCTGAGTGATATTTGGGGTTTATCACTGTGCATTCATAGTGATTTTTAAAGGCACCTTTATTTTTAACAAATTCCTATAGAAAATTAAGTGTATTATTGTGAATCTGAAATTCTCCAACTCCTACCCCTCTCCTGTTTCCCCTTCTTATCACAAATTTTTAATAACAGATTTGTTAATAATGTGAATTTTTTAAAATAAGAAATTAACAGAAATCACAATCTGGTAGTTTGTGGGCCAGATCTGGCTCATCAACGAGTTTTTGTTAACCTACATAGTATTTTCAATTTAGAAAAATAGATGGTAACAAACATCATGGATAACAGCCCCGAATCTAGATTTCCAGCTTTTCTTAATTGAAAGATTCACCTATCCTGGACTTAAAATTTTCATGTGTAAACCATTGGCTGGAGCTGAATGGCAGGCATCCCATGTAGATGGGACATATATGCCGTCCTGTGTCACCACAGTCCTCATCTGTCCGGCTGCAATCATTCTAATTTTCTGCCAATTCCATAAAGACATGAATTTGTTTCCCCTGAAAAGGAGAATGTGCATGTGTATGTGTATTTTTTTTTTAATTGTCGAGGAGTTGAAATAAGACCTAAAAAAGTAACAAGAGGTTAAAAAATATTAGGGGCCATTTATCTGCCGCTAATGCCCTGCTAATTGGGTTCAGGAAGAGCTCATTCTGCCTGTCATGTGGGTGAGTGAAGCCAGAAGACTTTTGTTCCCTTTACCGTTGCCCCCGGGCTGGTGACAAATGGAGTTGTGCTCTTTCCTCCTGCTGCTGGTGGTGATTCAGTCAACTCTTTTCTTCACAGGTCAGTCCACCTGGGGTCCTCTGTTTGCCAGTGCTGAACGTACCAAGAACTGAATTCAATTACTTCACCGAGACAAGGTTTATTTTAGAAGAGCTAAATATCTCTGAATCATTCCACATATTCCGAGATGATATTAATCTGCATCAGCTCAATGATGAAGGGAAGTTATCTGTAACACTTGTTGGCAGCAACGTGCTGGCCAGGTAAGGCTCCGGAGGGAGGTTCGATCCTTGAACCAAGGCTCTTATGGGAAGTCTCACTTTGTTCAGGATTTTTGTGACCTAGGGAGATTGCATGAACGGCAGAGGACATCAGAAGAAAAAGAATATTTTTTCTTCTCTTGTGGCAAAATGTAGGCTATCCCAGTCCTCCCTTTTGCCTTTTCTATTTCAAATATGACATCTTTGAGTGGAAAGTTTTCGTAGCAGTGACCAAAATTATAGTTTTGAACCATTTCAAACAGTTTACAATAGCAACACAAACAGTCCTAGGTATTGATGCAGTAATTATGTAATGAAAACTGAAATTAAACACTAAAGAAAACTGAAAGGTTCTTAAGAAAGATATCTCACTGGTGAAATGAAAAATCATAGGGACCAGCTATGAAAGTCATCGATCATTGGCTCATTCATTCACAGCATTTGATACCATAAGAGCAGGATGGATTTTTTAAGTTCATGTAGCTCGAACTTGTTCTTTTATGGATAAGAAATCTGAGCCCCACTGTTGCAAGTGACTTGTCCAAGGTACCCCATGCAGTTACTAGAATAGTTTGGATTAACCCTGGGTCTTCTGCCTCCTTCAGTAAGTACTCAGGAGTTGCTAACTGGTACAAGAATCTAAATGTGCATAAAGAGGAATGAGACAAATTGTCTGCCTTCAAGGACTTTCCAGCCCAACACAAAGATGCTCTTTCGATAAGCTCAGTGGTGCTACCGAATGAAGAGTCACCAGGGAAACACCTCTAGTTTGAGACAACAGTTTTTTGCACACTTTGCCAATTTGCTAATGGTTTAGGACATTAACCAGTGGGTATTGATATGAGTACACATGAAAGAAAAACTTGTACAATTATCTAATTTTTTTATTCCACCCTTTTTAGGAAGTGTATTCAGGTATGAGTACGTGGTAATGCCAATCATGACGTTCATTTGTTATAAAGAATTTTGAAAACAGTCTGCTTGCGTGGGGCTGTTTTTATCCCCATGCCGTTTGACACGTAAATTCTTTTGAATATTTATTTATTTATTTACTTATTTATTTTTAAATACTACCTTTCAGGTAATTAGTTCTTTTTTTTTTTTTTAAGATTTTATTTATTTATTTGACAGAGATAGAGACAGCCAGCGAGAGAGGGAACACAAGCAGGGGGAGTGGGAGAGGAAGAAGCAGGCTCATAGTGGAGGAGCCCGATGTGGGGCTCGATCCCATAACACTGGGATCACGCCCTGAGCTGAAGGCAGACGCTTAACCGCTGTGCCACCCAGGCGCCCCTCTTTTGAATATTTATGAAACAATTGTTAACAACTGGCTGAGAGTTACTGGGAGTTTATTTGACTGGCTTCAGTTATCAGGGCTCAGGATGGTCACCTGCTTGACGAAATTTATGTGTTAACTTTTTCAAACCGACTAATGCAAGTATTGCAAAAAGCCAAAGGCGTGAACTATGAAATGTGTGTGTCAGTCAGAATCTTTGGAAGAGTTTTACTCCCAACGAAACTGAAACACTTAAGCTGGTGTTGGGACTGACGCCGTGAACTCCAGCTTTAGGACTGTTCATGAAGCAGAATGCTTTCCAAAAATAAATCGCAATCTCTACTTCCTTCGTTGCCAATCATTTGTTTCTGGCAGATGGAAAAACCAACGTCAGTCTTAATCACATCTTTCTGCCTTCGATAAAGCCAACTTACCTCACGTATAAAGGATGACGATGGAAGTAAATCAGCCTGTAGTAGCTTTTCTCCAGGTGCAAATTCTGGAACCAGATTATCAGAGTTTAAACACAAGTTAGTCTGCTTACAAGCTTTGTGAACCTTGGACAAATTTCTTAACCTCCTTCTGCCTCCATTTCCCCATTTTTAAAATGGGCGTTTTACTAGAACCCATTTCGTAGGGTCATTTTATAGTATAAGACGTGGTGATATTCTGTCTGGCCTGATGATGGTGTCTGGCCTGTAGCGGAGGCTCAGTAAATGTTAGCTATTATTAATTATGGTTATTATTATTATTACTATTTTCCAATAGCAAAGCAGGAGATAGAAGTGCTGAGGTGTGAGGGGCTACCTGCTAAGACTCTTGGGGTGTGAATTTGCCGAAATGGAATGTGAAGGCATATCGAATAAGGGTCCTCTCTTCTGAGTCATGTGAGCTTACTCAGATTTTTGGCTGTTGAGAGGAGGTCATTTGTGCAGGAGTAGGGATTACATACTTCCAGAAAGTAAGAAAATGTGCCATATCTCTTTGTCTTCCTCTCCTCCATTTGCTTTACAGTGAGGACAAAGTGTTAGAACCGGCGGTTGTCAAAGTCATTAATCCGGTGGAGCAGAGCGATGGCGGCCTTGAGTTCCGAGAGTCTTCGTCTTCCCTTGTGGTGAAAGAGATTCTCCAGGAGGCTCCTGAGCTCATCACCGAGCAGCTGGCTCATCTCCTCAGAGGTGAGAGATGGCTCTTTCTATTAAATACTGGAAGGCTTAATGGAGTGTTTCTCGACTTGCTCATGCAGAATGAGTGTGATCCATTCTTGGGTTAACAACCCCTTGAAAGACCACGGGAAGCTTCATCAGAGAAGCAGGGAGTAAAGAGTTTGTTAAAGAGTAGCATTATACTGCATATTAAAAATGTGCATTTAAAAATAGCCATGAAGGATCTTTGCTGTTTCCCTAGACAGGAGTTTTAAATGGAACTGTTGCAGCTCTGTCGGGGAGCTGGGATGGCTCCTCCGGGCGGCCGACAGCTTCCAGACATGATTCGGACCCCACAGCGGTAAGATGCGGGGCCAGAATCCGCATCCTCACCTTGAAATGTCGCCTGATACTTGTATATGCTTGGTTTGTGGAATACTGCTTGGATGGCAAAATAAACACCTTTCATGTTGATGATTGTGTGTTGGGGCTTTTATAGTCACCTTGTCAGCTCATTGGCCCCCATCTTGTAACATTTCCCGTCCTAACTCAGCCCTGTGTTCCCAGCATTTCGTCATCGATTATCCTTTCAGTATTTTTCATCTCCATCCATGGAGCCCACACTGCTTCCAAAAGGGCTTTCTAACCTGGAAATTGTTAGCTGACTGTGGTGGCACAAAGTTACCACAAAAATTCAGTATTGCCTCACGTAGAACAGCTTTGGGTGTCGTATAAAGCTTTTTTTCTTTCTTTCAATAATCCACCTTGAGCATGGTAGACATGGGTTTTTCTCAGAAGTATTTAACACAAGAAAGTGAAAAACAGTGATTAACAGACTGAAAGAACTTTTTTAAATGGAAGGAGATGACCAAGAGTACGTTGACACCGCTCTTTTGAAGACACTTTCCTTCACTTCCTGTCTCTTCCACAATGTGGAGAGGAAAATGTCCCAAAGTTATGTAGGTCCTGTGAATATTTTAGAACTCATGGTCCCAGTAAACCTGTTTTCAATTTTTTCTGGCAACGGACAGCTATAAAAATGCTCTGTGGGAAACTGTGCCCTCAACTAAACCAAATAAATACGAATCATTTATCTCTGTGACAGAGCAGAAGGAAAAGAAAGGTAATTGGGGATCCCAGCCAAGAGAGAAGTTGTTTGACGGTGCGAGTGTGCAGTGCAGGCAAACACTAGAGAATATTTTGTTTGAATTTCTTGCAAACTAAGAAGCTTGGTGTCTTGTTCAAGAAATACATGCATTGGGGTACCTGGGTGGCACAGCGGTTAAGCACCTGCCTTCGGCTCAGGGCGTGATCCCGGTGTTCTGGGATCGAGCCCCATATCAGGCTCTTCCGCTATGAGCCTGCTTCTTCCTCTCCCGCTCCCCCTGCTTGTGTTCCCTGTCTCGCTGGCTGTCTCTATCTCTGTCAAATAAATAAATAAAATCTTAAAAAAAAAAAAAAAGAAATACACGCATTGTTTAGCAGGAAAGGAAGGTAGTCCGCGAATCGCTCGTCATCCTGCTTTTCTGTAGATAGTTAAATCAGAGCAAACTGTGATACATCGGTACGAAGGTATGATTTTGCTGTCGATGATGATAATAATGATGATATTCAGATTTAAGGAATTAAAACGGATGCAGACCCTTTTATGAGTGATGTTGGTTTTAGTCAACAGAGCTACCAAGAACCAGAGGTATAGTAAAGGGCCTTGTTTTTTCTTATCATTGGAGGTTTTTCTTAAGGTTGGGCTTGAAATGGTATTCTGTAGGAAGTTGGCAGAGTAGGGACGTCACTTGATTGCTGCTTGGACATTGGGATGTAAGAGGATAAAGTGCCTCTACGTGCAAAGACTGCAGATACAGATACTGTCATGAGAGAAAGTCCAGGGTCACAAAGTCTGGAAGGTGGCTTACTACAGTGAAAAGAATGCACTGGAGACCTTTGGCCAAAGTATGCGTGTGTGCATGTGTAAGTGTGTGTACATGTGTGGAGAGGCCACAGAACATCACTGAGCAATTGTGCCAAGAAGGAACTAAAGAATGGGGATCCAAGAGGTTTGACTTTATTTTTTTTTTTAAGATTTTATTTATTTATTGTCAAAGAGAGAGAGAGAAAGAGAGAGAGAGAGAGAGCACAAGCATTGGGAGCGGCAGGCAGAGGAAGAAGCAGGCTCCCACTGAGCAAGGAGCCTGATGCAGGACTCGATCCCAGGACCCTGGGATCATAACCTGAGCCGAAGGCAGACCCTTAACCAACTGAACCACTTAGGCGTCCCAGGAAGTTTGACTTCGGCTCAGGTCATGATCCCAGGGTCCTGGGATCAAGCCCCTCGTCTTGTCGGGTTCCCTGCTCAGCAGGGAGTCTGCTTCTCCCACTTCTTCTGCCTCTGCCTCTCGCCTCCTCCTTGCTCTCTCTCTCTCTCTCAGATGGTTAATTAAATCTGAAAAAATAATTATAATAAATAAATAAATAAGTGTTCCTAAATCTTTAGTAGGTATCAGAAAGGAATCAAGTCGAATTTTTCAATATTCACTAAACTCAACATTAGATTTCATAGTTTTCCAATCATGTATTAACACCAAACCAAATGGGAGGCTTTGGACGTGCCTGTAAATAATTTTAACATTCCTTATTTTCATAACATGGATAGTTCTCTGTCCGAAGAGCTTTCTCTATAAACAGGTATGTTATTTTATGTTTTGGGGTGTTCAAAATAATCATTAATTTGACACACAATTCTAGAGTGTATTTATGCATTTTTCTAGATCTTGAAGGAAAATAAAATTTCTATGCACATGCTTGCCACAAAGAATTTTGAAAAATGTCTGTTTCCAGATGTCGTGAGACTAAATATTTATGGCTGAGACTTGGAAGAGTTTTTTTAAAGTGTCTTAATTAGATCTCTTTGGGGGATATATTATTATGAACTTTGTACCCCCAAACCCTGAATTTACTATGAACAAAGTACTTAATCAATTTGATTGTTCTTTGCCTTTCATTCCCGTGGTCATATCCTAGAACACGTCATGCTGAGGCACACTGGTGTGCTGTAAATGGATTTCAAGTGGGCCATTGATCCCCTCAGTCCCTGGAAAGGACCCTCAGTATGCCTCCTAGCCACTATGCTGGGGGGAAAAAAGGGTAATTTTCAGTGTGTTCCCTCATGTGTGAGAGTTTGGGCCTATTCTTCCTTAGTCTTGCTTGGTTAGCTCCTTCTCCCCTGTTCAACTTCTGAGTATTACAGTGCTGTCTACTTTCATCCTGGGACATTTTTTTCTATATGCTATTCTTTTTTTTTTTAAGTTTTTATTTAAATTCCAGCTTAGTTAACATACAGTATAATATTAGTTTCAGGTGTACAATAGAATAATTCAACACTTCCATACATCACCCAGTGCTCCCCACGACAGGTGCACTCCTTAATCCCCATCCCCTTACTTCCCCCATCCCCTGCGCCCTCCCTTCTGGTAACCTTCAGTTGGTTCTCTGTAGTTAAGAGTCTGTTTCCTGTCTATATACTATCCTTAAGTGGCCTCATTTCATTCTGAGATTGTAGATCTCTCTTTAGCATATTCCAGGTTCGTCTGCAGTGCCCATGTGACATCTTCACATGCATGTCTAACTAACACCACCACCTAACCGTGGCTGGAATGAACCCCTTTAGTCCCCTGTGCCTCCAAAGCTGCTTTATCTCAGCTTTGCCATGTCAGTAGAAGGCACTGCCAACCACTACTGTTTCCTCCAGCCACAATCTAAGATGATTCTTTCTATTTCCTTTCCTCCCACATTGATCTGTCAGCCAGTCCTGCTGACTTTCCATCTACAGTGTAACGTGAATCTGTCCACACTCCTGTGATCACTACTGGTGATGCTCTTGAAGCTGCCATTCTGTCTCTTCCAACTAATGCAATGGCCGCCTGAGTGTTGCCCTCTTCCCTCCATAAAAGCTATTGTTCATGAGGTAGTCAGAATGGCCTTTTAAAGGTATAAATCAGTCGTGTCAATCTCCTGCTTAAAATCCATCGCATTCAAAATCCAGGCACCGTCCCCAAGCACCCAATCTACAATATGACCTCTTCCTTGCCTGCCCTGACATGTCATGTATTCCTCCCTATCTTTTCCCTTTGAGTGTTCCAGGGATGGGGCCCTTCGGTCTTCCAGATATGCCAAACTCTTTCCACTCTTAAGGATCTACATAAGATGCCCCTTCCTTCTGGAATGCTTATTTCTATCTAATTACCTTTATGTCTGTCGCAACTTTCTTCCTTCCTTTTGCTCTTTCACTCCAGAATGCAAGCTTCACGAGAAAGCAGACCTTCTCTGTTTTGTTCACTGCTCCGCTGACATGTCTCTGGTGTCTGGAACAGTGCGTGCCACATAGGAGGCCCTCAATAAACACAGTCATAAGATGGATTATGCACAATTGTGTATATACCTTCTATTTTTATGACGGTGTTGATTTAGTTAGTTCTGTGAAATGAGATTATCCATTTCATCCCTGCCCATCCCTCCAACATTCTTAATGTCCAGAATTTGGACATTGTTCTTTGCAGTAATAAACCCTCTTCTTATTTTTATTTTTTTAGCTTTTAGAAATCCTAGTAGAATTTGTTCTGTTATTTTGCAAGCCTTTGTTTTTATTTTCATCTTTTGGTTGTCTCTCTCTCTCTCTCTCTGTCTCTCTCTCTCTCTCTATATATATATACATAGACATAATTGTATATATACTTTTTAAAAGATTTTATTTATTTATTTATTTGAGATAGAGAAAGAGCTCAAGTGAAAGAGAGCACAAGCAGAGGGAAGGGGAGAGGGAGAAGCAGACTCCCTGCTGAGCAGGGAGCCCGGTGCAGGGCTCGATCTCAAACCCTGAGATCATGACCTGAGCCGAAGGCAGATGCTTAACTGACTGAGCCACCCAGGCGCCCCTGTATATATAATTTTAAACCTTTCATGGAGTATAATACACATACACAAAACAAGACAAAACATAAATACAAAGCTCAGCGAATTATCACAAAAGGAACATCTTTTTAACAATTACCCGGGTAAAGAAATAGACCGAGAAGACCTCATTGTGACCCTTCTCATCACTACTCAGTTTCTCCTTAACTGAAGGTAACCAGTCTGCTTTTTATGGCACACACTTCCTTGCCTTCCTTTATACTTTTACTACCCCTTGTCTGTACCCCATAATACCATGGATTGGTTTTGCCTGTTTTGAATATTATGTAAATAGAATCATATAGTTATATTCTCATTGTTATGAGAAGTCTGCATTTATATTAAATATAGTCTGGGGCACCTGGGTGGCTTGTTGGTCGAGCATCCAACTCTTGATTTCAGCGGGGGTCATGATCTTGGGATCCTGAGATCTAAACCCGTGATGGTCTCTGTGCTCATAATGGAGTCTGCTTGAGATCCTTTCTCTCTCTTTCTCTCTCTCTGCCCTTCCCCTCTGTACACACATGCTCTCTCTCTCTCTAAATAAATAAAATCTTTAAATAAATAAATATATGTAGTATCTGTTTGCATAAGTCAATCATCTATCATTTATCTGTTTATTATTCATGTCCTTCTCACATAGAGTATATGAAGTGGTTTACAAAAATGCTTGCAAATATAATAAAACAGGGGAAAAAAGTCAGAGTCAGGAAAAACAAAAATGTGTCAAGAAAGGTATAAGATCAAGATAGAATAAGAATATTGAAGGAGTAAAAATAGTATTCAATCCAAAACGTGGCATATGAGCCTCCTGGAGCCACTGAAAAAATAAAAAACAAATACATTGTAATATATATATCATTACTAAAACAAATACATAGCCCAGTTCCTTCTTTAAAAAAATCTAAGTCTAAAGTATTTTTTCCCTCGCATCAGTCTTCTGGAAAATACCCCTGATAATGTCATAGACATCCTCCAACGTCTGTAGTAACAGTTTATGCAGGAACTGAGTGCAATGTGTCAGATATTTCCCACTCCCCAGTCAATCAGGGCAGCGGTGGTGTTTTAATCAACTTCACTGTTGTTAGTCTAGGAATCTGATTTTCTTTTTTTTTTTAATAATTTTTATTTTATTATATTAGTCACCATTCAGTATATCCCCAGTTTTTGATGCAATGTTCCATGATTCATTATTTGCATATAACACCCAGTGTAGGAATCTGATTTTCTGTTCTAAATTTCTTTTCTCTCCATGTTGCTATTTTTCTCTCAATACAGGAAATAAATCTTTAAATTCAATCATGCTGGAGTCTTTTGTAGTCTTACACAGAAAGCTGTAGATATATATTGCTGTTTGTCTTGTGGGAGAGTATCATATTCAAATATTGAGGTAGAACCTGGATATTACGGATGTTGTTAAAAATCATTTATATACCAATTAGAAGTAGGCATTGTGTTGCCAGGGTAGAAATAACCTGCTGTGTTTCTCTAATAATCTCCCTTGTCCCTGTGCCCTCTGGGCCGCAGCAGGACAGTCACGGGTAAATGTCAACAGGTGACTCACTCATAGCCAGTGTGTGTTCAGACCGTGCAGGGGATTTAATGAGGTCCATGTAGTTTGCATTTCCTTCAATTAATACATCTGACAAAAGCTAGGTCTTGCTGTGGTCTTTTAATAAGACATACTTCAAACTTGGAATTTCAAGATCCAGATTATTAGCATCACGTTCATCTGGAAAGAAGCAGACTTACTTCCATAGATGACTTTCTAATTATTTGTCTAAGAAGAGCATGTGTTCGTTCGGACGGGATGGTAAACGACCCTGATTTTTGGAAATGTCTTTTTATTTCTTTCCCTTCCCCCACGTCTGTTTTTGCTGTCGTGGTTCTTTTTTCTTTATTTTCTTTCTCCTCTTCTGCATTTCCTTTTCCTCTCTTCCTGCTCTTTTTTTCCCCTTCCTACTCTACGCTTCTGCGATCCTTTTGTTATCATTTTCAGACAGGCTGCAACCTGCACCTGTTTAAAAGTCACCGTAGACAGTCAGAGTGGCCTAAAGTTGGTGTTTGGTTTTGCCCTGAGTTTTTGCCAAAAGCAAACGATTATGAACCCGCCAGAATCCTCAACCTGTGTTCTTTAATTTCCCCAGAGGTGTGCACTACAGGACTATTGCCAAATTTAAGGTCCATTAAATTGCTGAATCATCGCATTGGGGATTTGGTGCAGGCACGCATGTGTGTGCGTGTGTGTGTGTGTGTGTGTGTGTGTGCTTCTGGGAACCAGCTGGCAACGAGGAAGTTGCAGCCACTGATTACCAGTCGGGTTTCCATTAAAACCACACTTCCCCAGAAAGGCCTGTCACATTTATTTGTAGAAGGCCTTCACAGAGCCACAATTATGAATAGTGAAACAAGCAATGGCAATTGTTCATCGCTTAGGGCGTAGAAAACCTATGCCCTAGGTTTTTAAGAAACACACTCTCTCCTTTCTATTGGCAGTTCCATTTGAACTTTAATAAAGAATAGTTGCTTGTTATTTTAGTAGCCTGGATTAACGGCTTCAAAAAAGATCCTTTTAAGGAGGTCAAATGGGAAAGGAGCAGTGCCAGATTTTTTTCTTGCTTTTTTTTTTTTTTTTCTCCCTCTCCTGCCCAAAGAGGGAATCATTTCTCCCAGTGAATCATCTGTCTCCCGAAATGGTTACAAAGTCCAAAGAGAATTTCATCCATCCTGTTTCACTGAGGAAGAGGGACAATCTGTGTTGGGGGTAGAGGAAAGAGATTACTTATTATTTATTTACTTAATTTTTTGCTAGATATAAAACCAGAACAGTTTCTCAACCTCAGAGTTCTTATGCCCTGCCAAGATGAGCCTTATTCTTAATTCAGACGTTTTAAATGTATAAGATTATTAAGCACTTGAGTAATATGCTTCTTTTTTTATCCCTTTTCAGGCAAAAATGTGAGCTGTTCTATTTTCGATCTTTTTTTCTCCTTCCTTCTCCTTCCCCCACCCCGCCCATTATTCATTCTTTTATTTATTTATTTATTTGTTTCAGGGTGAAAAAAAGAATCAATCCCAAGTGAAAGAAGGAAAGAGGTTTAAATCCCTTCTTTTCTGCTAAGAATTTATCATGCAGAATATGCCTTTACTGTGGTGAATGTTTTCCCCAAACAACTTCTGACTTCATTAGATCATGTTTAATATTAATGTACTGCAATTGCTTTTGGCAAGAGGTCCTTCACTTTGCCATTCTTTTGAACAAAGAACATTGTGGTTGATTTTTTTCTAATGGAATGAAATGTTTGTTACAGTTTTATTGTAATTGCTTTCTTTGTTGCTTCTTGTTAATTCCCCCTGGCCCATGAATAGCCAGGACATTGTTGGATACATGTGTATGGACTTAAATATTTTTTGTAGTTCTGCAGAATTTGCTGGAAGTTAAATCAACTCTTATTCCAAAAACAGCTTTAATTTTGCCAGGAGGTGCCTTTGGCTGCTATATATCCTGATATTGATATTTAACTAAGTATATAGCTAATGTGAAGTAGAAAAATTTGCTTCAGATGAATCATTGAATAAAGTTGGGCCATGGCCATTCTTATGCAGTAAAAACAACTAAGTATATAGCTAATGTGAAGTAGAAAAATTTGCTTCAGATGAATCATTGAATAAAGTTGGGCCATGGCCATTCTTTTGCAGTAAAAACAACTGGGAGTATGGTGAGCATCTTTTTGAGTTATTTTTTCCCACTTATATCAGTACATCATCTTTCAAATTGTCAAGTCACAATCATAAATCAGTGTTGGAAGTCTCTTTCATTGACTTATTCTGTAAGACTCTGTTTAGTGCAGTGTCAGATTAATTTCTGAACACTGCTTTTCTATTTTATGTATTTTAAAACTAAGATCCCTAAATCAAAGAAATTAGATTCTTGGTTTGACAGTAAACCAGGCACATTTTTGTGAAATTTATTCCTAAGGATCTTACATTTTGATGCTATTACAGGTTTTTTTTTTTAATTTTTAAATTCAATTTTGTAATTGTGATTATTTTCAGAAATACAGATTTTGTATTATTAAACTTCTATCATGCAACCTTGCTAAATTTACTTACTATGTTAAGCTCATTTATAGGCTCTTTTTAAAAAAAAAAAAATTTATTTGAGAGCGAGAGCAAGAGAGAGAGGGAGAAGCCGACTCCCTCCTGAGCAGAGAGCCCGACACGGGGCTCAATCCCAGGACTCTGAGATCATGACTCAAGCTGAAGGCAGATGCTTGATGGACTGAGCTACACAGGCGCCCCTCATTTAGAGTTCTTTTGAGTTTTTATATACACAAGCGTACTGTCTATGAGAAAAGACGGGTTTTATATCTCCTTTTCCTTTCCTTATACCTCTTACTTCTTTTTCTTGCCTCATTGCTCTGGCTGGGTTCACAGTGAAACGGTGAGAGTAGGCGTCTCTGTGTCACCCCTGATTTGAGGTGGAAGGTTTTCAGTACTTCACAGTTCAGTACAAGGTTTGCTTTCTTTATTTGGTTTTCATAAATGCCCTTCATCCAATTAAGGAAGTTATGTTCTATTTCCACGTGGCTGAGATTTTATACGATGATTCAATCCTGGATTTTATGACGTAGTTTTACTACTTGACATCTCCTCAGGTGATCATATGATTTGTTTCTTCTATTAATATGGTGAATTACATTGCCTCGGCCCCTTCCCACTAAAATAAATGAATAAATCTTTTTTTAAAAAGTTACTGTAATAGTTTTATACAGCTAATATTGATTTCTTCTTGTCCACATATTCACATTCTCCAGTGTCTTTTTTTCCTTCCATCTATAGCAGTTTTCTTCTTCTTTTACTATTGATTTTAGTGTGGGTTTTCTCTTGACACACAGTTTCAGTTTATTTCTGTGGAGATGTCTTCATTTTGCATGTGTTCACTCAGTAGAGAAGTTTAGATCAGCACTTATATCTGCACTTTGAAGATAATTCCATTGTCTTCTGACTGTCATCATTTTTGATGAGGTCAGCCCTCAGTTTTATTGTTGTTCCTTTGACAGCCATGCTCCTTTTTCTCTGATTGATTTAAAATGTTTATTCTCTGTAATTTTTAGCAGTTTTAGTGTCATGTGCCTAGAGGTCTTTTTCTTTGCATTTATCCTGATTTGGTTTCCTAGTTTAACGTGAATGGTAGGGTGATAGCTTTCACTAATTTTGAAAGGTGATTGGCTGTTGCCTTTTAAAATATAATTTCAGTCCCATTTTCTTTCCTCTCCAAGGGAAACTCCCATTGCATGAATGTTAGACCTTTTCTCCATGTTCCCTGGGTCCCTTATGCTCGTTTCTTTTTTTTTTTTTTAAAGATTTTATTTATTTATTTGACAGAGATAGAGACAGCCAGCGAGAGAGGGAACACAAGCAGGGGGAGTGGGAGAGGAAGAAGCAGGCTCATAGAGGAAGAGTCTGATGTGGGGCTCGATCCCATACTGCTGGGATCATGCCCTGAGCCGAAGGCAGACGCTTAACCGCTGTGCCACCCAGGCGCCCCCCCTTATGCTCGTTTCTATATTTTTCTATATTTTAACTCCCTTTTTTCTTTCCATACTTCAGTATGGATAGTTCAGTATGGATACTTTCTTCTGACATATTTTCCAATTTACTCATCTTCTCCTCATCTAATCTGTTGTTAAACACATTTTTTGAGTCTTAAATTCAATTATTAAATTTACAGTTAAAAAAATTCCTTTTGAATATTTTATTTATACATTCTCTCTACCTTAATTCTCCAGCTATTTTTTTAAAATCCCCTCTAGTTCCATTTCCATTCTTTGTCTCATGAGTTTCCGCCCCCCCCGCCCCGAGTTTTCAGTCATTTGTTCATATTTTTTTAATGTCTGGCAATTTTTTATTGATTGCTGAATAACATACATGAAAAATATAGAGATGAGGAGTCTGTGGTTGATGAGAGTCTTTTGCTTTAGAGAGGATTTACTTTTGCACCTCAAAGGCAGTTAGGAGAGTATCAGATAAACTTAATCTATTTTGTGTTTGAGCTGATTCAAATCAGGATTTCAGTCATCGTGAAGACTAATCTATTTTCGCTTCATCCTTCTGCTATGGCAGACTCAGCAAACTATTTGTATATGGTCAGGTAATAAATATTTTAGGCTTTGCAGACCTACTGGTCTCTGTTGCAACTACAAACACAAAAATATCCATAAGCAATATTAATAAGTGTGGTTGTATTCCAATAAAACTTTATTTATAACATCTGGCAGTGGGTCAGATTTACCTGCAGACCATAGTTCTCCAACCTCTATCCCAGGGTATAAACTCTCCAGGGGCCTCCCCTCAAAACCTGGGTTATTTAACCAACACTCCTTTTCTGTAGATAGATCCCTACACTCTAATTTTTGTCTTACTATTCCTGTGAAATGATTATTAGATCTGTGAACGTTCTTATCTCGTTGGCTACAACTTAGGAATTAGCAAATAGCTAGAGAGGAAAAAACCACACCAAATGTGGGCTCTTAACTTTTAAGATAGTCACCTGTGTAACTGTCTGACACCATCACAGATTTTTTTTTTTAATCTAGTTTTTCTCCTTGTTCTTGGTACAGGTAGTTTGCCAGAGCCCCAAGAAGCAAATGAGGTTTTTTTTTTGAAATTCAGATTCACCATTGCCTTAACAAAGAGTGAAAAAACCATCTTTATGTTTTGGATTCTATGTCAGTAATTGTCAGGCTGAAGGGTATACTCAGAATCCAGTTGGTTACTCTATGCATTTAAATGATAATTTGTCTCGAATCTGTGCACTTCTCCTCATGCTGACTGTGCCTTCCTTATTTCTCATCTAAAACCACTTTCTAGGATGCCTGGGTGGTTCAGTAGGTTAAGTGTCATGATCCCAGGGTTCTGGGACTGAGTCCCACATCAGGATCCCTGTTCGGCAGAAAGTCTCTTTCTCCCTCTGCCTCTTCCCCTCCCCCACTCATGCTTGCTCTCTCTCTCTCTCTCAAATAAATAAATAAATAAATAAATAAATAAAGTCTTTTTTTAAAAAAAGTAAAATGGCTTTCTAATTCTCCCTATATGCCCTGTCTAATTCATTCTCTGCCTGGTAGCTGGAGGGATTCTTATAAACATGAATGTGAACACGTTATCTCTCGCTAGTGAAAACTCTTTCTTTTTTTTTTTAAGTAAATTCTGGGCCAACATAGGGCTCAAACTCATGACTCCAAGATCAAGAGTCACACACTCCACTGACTGAGCCAGCAAGGCACTGCTCATGGCTTCAAAATTTTTAATGCCGCTCTATTTCCTTTAGAATATAAAAGACAAACTTTAAGACAGCTTGTAAGGCCCTTCATGACCTTGCCCCTCCACCTCGCCAACCAAATTTTCCAACATTTTTTTTCTGAAACCATACTACCTGGCTCTGATTAATTGCTTTCCGTTCCGTGAGGCGGCCAGAGCCTCTCCCACCTCCCTGTCTCTGCACGTGGTCTACCCGACCCAGGATCTTCGTACTTTGCCTTCACCTTAAGATATCCTTCAAGTCTCAGCAAAAGTTAACTCTCTCTACAAAACTTTTTTTGACTCCTAAGTTCTGGCCTAGATCTGGAGTGCTGTGTATTTTCCCAGTGCTATTTCTTATCCCCCAAATAAAGAAATCATCTGCGTTTACTTGTTTGTAGCCCCTGAACTACTCTGAGCTTCACGGGGCATGACTATCTCTATTTCAGTCTTGAATCATTAGCACCTAGCACAATGCCTGGCCTGTAGTAGGTGCTTACTAGTTCTTTGCTGAAGGAAGGAAGGAAGGAAGGAAGGAAGGAAGGAAGGAAGGAAGGAAGGAAGGAAGGAATGTTGTAAATATATTAGGCATTATTTGCTTGTTATTTTGATGTTTACATTCATTAATTCCCCATATAACTTTATAAGCTGGGAAAAAAGTATTATTTCTGTTTTAAAATGGGCAAGTGGTAACAGGCCAGATGACTTGCATGAGGTTTTTCAAGATGTTTAATGGTGAGTGTAGATCTAATCTCTAGGTTCTGTAGATTTTAGGATAGATGCTGAGATGGCATACTATGGTTTTCTCTCACTCACTACATCATTTCTCCTTTTTCATTCCTACCTCTCTCTTCCTTTTGTCTCCCCCATGACTATCATTAAGGTCAGAACAAAAACCAGAGAGATGGTGACATCTTGATTAATCCATAGGTGTGGGGATTTTTAGAGAGTTTAATCATTCACCGTTAAGCAAAACTTTTCTTTCCCCATGGCTCCATGTTAGCCTGGGATCAGGAGGCAGGGGAAGGGGATATGACAGGTGGTAACTCCTCCTTTTCAAGGTATGCGATCGTGCATAGAAATTCCAGGAGTGTGTCAGAGGTGGGTCGTTCATGTCGGCAAATTACTTTGTAATCGAAGTCTGTAATTTAGACCCAGTTTGTGAATTCTTATAAATAGATGGTGGTGACGTCAAAGCAGTGTGTGGTGCCTGGAAGACAGAGAGTGGGCTTCAGGTGGTGACCTTGTCAGATTGCTTTGTTGTGGACAGTGGGACTTTGCAGTCGTTTCGTTGTTAAAAGGAAAAAGTTCCTACGTGAAATCAATACCGTGATGAGCGGGAACAGTCTTCTCTGTGGTCTCTTAAAGGGAATAGTAAAGGGAAATATTAAAAAATTTGAATATTTTAAAATAGTTGGCCATTCAGTTCCATTCTGAAATCGTAAAGCAACATATATCATTTTGTATGTTTGTGTGGGAAAAGCTATGCATTTTGTTCCTTTATCCATAAACTCGTACCACAAAGTGCTATAGTCAAGGTATGGAGGTTAATACCTGGTGAACAAAGAGGCAGGGCAGACAGTATCCGAAGGGGTTTCTTTCTTTCTTTCTTTCTTTCTTTCTTTCTTTCTTTCTTTCTTTCAGATTTATTTATTTATTCGACAGAGATAGAGACAGCCAGCGAGAGAGGGAACACAAGCAGGGGGAGTGGGAGAGGAAGAAGCAGGCTCATAGCGGAGGAGCCTGATGTGGGGCTCGATCCCATAACGCCGGGATCACGCCCTGAGCTGAAGGCAGACGCTTAACCGCTGTGCCACCTAGGCACCCCCCCCTTTTTTTTTTAATGAGGAAAACTTTATTTTTTTTTGTAATAATATTTTTTTATTATATTATGTTAGTCACCATACAGTACATCCCTGGTTTTTGATATAAAGTTCCATGATTCATTAGTTGCGTATAACACCCAGTGCTCCATGCAATACGTGCCCTCCTTACTACCCATCACCGGCCTCTCCCATTCCCACACCCCCTCCCCTCTGAAGCCCTCAGTTTGTTTCTCAGAGTCCATAGTCTCTCATGCTTCATTCCCCCTTCTGAAGGGGTTTCTAAAAGCTGCCTCTTGAGTGCTACTCTGTGGAGGCCTCTGGTCCAGGGAAGAAGTTGGAAGGCGAAGTATAGATCGAGAGGCCAGAAAACATTATTTTCCTGGTGCGGCTGGAAAGTTGAAGGCCATTTTCATTCATACCTTTTAGGTAGCATCCTTTTCAAGTGGATGACCATGGGCTCCGAGAAGATCTCAGAGAAGCAAGAAGAAATTCTCTCTATCCTGGAAGACAAGTTTCCTAGCTTGCCTCCAAGAGAGGACATTATCAACGTCCTGCAGGAGACCCAATTCAGTGCTCAGGGTGAGTGACTGTCCCCCAGCTCTGTCGCAGCCTCTGAGTAGGGGAGGTTTATGGGATGGCATGTGGCCGGGGCCCAGAAAGTGAATTTGAGGTTGTCTTCCTTTTCTTCCCTATTGTTTGTGCTCGTGGCAGGTTTCGAGGCACATAACGTCGGCTCACCTGGAAGCAGGCAGCTGATGCAGCCTCTCCTCTGAGGCCTTTGTGTCTGGATATATGGTTAATTCACGCGTCTAATGTGCACCCCAGATGCCTCATTACATGAAATCCCTGTGCGGAGTGGGTTCTATTCTGAGAATATGGCAGGAGCAATGTCAAGCACAATGGGATTTCATAAATCAATTAATTTTAGGAAAGAAAAGAGAAGAAAGAAGACAGCTAAGCAGATAAAATTATTCTCTCAATCTCAGCTTTACCAAGACAATGGGTTTCCTGGCTTAATTGTTTTATAATAATCCTAAATAGATCTAATTCACAGAGTGCCTGATACACACCAAGTTTTGCTGGTATACCTTGGCATGGATTATCTTACTGAGTCTTTGTGGCAACCCTGAGAGTTCAGGTGCTATTATTATCCCCAATTTCCAGATTTGAACACTGAGGCTCAGAGAGGCAGCTTTGCTTTCTTGTCGTCACATACACAGTTGGCAGGTGACCAGGCCAGGACTGAAACCCAGACGTAGACGTAGCTTTCTCCCTTAGTTTGGAACCCCCAGGGGCAGAGCCCGAAGCAAAGCAGCTTATTTGGCAGGTGATCCCTGGGCACACTGACGGGGGATGGCGTGGTCTATCAAGCAGGTTAGCTGTGTGGGAAGTCATGCCTTCATCCCGCTAGGGAACCCAAGGAAAGAGTGTGAAATTGCACCTCAGTGTTATCCCACCCGAAAGGGTGCAGGTTGTTAAATTTGTCCATCCAAGCTCCAGGGGCTGGTTGGTAAATTTTCAGGAGTTTTTTTTAGTTGGGCGATGTTGGGTTGGCAGCTTGAAATCCACCACCGTGGAAGTATTGACACCACAGAAACGAGCAAACATTACAAACCAGGTTAGTTGCTGATTGTTCAACATTTACCAGCATTGCACTGGACTGTTGAGGGCTACTTGGTCCCAGGAGCTGTGAATTCCCCCAGAGGAGGCTCTGGTGGCCAGAAAAAGGCCTCAGGAAGAGACTCAGGTGCTGGTGTATGGGCATGATGCTGGCGCACACTGTGATGGCAAGATCTGAGCAAGAGTGAGTGGGGCACCGACGCAGCTGCTACCAGTGTACGTGTGTGGATGTACGTGTATTTTGTCATTTACTTTCTTTTTTTTATAAAAATAAATTTTATTTATCTATTTAACAGAGAGAGAGAACACAAAGTAGGGGGAGTGCGAGAGGGAGAAGCAGGTGCTCTGCTGAGCAGGAAGCCTGATGCCGGGCTTGATCCCAGGACCCTGGGATCATGACCTGAGCTGAACGTAGACACTTAACTGACTGAGCCACCCAGGCGCCCCTTGTCATTCACTTTCAAGCCTAGATCAAGCTTTTTTTTTTTTTTTAATTTATTTATTTAATTGAGAGAAAAAGAGAGAGAGAGAGAGTGCCGGGGGGAGGGGCAGAGAGTCTTAAGCAGACTCTGCACTGAGCGCAGAGCCTGACGTGGGGCTTGATCTCATGACCCTGAGATCATGACCTGAGCTAAAACCAAGAGTCAGGTGCTTAACCGAATGCACCACCCAGGCACCCCAAAACTAGACCAAGCTTTTAATGTCACAGTATATTCTATAAATCATTTTATGCTGCAGTATAGTTGATGGTGGCCTTTCAGTCTTGAAGTCAAAGAAAAATATTTCGTACTCTGTTTCCCTCCCCACACTGCTGTGATTGACAGAATGTTCTAGTTGGGAGGGAAAGTAGTCAACTCTGGTGTCTTAACATACATCTGGGAAGGATGTATGTGCTCTACTGGGCTTTATTACGGGTCTTCTCCCCCAAGAGGTTAGGCCTAATCACATACAATATCCTAGGGTGAGAGTTAAAAGTCAAGCCAGACCTTTTCCTATTTTTCAGGGATAGATTTTATTGAAGCGCATTGGTTGGCTGACTCAAACTATGCAGTTCTGGATAATTCAGCCATTCCAGATTACTCTTCCCATCATTTAAGGAATCCAGTGGCTCCAATTGCTAAAGTCTATTACAAGGGTGACCAATTTAATCATGATTAGTTTTATGGGTTATAAGTATAACCCATAAATAAATAAAAATAAATAAAAACTCACTTTTTAAATAAAAAGTGCATTTTGAGTAAAGTTACACTAGAAAATATGGGGCCTCAACTAAATCCATCCTGAAAGCAAATTTTGGCCTCGTGAGGTATGACTTAGCTACTTTGCATAATAACGCTAGGTTTTCCTCCTTTGCCCACCTCTCCCCATTCCATTCTCTGCCCTTGTCTGTTATGGGCCTCTAGAAGCTTTTACTTCTGAATGTTTGAGTCCTGTGGCTTCTGGCTCAGTTTGGTTAGTGAGAAGAGTTAGCACCACATGGGGCATGAAGTTCAAGGGAAGGAGAAGAGAGAGGCTGTAGTATTTCTTCCTTGTTTCCTTACTGATTTGATGCTAAGTTTCTGGCAGCCCCTCTCCTCTACTTTCTGTTTCTTTCCTTTGTCCTTTTGCTAGTGTCTGGATGCCTCACCATCCTTCATTCATTTTCTCACTCTCACCACATCTCTGTAAGTGGCATGCCAAAAATCTTATTTTTTCATCATGAAGGGTGAATTCTGTTTCCTGCTGGGAACCTAACTGGTACAAATATTGTCACCAATGTGATTTTTGCCTTCATATGTGTTTACGGATAAAAGAGATCTCAGGGGAGGGGGGATATTGAAATTAACAGGATGAATTCTTTACATGATCCCTTGATATTACCAAGAACAGTTCCCCAAGGGTAACATAATGTTTTCCCCTCTCATCTACAGGTTTAAGTATTGAACGGACAATGCTGAAAGATCTGAAGGAACTGTCAGATGGAGAAATAAAAGTGGCCATTAGTACCGTGAACATGACCCTCGAGGTAAGGGTAGAAATAGTTTTTTGTTTGTTCGTTCGTTTGGTTGGTTGGTTGGTTGGGGTTTTTTTGGCAATGACAGATTTTACAGAACTGCAGTCTGAGCAACTGGTATACAACTCTCTACAGCATAAGTCAGTGTTAGTCTTTTGCTCTGAATGCTTCTTTATGATATATTGGACTAAGAATGTGGGTTATTATTTTGGATGAAACCATTGTGCCAAGTCAATGAAAAATGGCAAACATGGATTCCCAAGGCGAGTGCTATTTCATTCATCTCAGTAAAACAAAACCTAAAACACAAACAGTCACATTTGTATGTGTGCATCTGTATAGTGTGTTTACTAGCGATGATTATATATGTGATTGGATTCACTTCCAGTTTTTCTGTGCACCACCCCACATCGTCCATAGAACTTTTCGAAGAAAACGAGTTGTTCTTTGGCCCTTGTAAGCTATTTGGATGCATGTCATTTTTGGTAATCAATGGTGACAGCTCAAGTATTCATAAAACTCTCCTTCCAATCTATTAAATGAATGACTCAGGGTGCATATTACTCTTGTCGTTGTGTGTTTCCTTGGTAAATTATCTTTTTTCTACTTTGGGGGTTTTCAATGACTTGTATGTTAATCTTAATTAACCTAACTAATGGGGATGATATTTTACAGAAACACATTTGTGCCATGCCGAAGTCTGCATCTTTCTGTACTATTGTTATATTGCCTTGGTCGAGGCACTGAGCTCTCAAATTTATGGAGATAAAAATTGTCGTATGGCAATTCATCTTTTGGTTTTTAGAATTGTGTATCACCATTCTTTTTCTCGTTCCTCATGGTGTTGATGACGATATCAATGTGTATATTTCTAGGGAATAACAGGCATGCAGGGGGTGTCCATACCTCAGAAAACCCAAGAGCAAAGCAAGAAAAGAGAAATTTTTCTGTAATTTCTTTGAAAAATGTATTCCCAGTTGATTGACATGGTAATTCAGGTCATAGATCCATGTGAGTACAAGGAGGCAGACTGTTGTCACTAGAGAGAATCACATTTGGTGGTTACATGTGCCTCGTAGTCTATAGAGCAGTTCTCATTGTGTGTAGTTGGTAGACTGACACAACTGTTCCTATGGACTTTGAAATTGATAGATGCACCCTATAATTAGATGTTGATGTGACTCAACACAAGAAATACATGCAATTTAGGATGTAGTAACTAGATAATCACCTTCAATTAGAAATCTGCTTTGTGTATAGAAATCCAAGGAAAACATGGATCTTGCAAGGGTCAGTAGCTCAGAGAATCATTTCTCCTAGTTCAAGCCTTAGGGTTTTCTGTCTCCTCTCCCCCCTCCCATGTTTCCCTTCATTTAATGGCATCTTATTAGGTTTTAAATGCCTTGTTTGGAATTCCTTTTTAAATTAACATAGAGCATCTTATAATTGCTTAGGGAACTGTCTGTGGTTAGCAGATTATTTTAAGGCTATTATTATTACAAACTTACCATAGCTTTAACGTACCTTTATATTACAGGGGTATATGAATGAATGACTTTGTCAGAATTGTTAAACTGTAAATGTTTGTCAAGCTGAATAAGTGATAAAATGATCATCTACATCTTTACAGTAATTTACATAGAAGTCCAGTAATTAATCAGGCAATTAACTACATCTTTGGAAAACTATATGATCTTCTGGGAGGAGGAAGAAGGACATTTGTACGTGTAAAGAAGGGTACACAGATTAAATACTAATCGGTGGAATGAGGGCTTTTCACTTGTGCATAATGGGGATAGTAAAGATGACTGCAAAATGGGGAAGTAACTCCTTCGTAACATCCTGTGACTTCTTTGAAAGAGCAAATGCACATTATTTACTCAGTCTGTCCATTGGAAAAATCCCCCAGTTAAGGGCAGAGTTTGGTTTTCTCCACAGAGTGTCCGTGAGGTGGTGTTTTCTCCTCCCTACTCACATGTGATCCTATTTCAGCCTTCCTATCCTGTTCCCATGCACTTCACTTTTTAAAATAATGATGGAATCCCCACAATCTTATTTTGTGTGTTTTGAAACAGCTGTCTAAACACTTTTAAATCTAGATAGATTCTCAAAGAAATATTTTTAGTTCCCATAAGTTTATCTAAGTCTCATTTGTCCTCCAATGCATGTCAAGACCTAGCTGCTTCATGATGACTTTTATAAATTCTTCATTGTTTATAACCATCCTATGAACTCTTGCAAAGTTTAGTCTCAAGGACCAACTTAGGACTGAAGTTGTTACCATCATTTCCATTAATTTTGAGCTTGTTTTATGTATTTATTTAATCACAGGCAATATTTTAAGTTAATTGAGTATAATGATGGTATTCTTGACTTTTTTTTTTTAAGAAAGAGTGAGAGCATGGTGTGAGGGGTGGCAGAAGGAAAGGGAGAGAGAGAGAGAATCTTAAGCAGACTCCATACCTAGTGGGGAACCTGACATGAGGCTTCATCTCATGACCCTGAGATAATGACCTGAGCCAAAATCAAGAGTTGGACGCTTAACCTACTGAGGCACCCAGGGGCCCTGGTATCTTTGACTTCTGTCTCCCTTTCATTTCCTGGCACAATGCTGGGTATATAATAGATGCTCAGTAAATAGAAATTCTTAGTACATATTGCTGTTTGCAATTTGTCCCTGTGATATCTGATTTTTATTTCCTTTTCAATTTAAATAAAGAGCTAAGGAAGCGAAGCCACCTAGCTGGGCATCCAAGACAATCTACTTTGTTCCCTCCTAATCAATTTTTTCCCCAGATAACTATGTCTGAAGGCTGAGATCATAGAGATCAAATATGGTCCACATATTTGTAAATAGTAACTACTTATCCAGCTGTTCGAAAGTAGATCAGGCACAATAGTTGTTACTGGAAGGAATCTACTGGAAGTTCTGTGACATGTCAGGGAAATGGGGGAAAGGATTCTTTAAATTTTCAGTGGTCCTTCGAAATGCTGCAGGTTCACAGCCGTATGTGTCATAGCCTTTATTTGACTGATGACCCAATTAATTTTGGGAGGTGAAAGTATTGAGAAAATCAGAAGAATCTGTGTCCTTGTGATATACACAGAAGGAATCACTGGTTTAGGAGGTAGAGACCACTGCTTTGACAGATGGGTTAACTGTGGCCTTCTATGGTGTAAGAAGAAAGCTACTAAACCCTTTCTCTCTCATGTTCATGGTAGTATATATCATAAAGAAGAGTTGTAATCTAATCAAGTTTGCAGATGCTGTTGAAAGATCTACCACAGAAAGCAAATAATTATAATAATGCAGAGTTTCAGTACTTTGCTCCATATGAGGTCAGAATGAATGTGACTTTGAGGAGCAATAAATAAAAAGTGGCTGGTCAGAGGGTAGCCCTTCTTACAGAGAGGACTTGGAAGCTAGGACCATGGAGATGGCACTGCTGTTTCTCATTTCACGTGGCCTCCAGGTTGTTCTGAGTCCAAATATAGCACACATCTTGTGGGGCATACACACCACATGCTGCAATTCACTCCATCAATTATCATTGTACCTGATCCTTTTGGGCCCTTTCCATTGCTTGCCAATTTGATTACCAAGAGAAACGCAGGTTTCCAATCCTTCATTTTGTTTTCTATTGAAGTGTCATTGACACACAAGTTTCCATGAGTTTCAGGTGTACAACCTAGCGATTGGACAAGTCTCTATGTTATGTTATGCTCAACACACATGCAGCTTCCAATCCTGCATTTTAGCAGCAGAACCAGTAGAGGGAAATAAAGGTCGCCAAAACCTAAATCCATATTAAAAACTAGAAAGTATAAAAATGAAAAGTAATACAGCCTCAATCAGAAAAGAAAAGAAAAGAAAAGCATTTATGGTTGTGAAAGCATATGCTTCACTGGGACCAACTTTGCCTGCGTTCTTTTACCAGAAATGAAGTGCTGATTATACATCGTGGGCCTAGTATACCCTAGTGTACCCTAGTATACCCCTTAAGGGGAAGGGGCAGATCTTTCCATTCCAGTGAGATACCACCACAGCAACTGAGGTTAACCACATTAATGGTTCCCTTGCTAACATCCAATATGATTACACCTACTTTAAGCATCTCCCAAAAGCTGTGAGTCATTAGCGTCTTTCCTCAGGAAGGACCATCAGCAGGCATCAGACTTGATTACTCCCTGTTATGATCCTGACGTTAGGATTCATTCCGGCATTTTTACTGTATCAGTTTGCTCAGGCTGTCATAAAAAAATGGCACAAATGGAGTGACGTAAACAACAGAAATTTAGTGTCTCACAATTCTGGAGGCAAGAAGTTCACGAGCTGGCATCAGGGCTTCCTCCTGAGGGTCGCGAGTCTCTTCCATGCCTCTCACCCAGCTCCTGGTGGTTTGCTGGTGTCTTTGGCATTGCTGGGCTGGTAGAAGTGTCATTTCCATCTCTGCTTTCATGTTCACATCATCTTTCCTCTCTCCTTGTCTCGGTGACCAAATGTGCCCTTTTTGTGTGGACACCAGTCATACTGGATTCAGGCCATCCCCAGTGACCTCATCTTTATTATATCTGCAGCAACCCTGTGTCCGAATAAGGTCACATTCTGACGTACCGGAAGTTAGGACTTCAGTAAAAATACACATTGTGGGGGGGCACAATTCAACCCATAACATAGACTATTTATAAAAGCAGTAATTTTCCAGACAATTTAAGTGAATAAAACGTGCAAGACTGACTGAATCGGTTGCCTGCTAAGCACATTTCATCTGTTGCTTCCACACATTTTTTTATTTTTATTTTATTTAAATTCAATTAGCCAACATATGTAGTACCTCATTATGCTTCCACATGTTTTTATTTCAATGAGGAACAGTGGGGATTTTCTACTCTTGAGATGTTGTCTCCTTTATTGGGAGCTGGAGTCTGAGGGAAGTGTTCAGGCTTGTTTTCTCTCTGGGGCTCCGCTGTGCTCTCAGCCCCAGGCCTCCTCATGACCAGACACTCTGCTATTTGAAACCTGGCATAGAACACATGGGATGCATTCTGGTAAAGTGACTCAGACCGCTGACTCATTCTGCCCTGTAGAGATTACCAGCCAAGCTGCACCTTGGAACACTGCAGAGGGAAAAATACCAACATTTTCCCTCAGCACTCAGAGCACAGAGCAGAATGAATGCCCAGATCACTGCTAAACTTCCCAAACAAAAGGGAACGTTTCCTCAGGGCACGATGAAGCATCATTGAACCACTGTAACCTGTGCTTTAAGACTGAGCAAAGCAGTCCGAAATCTGGTTTACCAATTTTAAGCACCATATGTGATTTCTCATTGTTGGAGCTTGAGAGTTTTTGGAAATCAAGATGGAAGTACCACTAGAATATTTACCTACCTTGTTGTGTCGTGGAATGTGCAGTGGGAATATTTGGGGGGAGCGTAGATGATTTTTGATTAGTGTATTATTGTGAAGAATATGGTAGATGATTTTTCAAAGCCAACTAGCCAACCAGTGGAAACACATATGGAACCTCTCCTCCAGGTTTTCGGGTCATAAGTCCCTCCTCGTGAGTCCGGGCCGGCCACCTCCTTCTTGCTAAAGAGTTCACGTTTAATGTTGAGCACTCACTGTGTGCCAGACTGTAGAGTGAGGACTTGCAAGCATCATCTCATTTAATCTTCCCAGAAAGCCCGTGAGGCAAGGGTGCTGTGGTCACCCCTGCACAGGTTAAGGTAGCTGTAGCAGCTGTAACAGATAAACCCCAGCTCTCAGAGACTCAACACCAAAGTTGTTCCGTTTTGCTCGTGTAGTGATCCACTTTGGTGTTCCTGGTCCAGTGGCCACGGGCGATTCTGAGACCATGTTCAACATTGCGTCTCCTAAGATGCCTGTGGACACCTCCGTCCTATCACTGGGATGGGGAAGNGCGTGGAGAGCCGCAGTGGGAGGTTTCATGGATCTGGTCTGGATGTAGCATCCATCACTTTGGCTCACCTCTCATTGGCTCTGTCATGTGGTCCCTTCTAGCTGTAGGATCTAGCTATGTGCCCAAGAAGAAGAATCACTTTGAAGAATATTAGCCAGTCTCTGGCACAATCTTTTGGGGGTGAGAACACTGGAATCTAGAAAGATGAAAACATTTATCTAATGTAGAGGCAGAGCTAAAAGCCATGTTTGTCCTGCTCCACTGCTATCTTCACTACAGGACATGGTACCCAAGGGCAAGACTCGTTGTAGTCTTGAGGCCCATCCAGGGCTTCACTAATGAGTCATCTAGAGTCAGTGATTGCCCTAAACTTGGGGTGTCAGAGAGCCTAGACCTCCCCAAGCAGTCCGTGGTTGAATTCTCCTTTTCCCTTACTCCTCATACCAAGCCCCCTTCCTCTATACCTTCATGTCTTTACTTCTTTTAAAAATCATTTCAGTTTTGATCTGTAAAATTTAACTTTGAAGTATTCGTAGTGAAAGTAATTCTCAGTCTCTAACCCAGAGGAGATTTGGTAAATAAATCAAGTATATACAAGTAATAGGAACAACGATTATGGAACAAGAGACTGGGTAGGACATATCATGTATGCAGGAAAGAAGTGTGATGTTTCTTCTCAGCCTGACTCAAGAATTCAAGGATACGAGTATTCTGGTTTGCCTTGCTGTGATAAACAACTTGTTTCAAATCGCTATTCCAAATGGAGAGCAGCCTAATCAGTTGGTGAAAAAGAATTTAATGGTAGAGATCCTTCATTGAAATGAAACAGTATTACTTTTGAGCACTATACTTACTCCAAATAACCAAAGCTCTGAGTAGTTGAGGTCTTAGGAGTTCTCAGCTCATACCTGGCTCAAGGCTCCAAAGGGATTCAAAGCAAATGCCAAACACAGGTAACTTTCATGGTATGAATTTAATAATCAGTGTGTCTGAGGCATCTGGAATATACATTTAGACCTAATAACGCATAGCTTCTTGAGGACAGCGGCAGGATAAAAACATGAAGATAGAACCACAAAAGTAGACTTGCACGCCTTTTGAGCTCCATTGAATGGTTCATGGGTGGCACAGTCAGGTAAGTGTCTGCCTTTGGCCCAGGTTGTGATCCCAGGTCCTGGAACTGAGCCTTGGTCGTCCTCCCTGCTCAGTGGGGAGTCTGCTTCTTCCTCTCCCTCTGCCCCCCGCCCCACTCGTGCTCGCTCACTCTCTCAAATAAATAAAAACCTTTTTAAAAAAAGAAATCCTTATTTAAAGAATGGCTTATCATCTCAGTGGCAGCAACACTTTGTCTTTGAAACAAAATGTTCTAAGCAGCTAAATCTTATATTTAGAATCCTTACAATTTGTATGTAGGTAGCTCCTTTTGCAGATGGCCAAAAATATTTCCAAGACACCAAAGAAAGCCTGCAAAACCAGCCTACCCAGAAGTGCCTTATGACGGAGTTCCCGTTACATATCTACGGTTGGGATTGAGTTGGAGCCAAGTTGATGTTTCGGTGACAACTTTTCTCTCTTTTACCTATTGGCCAATTTCAAGTGGACTTAAAAGATTCACAAAACTTAACCCAGCTAGCCATACTTCTCTGTATTTATTTCCCTAAATGGTACAAAATACCTCAGTACAGTTTTTCTAGCAATCATTTTGCTGCAGGAATGAGATAAACAGTGACCCAAACTTTAAAGATTATAAAGTTACTCACTACGCACTGTGCTTTTTTGGGCATAGGGTGGTGCCCTGGACCTCTGTCTTTCTCTCCTGTTAACACTGACAAAAATGCATTTACATGGAGGGAATGGGACGTGAGGTAGAGAAAACACAGAGCCTGCCCCGAGGGTAAACCTCTCCTTGGGGCCCAGAAATCCCCACTGACTTCCCTGGGCAACTGTGCAGCGAGAATGAGATAATGAGATAAGATGGAAGGCTGAGGGGAATGTAAGTGATGCTAGCCTCAAAAATGGTTATTTGGCTCTGTGCAGAAAGTGAGCAAGCTGTGGAAGGAACTCCATGCCATTCCAGGAAGCCCAAATATGGTTGATTGGTAGTGAATCGACAAGGTAGGGTCAGTGCCCCCACCTGATGGCATTTTACTTTCTGTGTCTCTAGCGGAGAGTGGCTTTGTAAGATGCAGATTTATAGGCAAAGGTGGATGTGTATGATTCATTACCATCCCCCCCTTTTTATTACATTTTGTTCTCACCCCCACCCCAACATGTCCTTGTACCTGCTTTTGTACCAAGAGCATGGAACAAAACAGGACTGCAATACCCTGAGCCAGAATTCCTGACATCATGGTGCATTGGGTCCAGTTGGCTCCCCTCTCCTCGCCTCCTCCTCACAGTGAAACGGTGTTCCAGTTATGTGCTGCTGTGTCGCGAGCCATTCCAAGAACCTGGAGGCTTGAAATAAGATATTAGTATTTCTTCTAGTCTATGGGTTTATTGGGTTCAGCTGGGCAGTGCTTGCATGGGGTTTCTCACGTGGTGAACAGTCAGATGGCGGTTAAGTGTGAGCTCAGTTGTGACCGTCACCTGGCTTGGGTTTGTCCCAGCATGACTCTGAGAGAGACTTGCCACAGGAGCGAGCTTTCTGAGAGAGTCAGGCGGCAGCTGCAATTTCTGTGACCTAACTTAAAATGTCTCAGAGTATGACTTCCACCATTTTCTATTGTTCAGTCAGGTCTCAGAGATCAGCGCAGACTGATGACAAGGGAAATTGGCAGTGGTATGCTGGTAGGTGTCTGGGAAAAACAATACACACACACACACACACACACACACACACACACAAACACACTCATATTACTGTTACAAATAATATATAGCACACGATTTACCAAAAAACCCCTCTTCTTTGTAAATGACTGTATCATCAATTAAATCTCACGAATGAATTAGTTCATTTTTGTGCAACTCTTGCATTCTAGTCGACAAATGGGTATAGTTTCAATAAGAATGGAGCTGGTATTTCTGTTTTCCTTAACAAGAAAGTGAAACTACAAAGACTTTTGTCTAAACATCACCTGCTTGTCAACACCAGGAAGGACTACTTTGCCGAATTAAAGAATAGTTTTCAAATACTGGAAGATCGCGTCCTCAGGGTTTTTTGGGTTTTGTGCATGTGCTGTTCACAATGGGGTGGACAGAGACACAACACGCTTTGAAGTTTAACTTATGTTTTAAATTTTTCTCTATTACTTTCTTAAGTCCAGACCTGGCAGATTGTGCTTGTAGAGAGCCAGATCGTAGATAGTTTAGATTTGGGGGGTCCAAGAGGCAAGCTTGAGGATATTTTATAGGAATTTGAGTAGCAGCTATTTGAAAACGTTTAGTTCATGGGCCGTTACAAAGTGGGCTGCATTGGTCTGTGGGCTTAGTTTGCCAACCTGATCTGTGGAAGCAATAAAACAATAAAACAAGCTTTGATATGTAGTGTTTGCCAATTTCCATAAATACTCTTACTATGACTGATTTGCAAGCACCAATATGATATCATCAAAACAGTTGGGAATAGTTGATAATACTTCATTGTATAATTGGAATTTGGTCCTAAGTGTTCTCACCAAGGGGGCAGTGGGGGGGGGGAGAAAAAGATAAAATTCTAGCTATGTGAGGTGACGGATGTATGAATTAACTTCATTGTGGGAATCCTTTCTCAATGTATACATATATCAAACCATCAAATTATAGCCTTTAAATATATTATAATTTTACTTGTCAAACAATACAAATGGGGAAGAGATGTGCAGAAGCCTGCCATTATATAGCATTTCTGCCACGAGGGTATTATAGGTGTAAATAATCCAAAGAACACAGATAATAGTAACAGATGATAAAATAATTATGAAGGGATGCATTTCAGAATTTGACTTTTGTTTTTGATACGACTTATTTAATGTAAAATATGTGATTTGATTTTTGTAATGGCTGTGTTTAATTTGCAAATGGTGGGTTTGCAGATTTTCCCCCAGTTTTATAATTGTCTCTTGCTAACCTGTACAAGTCAGTTCCAGCACACCAGTGGGAATTAGACCCCAATTCTTTTTTTTAATGATTTTTGGGTTTTTTAGTTATTTATGAGAGAGAGAGACAGACCGATAGACAGAGCGGAGGGAGGGGCAGAGGGAGAGGGCAAGAAGACTCCATGCTGAGCACAGAGCTTGATGGGGGCTCAATCTTACAACCCCGAGATCATGACCTGAGTCGAAACCAAGAGTCAGATACTTAACCGATTGAGTCCCCCAGGCTCAATTCTTGATGTGAAGAGGAGCAGGTGTACAGGCAGAGGGAAGAGATTGAAAGTGGCTATCTTTGGAGTCTGCTTACCCAAGGAGGGAATTGCTTTTGGTATCCAAGGCTGTGTCATTCGGTCCTAGACTTTTCTATAAATCAAGGAAAAGTAGAACCTTCATTTATGATTCAGAAGTTACTTACCTGCTTTCATGCATTTTGGCCAACAGTTAATATCCCATATTTCCAACAGTTAATAATCTCAGCTCAGATTAAGAGTAGGCAGGGCCACCCAGCAGTGGGAGATAACGGGTCATGTGTACAGTACTGAACAGCATCGAGTAGTCTTTGAGGCCTTTCCTGTTTGGACACAGAACAGCACAGCTACCCCCGCCTTCACTCCTCAGTCAGTCACCACACAGGCTGGGGACTCAGGCTCTTGTCCTGGCAGCCTGTTTCCCCCCTCCCTGCTCTCCTTTCTTTAGCTGGAGACAAGAGCCTGCTCTCTCCAGCTACACATGGTTCCACTTTCTTCCTGAGCTTCCACAGCACGGGCTGCATTAGTGAGTCCTGTAACCCTCTTTGGACCACACCAGGGATTGTCTGTATCTCTTCATGGCTCTCTGCCTTTTCTCCCCTTTTTGCACACCTTTGCCTTTTCCATATGTCCACCTGTTCCTCAGAATCGCTGCTCCAGTCCTCACTGCCTGAGTGTTACCACACTTCCTTCCAGTAGCTTCCTAATGCATATTTATCATTAAAAAGCCAATAAAAAGAAGTCTTTTATACGTCATCAAAATGCCTATGGCTCTCCATTTGCAAGTGGTATTTCTGGTACCTCCGTCACTTTATTTGGGGACCTCATTTACATTCACATTCACCTTTGGGGAAATGGCCATATTATCAGAAGGCATTCTGAATAAATTCTTGTGTCACTGCATCATCTGTAAATACCAACTGTACATGTCTAGACCTTCAAAAGTCATAAGCAGGCAATTCTGTTTTATTGAAATCCTTTCGTAGGATGAGGTCAGTTGACCCTTACCTTGTGAAGGAACCCAGGTATCAATGCCCATCTTTCTGATAAGTGAGCTCCAGGAAATTGGTAGAATTAGGCACCTCTTTTGTTAGCCCTTCAAGAAATGTTGGTATTTGGAAAGCTAATAGGTAGACTTTGGTTCTAGTCACTTTAATCTTCCCATAAGATGACAAAGAAACGACAAAACACCCCTATTAAGATCCTTCCCTCTCCTCACCACTTCAGCCCGGCTGAGAGAATTAAGAACCGGCATCTCACAAAATCCACCTGTGACAATTTGAACTTTCTTCATGGCACAATATCAGATTCTCTTCTGCATCTCCGTTCATGAGGAGGGAAACCCTCAGGACATAGTGATATGCTGGGACGACTGCTCTTTCGCTCTGTAAATACATTTTTTAAGTGTACTATAGTGTCATTTTGATGGTTTAATTTCTGGAAGGATTTGACTAATTGCATTTTTAGGAACGTATTCAGACCAGTTTTAGCTGCCTGGCATTACTTTTAATAGCAGCTGTTGCTTACCTTTTCTCTTGTTTATTCTCTCTCTCTCTCTCTCTCTCCCACTTTCAGAGTTATTTTGCTGATTTGGAGACCTGACCTCAGTTTAAATTAGTTCGTCTGTAACAGTCCTGTGAATCACATGCAATATTTTAATGGTTAATTACTGCATTACACCAACTTGTCATAGAAAAGTAGGCTGTGAAGCTAAAGGAAAATTGCTCCCTTTTCTTGTGACAGAAGAAACCTCAACAAAAGAGAGACAGTGGAGCGTGGCTGTCTGAATGCCCCTTTCCTGTCTGTGTACATAAATGCTGAATCGGTTCCCTGAGTAACGAGGACTCTTTCTCAGTTCGTGCTGAAATGAAATAATAAATTTATACCAAACAGCCAGTGGCAATTCAGAGAAATAAGGAGACTCAAACAAAGGAATAATTTAGGATGGTTACTTTCTAGAATAGACCTCTTTTTTGTTGTTTCTTAATCAACAGTGATGGGTAAGGTCGGAGGCGGTGAGGTCTAGTGGAGAAGAGTGGGTTATGATAGGTCGGTGGTGTCGCCTAGTGGTGGAAAAGGAAAACAGATAAGGTGCTAGAACTAGGATTTGGTACTTTATTCTTTTTTTTTTTTTTTTAAATAATGATTTTTTATTATATTATGTTAGTCACCACACAGTACATTTGGTACTTTATTCTTCTTTTATTCCTTCAAATGAATAATTTAATGTGCATTATATTCCTAGCACGGAGCTAGTCAACACCTTGAATAATTCAAGTTACAAAAATAAATATAATCGTAGCCAACATTTGTTGAGTGTTTACGATGTACATACGTTGTATTCCAACCCAGGGACTTCTATGACAAGTCTTTCAGATGGGTCTATCCTTATTTCCATTTTATAAGTGGATTGTGATAGAGTCTTCTAGAAAAAGTAGCTCGTGACATTAAGTGTTTGTGGCTATGTCTTGCCTTCCAACATAGTAGAGTAGCATTCTTTTCATGATGCCATTATGAAATCTAATTGTCCTTTTCTTCTCAAATGCCCATGCCAAGTACATCAGTTCTGGCCTTTAAAAGTACTTTTTACCTCAAACCAAAAATGAAACAGTCATTTTCTACCTACCCTCCCATGTCATTACCTACCTATCCGTGGAGCCCAAACAATGAGGCTCCCAACTTATACTACAGTCACTAACATCACTAATTCATCCTATTGCACATCAGATTGGATAATGTGTCCTTGGTGCAGCAGGGTTGAAAAGGAGGGCTTGAATGCATGCACTCATTTCATTATCCACTTAAGCACTCATTAACATAGTCATTTGTCATCAAACATTTATTGAGCAGCTACCATGTAGGTGAAATATGGACCTGATACTTCAATATAGTGGTTTCCATCCTCCTTAAGCTTATGAATGATTGGTAATTCTAATTGACTTTAATGGGCCAATGCAGGATACCAGAGTTTCTGACTCTATAGCTCTGGGGTGGGACTCAAAAATTTATATTTCTAGTAAGTTCCCTGGGATGCTGATGCTGCTGGCCCAGAGACCACAGTTTGAGTTCCATTGGCTTAGAGCCATTTGATTCAGGTCCCGGCATTTGGATGTGCAGACACATATACTGAGGAAGGGAACTGGCATTCATTGACTACCTACTATCTCGCTAGCACTATGATAGGTGCTTTAGGTTAGTTAGCTTTCAAAATTCTGAAACCTTCCCAAAAAATTCTGCAACCTTCCTTTTGACATGACATGACATAGGTAGTTATTACATTTATTTTACAGGTCGATAAACTGAGACTCACGGAGGGAAAATGAACTACCTCAAGCCACAGAGTAGGCATTCCAACCCAGGGACTTCTGATTCCAAAGTCGTTATTCTTTCCCGATTGTTCTATGTTGGATCACAGAAGAATAAGCTTATTGTTATCATCATCATTGTTATTTCTCATCAAGTATGAGAGAGAAGTTCTGATAGAAAAGATAAGAAAGGCTGTGTTTCCCCAAAACTTAGTGGCTTCAAAGACAACAATTTAGTATTTCTCATGATTCTTCAGGTCTTGCCTGAGCTCACTCATGCAGCTGCAGTCAGCTGATGGCTCTGATGTGGCTGGGTCATGTCGGGTGGCCTCATCACATGGATGGGGCCTCAGCTGGGAAGGTTGGAAGGGATGGCTGGGTGGCTGAGCCTCTCCTTAGATGTGGTCTTTCATCCCCGGCTTCTTCACCTGAAAACAGAAGCCTTCAAAATGGAAAAAGCAAGAATTTTGGGGGCTCTCAAGTTCCATAAGGTCAAACCACATAGCGCCAGCCCAGACAAAGAGTGAGGAAAGAGACTCCACCTCCAGATGGGAGGAACTGGAAATAATTTGTGGCCATTTAAAATCCTCTAGAACCTCCAAACAGGACTGTCTGGTAGTTATCTAGCTTCTTAAGTATTTGTAACTTTTTCATGGTTTTAGTTGTCTTCGATTTTATTCAGATAAAGACCATCCTATTAAGTGTTCTTAAGCCCATTAGAAGAGTCACATAACTAATGAACGTTGGAAGAGGACAGTGATGAAATGAAGTTCTTGCTTGTTGACTGAAGCAACTGATGATACATCTTGTCTCTGAGAATGGGACCAGGGCTCCAGGGCATCTGTATTT
This sequence comes from Ursus maritimus, assembly GCF_017311325.1. Lineage (NCBI taxonomy): Eukaryota > Metazoa > Chordata > Mammalia > Carnivora > Ursidae > Ursus > Ursus maritimus. Next base: position 11,892,133 of record NW_024426008.1, read on the forward strand.
TCCTTGCAGGCTTAAAGGTCTTCAGTAATAAGAAGGTTTTTATGAAATACTTTTAAAATACTTATAAAGATTTACTTTGACGGGCACCTGGGTGGCTCAATCGGTTAAGTGTCTGCCTCCAGCTCAGGTCATGATCTCAGGGTCCTGGGATCGAGCCCCACGTTGGGCTCCCTGTTCAGCAGGGAATCTGCTTCTTCCTCTCCCTATGCCCCCCCCCCC